>NC_135236.1:529680008-529983579 GCF_051348905.1 Ranitomeya variabilis
AATGAGGAGAAGAAATTAGCAAGAAAGAAAGTTGCTCCTGATGATTAGGCTCCAACAAAATTTCAAGGGGTACGGTCTCCTGTTCCACAGGCCCAGAGATTAAAGGTGACCCATCCACTGTTTTCATGGTAATTGGAGAGGCTCTTTGCTGAATTTCAATACCATGTTCCCTGGCAAATGCGATATCCATGAAATTGCCACCTGCACCAGAGTCAATCATAGCTGCACTGGAAATCCACTGTCCTGAACACAGGATCTTAATAGGGAGAGAACAGTGAGAGTTCTTTTCCTTAAGCTCATTGGGGGGTGAAGTCATAGAAAGTGAATGGAATACAGCGTTTAAAGGCAGGCTACAATCAGAGATGTCAGATTCATCATCACAGTTGTCATACTCCCCTACTGCTGCTAGCACCTTGTTAGGCCGTCTAGGACACTTAGGACAATTGATCAAGAAGTGGTCAGACTGGCCGCAGTAGAAACATAGACTTTCACGAAGGCGATGCTCCTGGCACTCATTGATCTCGCGCCTCTGAACGGAATCAATTTGCATGGGCACCTCCTCCCGAGATGTTTTACCTGCAGGCTCTTTGGAAGGAAGGGAAAAGTTAGAAATACGGTTATATGCAGCAAACTTCTCCTGCCTACACTCAGTAAGGCGAATGTCTATGCGCACACAATGCTGTATAAATGTCTCTAGCTCTTGTGGTGACTCAGAGTGAGCTAGTTCATCTTTTACAATACTAGACAGACCCCTTTTAAAAATAGGCAATTGTTCATAACTGTCCCAATTAGTATCTACCGCTAATCTCCTGAATTCAGTAGCATACTCAATAACAGAACGTTTAGCCTGGCGTAAAGACAATAAAGCAGATTCAGTGGTTGCACGGCAATTAGGGTAATCAAACATAAATGCCATAGCGGCCAAGAAATCATCCAAGTTATTTAACCGTGGGTCACGAGACTCAATCATCGGATTCGCCCAGGCGAGCGCTTGTGCGGTCAGCAGCATTATTACACACAATACTTTGGATCTATCATTAGGAAAATGGTCAGCATGTACATCAAAATATAGCATACATTGATTCACAAAGCCACAAAATTTGTCGCGATCACCATTAAATCTGAATGGGGGCAACTTAGGTGGGCTAGCTGGTGGCGGTTGCCCAGAGGGTTAAGTCGCTTGTGCAGCTATTTGCGTGCTTATGTCCTGAAAAGCCCGTCCACACTGGGACTCTATGCCAGCAAGTTTGTTTTCCTGGGCTGCCATGCGGGTGCTTAAGTCCTGCAAAGTCTGTCCAAACACTTGTTGATTGTGTTCAAAGCTTCCAAACTTCTTTTGCAGACCTTCCACATCTTTCTGCAGTGATCTAAGTATGGAAAACACCTGCTCTAATCTGCTCTCTGCAGTCATTGTTCCAGCAGTCTCCTCTTTTGGTGCTAGAGTATCCTGTAATAATTATAGGGGATAACTCAGGAGACTCTTTGCGTGGAACAAGACAACTACAGGACACAGTTTTATAAGTGGTAAAGTCTATATTATCACACGGTGATTCAAACAGGTGCAGAGAGAAACTCAAGTCCACAACACTTGGTGTAAATATTAAACGCAGCTTAGCAGTCTATAGGAAACTTCAGAGGAAAATGCAATCACGCAGAAAGTCTATGAAGCACAATTATTCTTGAGGATACTTGACACGAATAAGTCCTTGTTTTAGTCCAAACACAGATAGATATGCTTATAAGGCAGTTCAAATAATATCTTAGCTCAACCAGGGAGGCCTGGGTAATAGTCTCAGGTTTTTGCAGAGCAGTAACAGCTTACATGTCCAGCAAATGCAGATGGAAGTAAACACGAGCAGCAGATGAAGGAGGATTACTGGAAACTGGTGTATGCAGCAGGAACTCAGAGCAGAGTAGCAGGACCACCACACAGGTTCACAGGAGCAGGTATATAGCCAGGGAGTCACCAGGGTCAGGAGCTCGATGCAAGGCAGAATACTCTAGCACAGACTGAAGGCTGGGGTGGAGTTTTATAGCAGGAAGACACAGTGCACATGAGACCAAAGACGCCATCTTCAAAAAGGGCAGTATTTTTTCAAAAGGTAATAAAAAATGTTCAGAGTCCTGACACTTAGCTGTTACAATGACACAGGAGCATCCGCTTGGAGACATGATGGAGGGTCGTCGAATCTTGGAGCAGGTGTGGGCCAAATTGACAGGACTCTCACCGCAACAAGTGCAACAGGTGGAAGTTGTACTAGAGTGCTTCCAAGAGGTCTTCGCTCGCCATGAAGGAGACTTCGGGTGCACCCAGGCTATTTCTCATGCGATACCCACAGGAAATGCTGGCGCCAGTCCGGGAAATATATTGATAGATACCGGCTCAGATGTACAAGGTAGTGAAGAAAATGCTGGCTCACATGTTGCAGAACGGAGTTATAAGGGAGAGTCAGAGCCTGTGGGCGGCTCCCATTATTCCAGTTTGGAAGAAAGACTGAACCCTGCGCTTCTGCATTGACTATAGACGATTGAATGCCTGTATGGTGCGGGACTCCTACCCACTGACCCGAATTGAGGTATAGTCTGCCTTGGGAAAGGCAAAATATTTTTTATCCCTGAATCTGGACAGCGGGTACTGGCAGGTGACCATGGCTGAACACGACCGGCTGAAGACCGCGTTTATTCTGCCCATGGGATTGTTTGAGTTTAATAGGATGCCCTTTGGCCTGACTCATGCTCCCGGAACGTTTCAGTGGTGGATGGAAAGATGCTTGGGGGACTTGTATTTAGAGGCAACACTCATCTATCTTGACAATGTCATTATCTATGCGGCCACCTTTGAAAAACTTCTCCAGCAGCTGGAGCAAGTGTTGAGTCTGCTGCAGAAGCACAGCCTGATGGTGAAACCCCAAAAATGTCACCTTTTTTGCAAAAAATTTGAGTACCTGGGGCACATCTTATCCGCTGAAGGAGTGAGACCGGCATGAGAAAAGATAGCATTGGTGCAAGAATTGGCCCACCCCAAAAACAGTAAAACACGTTCGGGCTTTTCAGTGGTTTACCAGGTACTATCGAAGGTTTGTAAAGAATTTCACCCATCTCGCCAATCCGCTGCTGGAACTACTAAAGGGAGTGCCATCTGGTTCGAAGAACTGAGCTATCTCATGGGGAAACAGCCAGAAGGAAGCCTTCAGAGCCTTGAAAATGGCCTTGACCGAGGCTCCAATACTCGCCTACGCGGATTTCTCACAGCCCTTCATCCATAACACTGATGGAAATCTACATGATCTGGGGGCCGTTCTATCACAAATGCAGGAAGGAAAGGAACGAGTGATAGCCCATGCGAGCCGGGCTCTAGTCTTCACGACTCGGAACGGAACCCGGACAGTTACAGCTCTTTCAAGTTGGAACTGCTGGAATTGGTGTGGGCCATGACCGAAAAGTTTGCAGAGTATTTGTTGGGGTCCGAAGTCCTGGTGCGCACCGATAATAATCCCCTAGCTCTCCTTAAAAATGCTAAATTGGGGGCCTTTGAACAATGATGGGTGGCCCGCATGGCGAAGTATTGGTACAAGATCGCTTATCGGGCCAGGGCCGAGAATACGCACGCTGATGCTCTCTCGAGGTTAACTCATAAGCAGCCTGCACGTGGCTTGGAGGCAGAAGAGATTCCTGGTTTTCTGGACCTTGCTAGGTTGTTGATGGCAAAGCAGGGACAAATTGGAGAGGGTCCCAGAGAACATGTGCTGGGACGACCTCGGGAAGACTGAGTGAAACCCCAACAAGCAGATGAGGAACTTGCCCAGCTGAGACAGTGGGTGGCCCTGAACCAACTTCCCAGCCGGCGAGAGAGAGACGCTCTGTCCCCAGAGGTTCTGCAGATTCTGAGACAGTGGGAGAGGCTCCAGTTGGTAGATGGATTGCTATATAGGAGAGTATAGCTGGTGCAGGAATTCTGAGTCACTTGGCAAGTTGTGCTCCCAGAAAAGTTAATCCGTGTGGTGGTTACGGAGGTCCATGAGAGAGGGGCTCACTTTGGTCTGGAGAAGATGTTCCAGTGGTTACTGAAGCTGGTGTATCACCCCTGATTGAACACTGCAGTGGAGGAGACCTGTCGATGATGTTGGAGTGAATTAGCCAAACCTCCAGAGCAGAGAGCCCCGACACAGATAATCATGACTTCTGCCCCCTGGGAGCTATTGATGATTGACTACTTAGCTTTAGGCCAGGCACATTTTGGGTATGAACATTGGTGATGACCGACCACTTTACCAAGTTCGCTGTCGTGACTCCAACTCAGGACCAGACTGCTGAGTGAGCTGCGCAGGCTATTTGCCGAGACTTCATCCGGGTGTATGGTTGCCCGAAGAGGATCCATTCTGACCAAGGCGCTTGCTTCCAAGGTTGAGTGATGGAGGAGTTACATCATTTGTACCAGATTGAGAAGTCAAGGACTACTCCCTATCATCCTCAGATTGGAGCCTGAAACGTTTCAGTCGAATATTGATTCAGATGCTCCGAACATTGGAGGAAGATCGGAAAGTAGGGTGGCCTGAGTTCGTGGCTTAATTAGTCTGAATGTACAACAATCAAGTGCACAGTACAACAGAATACACTCCGTATACTTTGCTGTTCAGGCAAAAGGAACAAGAGATCACAGAGCTGGAGTTGCATCTGGAAGACTACCTGTGGACGGGGGTGTCTTTCTGAGTGCAAGAACATTGACATCGACTACAGACTCTTCCCCGGCTATTACAGACGAAGTTCTGAGAACTCCTGCACCATGAAACGACGCCTATGCGAAGGACAGCATTAAAGGCAGGAGATCGGGTGTTGACATGGGACAAGAGGCCCCGGAGAAAGTTGTAATATAGATGGGAGAGGACCCCGCATTGAGTGAAACGCAGAGTTGGTTCTGACGGGCCGGTGTATGAAGTTCAACCTGAAATGGGAAGGAACGCCTACCCAGATAGTTCATTGCAGTATGTTATGGCCCTGTCTGTCCCAGGGTCCTGAGGAAGGAGAGAGTGCCGGACATCACCAATGCTCCCACTTCAACAGTTCTCAATTGTGATGAGGAGTAGACACTCGTCTCAGCCCCAGACTTGAATAATTCACTGTCCACCAGTCCCAGGGAAGTGTCCGGGCCTCAAGCCACAGAGACAACAGATTCATAGGATCAAGATCTTCTCTCGCCTGACCTGGTGGGAGGGGGCGTGGTGAGCTTGGGGAGAGGACACGAAGCACGGGAAAGCTCAGTAGTTTCCCACCAGCAAGGAGAGGAAGCAAAGGTGTCCCGCACTCTGCAGCGAGACAGAGAGTTCAGAGCCTCTCCCCGGGGCAGGTTATGTTAGGACCCCCGAGAGTCAGTGAGCAGATTGTCAGGCGCTCAGCCAAACAGTGTGTGGTGCTCGCAGTGAGAAGCGAGTACCAGGTGCAGGATTGTGAGGTGTATTCACCTTCCTTGACATGCGTGCGGCGGAGCATGCATCGGGCAGAGACTTCTATGGCACTTCCCACCCCGGTGTTAAAGATTGTTGGACTAGGGGCTCAATGGGTAAAACCGATGACCGCCCGTTGCCACCAGAAGCTGGACCATTTGCTTGCAAGTTGCACCTGAGGATGCCGTGCTGGCTGCTGCCGGTATTACAACTCTCATCAGACTGCATGTGGATAAAGACACCTAAGTCACGATAAGTGAAGTTTAATAAGACTGTTCTGTTATATCATAATTCTACTGTTAATTACCTGTTATCTCCCTGCGAGGAGTTCACTATTGTTATAAATTAAACCACACTGTGTTGGACCTTGTTCTGCATTTCCTGCATTACTGCATCCGTGCACCTGCTTACACCTACATATAGTAATAGTGCCGCATTTGTGTCTTGTATAATAATAGTATCCCCCTCTTTGCCTTTATACAGTAATAGTGGTGCATCATGGGCCAGGGCTGACCACAGCAAACCCTGTGCTTACGCCATTGAGTGAGTAGTACTATATCTGCATGATGTTTCTTAATAGAATGATAATTCTTTCATTGCAGTACCCTCATATTGTGGTTTAATGCTGCAAATTACATGCACTAAAACCAAGTGGTCTAGCAAAACAATTTTATTATATTTATGTAAATAGGCCATAGTTTAACCCCATAATGTTTATAATAAACCCAAGAAGAACTGGCAAGACTGAGCGAGGGATCTCAATTTTTAACGGATCCCTTCAACCTTACTAGAAAGGTAACTTTCCATGCTCACCCTAGTCTGTTTCAAAGAAGGGGAATTTTGGTATTGTTACATTCAGCAAATGTGATGGCTAACAAGATTGCCAGCTTAAATTTACTACCTGTTTAACAAGTCATAAAAGAAGGGGTACCGTGGTATCCTATGTAGGGGTACCGTGGTATCCTATGTGAATGCAGCAGCATTGTGAATGCACACTGTGCCTCTATTCAAAGTCTATACAACAGATAGCTGAGCAATGTACCCCATTGTCTCCATTAGTTATGAGCTTCAAGCAAAAATCACTAGCATAGGGCAGTCTGACACTTAGTGCAAATGTAAAAAGGTCTATGTAAAATAACACAAAGAAAATTCAAAAAGGTCAAAAATGCATCATATTGTGGCTAAGAGTGACATCTTCAGAGGGAAATAGTTGTATATTAAACAGTATACATAAAATCATCTAGATACAAAGTACCACCAGCAACAAAATAAACTGGCAAGCACAAGATGCACAGTAATTGCTAAATATGTTAGGGTAAATGTATCCACCTTTCCGGGATATCAGAAGCTGTCACTAGAGGGCAGCGCAGGCTAGCACAAAAATTAAATAGCTATGTATATAAAAAACATGTTCACATGCAACCATTTTTAAAACTTTTTTGCTGTGTTTATTTTTTCAGCAGAAAGTAAGCAGTATTTTATAATACAAGCAAAAGCTATCAGATTTCAGTCAGAAACCTCCTGCACATACCCAGGGCCGGTTTTAGACAAAATGGGCCACTGGTCAAAAATTGAAAGTGGGGCCCCAAATGGTCACATATTGCACCATAACACAAACATTTTGGTTGTGTTTAAATGCTCTGAGTTCAGGCCCCTAAACGAGCTGGAAAGACAATATTGAAGTCATCTGACGCTTGTTTCTTGGCCTTTTTCCTCCGCCTGATAAAGAATGATGGGCACACAACAATCACTAATAGATCAACCTGTACCCATAAAGCTTCATTTTATCAGCAGCACATCTGCAGTTTTCACTGGGCTATGAGCTGCTGAGAACAATGATTGTTGCTCTAATTACTCAATAGGCAGCATTCTGCTTGTTTAACCCCTTTCTGGCATCCAAGGTACTATCCCGTCCATGTGACCCAGGCCCGTATGTCCATGGACAGGATAGTACGTAGAAGCCAATGGGCCGCACACACGGGACACATGGGACTAGTCACGGACCCCCGGAACACTGAACAAGATTGCAGCGTTCCGGTGGCATAGAGAAGCATCCCGCAGGGAATAGGCTCCCTGCGGGCTTCCCTCAGAGCAACGCAATGTGACCCCAGGCACTAAGATGGCCACGGGCTCCTTCCAGGTTCTGAAGGTAGGTGGCTTCTCAGTGACTGCTAAGAGCAGGCGCTGGCAAGCCTCCTTCACTGCCTGTCAGATTGCTGATCTGATACAGTGCAGTGCAAAGTGTCTAATCAGCGATCTGACTTTATATAGTGACAATGTAAAAAAGCAAAAAGAAAAATATTAGCATGTGTAAAAATATATTTTTTAAAAACCCTAAATAAAGAAACATTTTTTTTCCAATAAATACATTTCTTTATGTAAATAAAAAAACAATAAAAATACACATATTTAGTATTGCCAAGTCCTTAATGACCCGACCTATAAAACTGTCCCTCTAGTTATACCCCATAAAAAAACAAGGCAAAAAACAATGCTTTATCATCATACTGCCAAACATATATGGAATAACACGTGATCAAAAAGACGGATATTATCAAACATGGTACCGCTGAAAACGTCATCTTGTCTCGCAAAAAACGAGCAGCCACACACCGTCATCAGCAAAAAAAAAAAAAGTTAAAGCTCTCAAAATAAAGCGATGCAAAAATAGTTATTTTTTATATAAAATAGTTTTTATTGTATAAAAGCGACAAAACATAAAAAAATATATAAATGAGGTATCGCTGTAATCGTACTGACCCAAAGAATAAAACTGCCATATCAATTTTACCACACGTAGGTATAAACAGCCCCCCCCCCAAGAAAAAAGGGATCAAAAAATGTCATGTGCCGTAAAATGGTGCCAATCAAAATGTCAACTCGTCCCACAAAAACAAGACCTCACATGACTCTGTGGGCCAAAATATGGAAAAATTATAGCTCTCAAAATGTGGTGATGCAAAAACTATTGTTTGCAATAAATAGCGTCTTTTAGCATGCGACAGCTGCCGAAAATAAAAAAGCCGCTATAAAAACCCGCTATAAATAGAAAATCAAACCCCCCTTTATCACCCCCTTAATTAGGGAAAAATAATAAAATAAAAAAATTGTATTTATTTCCATTTTCACAATAGGCTTAGGGTTGGGGCGAAAGTTAGGGTTAGGGTTTGGATTAGGGTTAGGGTTGGGATTACGTTTACGGTTGGGATTAGGGTTAGGGTTGGGATTAGGGTTAGGACTGTGTCAGGCTTAGGAGTGCGGTTAGAGTTATGAGAAGCCTGAGGGGTGCTCAGCGTGTGGGGATTTGGTGCTCAGAAGAAAAAAAACAATTATAAAAATGAAAGAATCTTCAGAACAATTTAATGTCATCCAATGCTCATATGTGCCTTTCTCAAGCAAAATCTGTGCTTGTCCCCCCTCACACAGGCTTGAGCATTCAGGCAGATACGCCACTTACACCTCATTACCAGAGATTCACTTCAGCACAGATTTGGCTTGAGATAGACATATAAGTTCCGAAACGTTGCAGCGGAAACATATCTGTATATACCAGTGTTTTGTACCTTGTATACGTGGTCGACAATTTGCCTCTTTTGTTTCCATATGAGCATTGGATGACATTAAATTGTTCCTTTTTGGTTAGAGTTATGGTTAGGGTTGTGATTAGGGTTAGGGGTGTGTTTGGATTAGGGGTGTGTGGTTAGCGTTGGGATTAGGGTTAGAGGTGTGCTGGGGTTAGGGTTGGAGTAAGATCATTTTTGCAAAAAAAAATAGGATTTTTTATTTTAACGCCCAGGCATTATACACTTTAGTTAAACACTTGGGGGTTCAAAGTGCTCACTAGACATCTAGTTCTAGTTCCTTTGGGGGTCTAGTTTCCAAAATCGGGTCATTTGTGGGGAGTTTCCACTGTTTAGGCACACCAGGGGCTCTCCAAATGCAACATGGTGTCCGATCTCAATTCCAGCCAGTTCTGTGTTAAAAAAGTAAAACAGTGCTCCTTCCCTTCCAAGCTCTGCCATGCGCCAAAACAATGGTTTACCCCCACTATTGGGGTATCAGCGTACTCAGGAGAAATTGGACAACAAATTTTGCAGTTCAATTTCTCCTGTTATCCTTGGAAAAATAAAAATTTGGGGGGTAAAAAATCATTTTTGTGGAAAAATAAATTATTTTTTTATTTTCATGGCTCTGCATTATAAACTTTAGTGAAACACTTGGGGGTACAAAATTCTCACCACACACCTACATAAGTTCCTGAGGGGGTCTAGTTTTTCTAGTTGTCAAAATGGGGTCACTTGTGGGGGGTTTGTACTGTTTAGGCACATCAGGGGCTCTGCAAACGGAACATGACGCCCGCACACCATTCAATCAAAGTCTGCATTCCAAAACGTCACTGCTTCCCTTCCAAGCCCCTGAAGTGTGCAATTTCTCCTGTTACCCTTGGGAAAATTAAAAATTGGGGTCTAAAAGATCACTTTTGTGGGAGAAAAATAGGATTTTTTATTTTCACGCCCGGGCATTATACACTTTAGTTAAAGACTTTGGGGTTCAAAGTGCTCACTAGACATCTAGATAAGTTCCTTTGGGGGTCTAGTTTCCAAAATTGGGTCATTTGTGGGGAATTTCCACTGTTTAGGCACATCAGGGGCTCGCCAAATGCGACATGGTGTCCGATCTCAATTCCAGCCAATTTTAGCTTGAAAAAGTCAAACGGCACTCCTTCCCTTCTGAGCCCAAACAGTGGTTCCCCACCACATATGGGGTATCAGCATACTCAGGACAAATTGGACAACAACATTTGTGGTCCAATTTCTCCTGTTCCCCTGGGGAAAATTAAAAATTGGGGACTAAACGATTATGTTTGTGGAAAAAATATTTTTTTTTTATTTTCACGCCCGGGCATTATAAACTTTTGTGAAGCACTTGGGGGTTCAAAGTGCTCACCACTAGTGATGGGCAAGTACTAAAATGCTTGGGTGCTCATTGCTCGGGTTGAGCAAATTGGAATACTCGGGTACTCGACCAAGCAACCAACCCAATGTTAGTCTTTGGGAAACCCCAGTATTTTTACCGCGATCCCCCCGGGGGTCCTTTTAAGGTCTAAAAGCATCTGAAAATGATGGAAACACTGCTAAAATGACAAAGGAACATCATGGGAATCGCTCCTGGAAGCATTTCTGACTCTTAGGTCACAGCTGTAAGCATTGTTGTCAGAGTTTCACGCCATTTTACAGGTGCATCAAAAAACATACAAAAAAATGGATTTTGCTGGGAAATATGGTAAGGTACATCCTTTACAGGGTAATGACTTGTATATAAGGCAAAATAATTCACCCCAGACCAAAATGTTCCTCCACCACTTGGGCTATGTTCACATGCAGCATTTTTGATGCGTTTTTCAAACTTTACATTGCTTTCAACCACTACAAATGCATTCACTGGGAAATGTCATTGTAACATTTAGCAACCCTAGCTGGCCATGTGGTGTGTGACACATAAGGAGACACATCTTGTTCCATTTATGAAGGAGGGACTCTTAAAGTCACAAAGCCTATTTTTAGAGGGGCATCAGGTGGCATTAATATTCTTAAAAGGCCATTATTAAACAGTGGGTCTCCTATGCTGTTATTCCCTATGCAGTGAGTGGCTGGGCTGCCAAGAATTACGACGTACCCCAATACCCTTTTCACGAGAGGTACAGGAAAGCTTCCTGAAAAAATGCTGCATTGAATGCAAGGCCTGCCCTGCTATCAAGTCATATGCACCCCAAGAATCATTTGAACCCAGGTACTGAATGGCCACAGGAAAACCCACTTCACATTATTCATTTTGTAATACCATACTGTTTTCTTATGTATTGACTGCAAGACCTGCTATGCTACCAAGTCATATGCACCCCAATAAGCATCTGAACCCAGGTACTAGACGGCCACAGGAAAACCCACTACACATTCTTCAGTTGGTCCTGCCATACTGTTTCCTTATGCATTGAATGAAAGGGCCGCCTTGACTCAAATTTGCACACACCCCAATCCCCCCTTGGAAGAAACATGGAGGAGGGCCTCATAAAAAAAACTGTCCCGTTACAAAGGAAAGGGTCTCCTTAGAGTATGTACTCAATGATATATGTACTGTATGTCTATATGTATGTATTGTATGTAATGTATGAATGTATTGTATGTAGTATGTATGTAGTATGTATGTATGTTGTATGTAGTATGTTGTATGGATGTAGTATGTATGTATGTATTATGTTGTATGTATGTAGTATGTATGTAGTATGTATGTAGTATGTTGTATGTATGTAGTATGTAGTATGTATGTAGTATGTATGTATGTAGTATATGTAGTATGTATGCAGTATGTATGTAGTATGCATGTTGTATGTATGTATGTAGTATGTATGTATGTATGTAGTATGTATGTAGTATGTATGTATGTATGTATTTTGTATGTATGTAGTATGTATGTAGTATGTATGTATGTTGTATGTATGTATGTTGTATGTAGTATGTATGTATGTAGTATGTACGTTGTATGTATGTCGTATATGTATGTAGTATGTTGTATGTATGTTGCATGTATGTATGTATTATGTATGTTGTATGTTGTATGTATGTATGTAGTATGTAGTATGTTGTATGTATGTATGTTGTATGTATGTAGTATGTATGTAGTATGTTGTATGTATGTAGTATGTATGTATGTAGTATGTATGTTGTATGTAGTATGTATGTTTGTGTTTTTTTTTCTTTTACATTCAACACATTAGTCAGATGATGGGACTACTACTGTCCCATCATTGGTTAATGTGTCAATCACTGCCATTGTAGCAAGCATAGCCCAATGGGACTTGTAGTCCCATCGGACGATGCCTGCAGACAAACACAAAGACCCCCGAGAGGCCTGCACAGACCCCCAAGAGGCCCGTACAGACCCCCGGCAGGTGGCACAGACTGGAGAGGTGGCAAAGACCCCCGAGAGGCCTGCACAGACCCCCAAGAGGCCACACAGACCCCCGAGAGGCCCGTACAGACCCCCGGCTGGCCGCATAGACCCCCAAGAGGCCCATACAGACCCCCGGCAGGCCCGCACAGACCCACGGCAGGCCACACAGACCCCCGAGAGACCCATACAGACCCCCGGCAGGCCCTCCCAGACCCCCCATGGTCCAACACAGACACGCAGTCTCCGCCCACGCACCGCCCACACTCTTCCCCCCTCCGGAACAGGATGTACAAGGAAAGAAAGGGCTTATTTTCATTCCGATATTTGTGTCCCATTGACTTGCATTGGTTTCCAGTATCGGTATCGGTGATATCCGATATTTTTTGGATATCGGCCGATCCAATCCGATCCTGATATTTCCCGATATCGGAAGGTATCGCTCAACACTACTCCCAAATCCTTTCCAACATATGCAGTGTAGAGTTCAAACTCATGGATACATCACATACCAGTCAGTGAGCCGTAAGATGCAAATGCTGCTGAAGCATGGCAAGGGCGGCTGAAGCTGTAGCTGATTAGCTATAACTAGATTGTGGCCCGATTCTAACGCATCGGGTATTCTAGAATATGCATGTCCCCGTAGTATATGGACAATGATGATTCCAGAATTCGCGGCAGACTGTGCCCGTTGCTGATTGGTCGAGGCAACCTTTATGACATCATCGTCGCCATGGCAACCATTATGACATCTACGTCGATACTGTGCCTGTTGCTGATTGGTCGAGGCCTCGCGGCCTGTCTGTCTGTCTGTCTGTCCTGGAAATCCCGCGTCTCTGATTGGTCGAGGCCTGGCGGCCTCGACCAATCAGAGACGCGGGATTTCCATTATGACATCATCGTCGCCATGCTGTGCCCGTCTCTGATTGGTCGAGGCCTAGCGGCCTCGACCAATCAGAGACGCGGGATTTCCAGGACAGACAGACAGACAGACAGACAGACAGACAGACAGACGGAAAAACCCTTAGACAATTATATATATAGATGGGCAGACGGGCGGTGTACTATCACTAGCAGATCAGGCAACTCCGGGTAGCTTTTGAGAAAATGTTGAACGACGAAGTTAAGCACATGGGCCAGGCAAGGTACATGTGTGAGCTCACCTTGCCTCAGAGCCGCCATCAGGCTCCGGCCATTGTCATGCACGACCATGCCTGGCTGTAGGTTCAGCGGTGGCATCAAAACATCTGACTGCTCTTTCAGCGCTGTCCACAACTCTTCAGCTTTGTGCAGTTAGTCACCTAAGCAGATTAGCTTCAGCACAGCCTGTTGCTGCTTGACTGAGGCAGTTGTGCAGTGCTTCCAGCTTCTGACTGATGTGCTCATTTCAGAGATGGAGGCTGAAGAGGAGGAGAAGGTGCTGGAGCTGTAGACTGTGGGGGCAACCCTGATTGAGGTAAGGCCTGCAATCCTAGGCATCGGGAGAATGTGTTCCATCCCAAGGTGTGACTGGGTCGTGGCTTCCATTATGTTAACCCAGTGTGCCATCAGTGAGATGTACCGTCCCTGCCCACAAGCACTTGTCCACGTGTCCATGGTTAGGTGGACTTTCCCAGTAACAGCATTGTTGAGGGCACTGGTAATGTTGTGGGACACGTGTTGGTGTAATGCCAGTATGGCATACCGGGAGAAATAGTGGCGTCTGGGGACCGAATACTTGGGACGGCTGCCGCCATCAGGTTTTGGAAAGCTTCTGTCTCAGCAAGCCTGAAAAGCAACATTTCGAGCGCAAGCAGATGAGAAATGTGAGAATTTAGGATTGTGGCCTGTGGGGAGTTGGCTGCATATTTCCACTTGCGTTCCAATGACTGGGGAATAGACAACTGAAGGCTGCGCTGGAATAAGGACATGGACAGGCTTGATGATGGAGCTGGTTGACTGTGGGCAACAACAGGTGCAGGGCATGAGGCATCTTCACATGCACAATGGACTGGGGATAGGCTTCTATGCAAAACAGTGGAAGAAGCAGTGGTGTCACCTGCAGACAGTGTTCCTGGAGCCTGGGGTTCGGCCCACAAAGTCGGGTGCTTTGCTGCCATGCGCCTGATCATGCTGGTGGTGGTCAGGCTGGTTGTTTTGCTACCCCTGCTGATGCGGGCATGGCAGGTGCTGGAAAATGTCCTGTTTGGGGTTATCGGCAGAGTCTTTAAAAAATAACTAGACTCAGGAAGATCTAACAGTAGGAATGGCAACTTCCGTCATGTTGGTGTTACGGGGAACGTATGCACGCCTTCTGTCTGTGGGCACCACACTACTTCTTCCTGCCTATTGGGGTGATTTGTCTCCTTCCCCATGTGTTCTGCTGTCCTCGCTCTGCATGTCCTCCTGCCAGGTTAGGTCAGTCACTATGTCATCCACCATCTTGTCTTCCACATCCGCACCCTGCTCCTCCTCCTGACTTTCTGGCAATTGTATCTCATCATCGTCCACCTCTTGTGACACTTTCCCACCATCGCCTTTGTGTGACCGTGGCTGTTCAAATTTTGGGCATCCCTACAGGCGATCTCATCTGGCACCACTTCAAGTTGACGGGCCGAGAGTCTGGAATCTTTAAAGGGAAAACTGAACAGCTCTTCGGAGTATCCAAGTGTGGGATCAGTTGTCTCAGGGAACTCAGCATGGAGGGAGGAAGGAGGATCAAGGTGAGTAATATCCGGTCCACACTCACGGCTTCTCAGACTTGACCGTGACCGTGTGGAAGACATGGTGGTAGTGGTAGTGGCAAAGTGACTGGAAGCAGAATCTGCTATCCAACCAACAACCGTTTCACACTGCTCTGGCTTCAATAGTGGTGTGCTGCGGTCCCCTAGTAACTAGGACAGGAAGGTCGAGCGCCTAGATGTGGGTCTTTGTTGTGGCCCACTTTCAGCTTGGCCACGGCCTCGTCCTCTGCATGCACCATCAGCATCACATCCACTACTCCGTCCCTTGCCCCTTGCCTTGCCCATTTTAAATGGACTACTGAAATATTTGAAAAGCTCAATACAAATGGATTTATTTGGAGAAAACTTATATGTGATCACTCAGTATGCCTGATAAGCAAGTATTTGGAGACCAGAGATACACCGAGCGTCTGACAGCGATAACAGACAGTTAAAATATATATATATTTTTTTTAAATATGTTTTAAACAAAAAATAACGAGTAGATCAAGGCTAGCAGACAAAAAATACAACCTATAGGCCAGTAAGCTTAACCTCTACTGTGGGTAAAATCCTGGAGGGCATTTTAAGGGATGCTATGCTTGAGTATCTGAAGAGGAATAACCTCATGACCCATTATCAACATGGGAATATGGGGGACCATTCCTGTCAGACTAATCTGATCAGCTTCTATGAAGAGTTAAGTTCCGGACTGGACTAAGGGAACCCAGTGGACGCAGTGTACATGGACTTTTCAAAAGGTTTTGATACGGTGCCACACAAAAGGTTGATACATAAAATGAGAATAATGGGGATAGGGGAAAATATGTGTAAGTGGGTTAAGAGCTGGCTCAGGGATAGGAAACAAAGGGTGGTTATTAATGGAGCACACTCGGACTGGGTCGCGGTTAGCAGTGGGGTACCACAGGGGTCAGTATTGGGCCCTCTTCTTTTTAACATATTTATTAATGACCTTGTTAGGGGCATACAGAGCAGAATTTCAATATTTGCAGATGACGCTAAACTCTGCACGGTAATCAATACAGAGGAGGACAATTTTATATTACAGGATGATTTATGTAAACTAGAAGCTTGGGCTGATAAATGGCAAATGAGCTTTAATGGGGATAAATGCACTTGGGTAGATGTAATAAGATGTATAACTATGTGCTAAATTCTAAATCTTTGGGCAAAACCGTCAATGAAAAAGACCTGTGTGTATGGGTGGATGACAAACTCACATTTAGTGGCCAGTGTCAGGCAGCTGCTACAAAGGCAAAAAAAATAATGGGATGCATTAAAAGAGGTATAGATGATCACGAGGAGAACATAATTTTACCTCTATACAAGTCACTAGTTCAACCACACTTAGAATACTGTGTACAGTTCTGGTCTCCGGTGTTTAAGGAAGACAAAGCTGAACTAGAGCGGGTGCAGAGAAGAGCGACCAAGGTTATTAGAGGACTGGGGGGTCTGGAATACCAAGATAGACTATTACACTTGGGGCTATTTAGTTTAGAAAAATGAAGGCTAAGGGGTGATCTTATTTTAATCTAATATATAAAGCTGAATGTGTGTGTGTGTATGTGTGTATGCCCGGGATTGGCATCTGCACCGTCATAGCTACAGCCACAAAATTTTGCACAGTCACACATCTGGACCCCGAGAGCTTTATAGGCTATGTTGTGAGGCGAAATTTTAACCCCCGCGCGTTCCAATTCACCAAACAATTTTGCCCCTATCTACATAATGGGGAAAAAGTGAAAGGAAAAGTGTTGGAGGCAAATTGACAGCTGCCAGATGTGAACAAGGGGTACTTAAAGAATGAGAGCGATGGCGCCAAAGAGTATATACCGTACAGTTGCTAAGGTGGGGTCCCGACATGGGATACTCACTACACACGGGGATATGAACACACACAAAAACTCCACCAAACACTACCACATGCTTGAACACATATACCACCCTCAGCACACATTTCACCACACACACCAACCTCGCCACATAAAAGTCGAAACACAAAAGTCTCCACTCAAAACTCGCCAAGCGCAAAATTCGCCACACGTGCAAAACTCACCTCATGGAAAACTCGCCACATGCAAAACTTGCACTCGCAGAAAAATTGCCACATGCACAAAAGTTGCAACACATGCAAAAGTTGCCTCACACAAAACTTGCACATACTCAAAACACACCACACATAAAACTCGCCACGCGTAAAACTCGCCATGCGCAAAACTTGCTGCACACAACTTGCTACACTATCCTGTCACATGCAACTCGACACACAAAAAGTTGCTACACGCATGTCGCCACACAAAACTCATCTCACAAAAGTCACTACATGCATGTCTCCACACGCAACTCAACACACACAACTTGACACATGAAACTCGCCCTAAAACACACACAAGTCTGGTATTATCCTTCAAAAATAGAAATCTGATTAATAAGCAGACAAACTACAAGAGCAGCAAATGTACCATATAGGAAATCTGGCAGCTGTCAGTCATATGACCTGTCTATTATGTGTATGTGTGAGCTAATATATGCTGCCAGGGAAGAGGGCTTCCTGTTGGCTGGGGATTTATCAGGCTGCCAATTTAGCTTACAAATACTGAGGTAAAAGTACTGACCAAATAACGTGTGAACGAGGTCTAATACAGGATGAGATGACACACAGATATATACTATATACAGGAGCAGATGACATACAGGTACATAATATATACAGGGGAGATGACACACAGGTATATACTATATACACGAGGAGATGACTTACAGGTATATACTATATACAGGAGGAGATGACATACAGGTATATACTATATTTAGGAGGAGATGACATACAGGTATATACTATATACAGGAGATGACACACAGGTATATACTATATACAGGAGGAGATGACACGCAGGTATATACTATATAGAGGAGGAGATGACACACAGGTATATACTATATACAGGAGGAGATGACACACAGGTATATACTATATACAGGAGGAGATGACATAAAGGTATATACTATATAAAAGAGGAGATGACACATAGGTATATACAGGAGGAGATGACATACAGCAGGTATATACTATATACAGGGTAGATGACATACAGGTATAAACTATATACAGAAGATGACAAACAGGTATATACTATATATAGGAGGAGATGACATACAGGTATATACTATATACAGAAGAGATGACATACAGGTATATACTATATACAGGAGGAGATGACACATAGGTATATACAATATACAGGAGGAGATGACATACAGCAGGTATATACTATTTACAGGGAAGATGACATACAGGTATATACTATATACAGGTGAGATGGCATACAGGTATATACTTTATACAGGAGATAACATACAGGTGTATACTATATATAAGGGAGATGACAAACGTGTATATGCTCAGGGGAAAATGAGAGGTGTGAGGTGAAAATGAAAAGGAGTGAGAGCAAAATGAGAGGAGTGAGGGAAAATAGTGGAGCGATCAGAAAATGACAGATGTGAGGTCGAAATGACAAGTGTTAGGGGGGAATGAGAGGAGTGAGGGGGGAATGAGAGGAGTGAGGGGGAAAATAAGAGGAGTGAGGGGGAAAATGAGAGGTGTGAGGGAGAAAATGAGAGAAGTGAGGTGCTAAATGAGAGGGGTGATGGGAAAATAAGAGAAGTGAGGTGCTGTAACTAACCACAGATATTTACTATGCCCAGGCAACGCCGGGCTCTTCAGCTAGTGTATAAATATATGAGGGGACAGTACAAAGACCTTTCTGATGATCTTTTTAATCATAGACCTGAGACAGGGACAAGGGGGCATCCTTTACGTCTGGAGGAAAGAAGGTTTAAGCATAATAACAGATGAGGATTCTTTACTGTAAGAGCAGTGAGACTATGGAAGTCTCTGCCGTATGATGTTGTAATGAGTGTTTCATTGCTTAAATTTAAGAGGGGACTGGATGCCTTTCTTGAAAAGTATAATGTTACAGGTTATATATGCTAGATTCCTTGATAGGGCACTGATCCAGGGAACTAGTCTGATTGCCGTATGTGGAGTCGGGAAGGATTTTTTTTTCCCCAATGTGGAGCTTACTCTTTGCCACATGGGTTTTTTGCCTTCCTCTGTATCAACATGTTAGGGCATGTTAGGTTAGGCTATGGGTTGAACTAGATGGACTTAAAGTCTTCCTTCAGCCTTAATAACTATGTATGCCTGCGAAGCGAAGATTTGGACACCACAGATACGCCAGGTGTCTGACGGAGATAACAGACTGTATACATTTTTAAAATGTTTTTTGGTAATTTTTGAAAACAATAAATACTGAGTAGACGAAGGCTAGCAGACAGAACAATGAAACTTATGCCTGCGAAGCGAAGATTTGGACACCACAGATACGCCATGTGTCTGATGGAGATAACAGACTGTATACATTTTTTAAAATTTTTTTTTGGTAATTTTCAAAAAAAAATACTGAGTAGACCAAGGCTAGCAGACAGAACAATGAAACGTATGCCTGAGATGCGAAGATTTGGACACCACAGATACACCAGGCATCTAATGGAGATAACAGGCCGTATACATTTTTTTAAATGTTTTTGATAATTTTTGAAAACAATAAATACTGAGTAGACCAAGGCTAGCAGATAGAACAATGAAATGTATGCCTGCAAAGCGAAGATTTGGACACCACAGATACACCAGGCATCTGACGGAGATTACAGACTGTATAAAAATTTAGTATTTTTTTTAATTTTTGAAAACAATAAATATTGAGTAGACCAAGGCTATCAGACAGAATAATACAACGTATGCCTGCAAAGCAAGGATTTGACACCACAGATACACCAGGCATCAGCCAGAGATAACAGACTGATCAAAATGTAACCTTGATTTTTTTGGGCACACCAAAATTGTGTCAATAACTTGCCTATGACACTAAAAAAATTGAAGTACTAAAATTGTAAGATATTTAGCGCAATGATATGTGATGCATGTGGCGTACACCTCACAGTGATAAATATAAGAACTGTAGCTAAATATTTTTGGGCCAGCTAGATATTTTTGGGGAAGCAAAATGGTGTCCAAAAATGTGGTATGACACTACAAAATATTAGATAGTGCCAAAAAAAAGGACAGATTTTTTGGTGCTCTCACATCTGATGCTTTTGACAATTTATTTATTTTTTTAAATTATTAGATTTGCACGATCTTGTATCGCAATGACCTGGCTGTAGTCTGCAGCATGACCAAGCAAATAAATATAGAAAAAAGCAGGCTATGGATTGCTTTATAATAAAATGAGCAGGTACAAGCTGAAAAAGTGCCACGGATAAATGCAGCTAGGTATATAGAAAATAAGCAGCAGCAGACAGGAATGGAGCTTTTTGAGGTATGCGGTGAGATCTATATACATTCACATACAGTGCCTGCATGCCTAACACTGATGTGGATATGTGCACATAGACTCCCCTGCCTACCTAGCACTGCAATCTATATACCCTCGAATTAGCCCTAAAAAGGACTGTTGGTTTCTCTGGATTTGTGGACTGAACACTAGCTGAGTCCGGAGCAGAATGCGGTGAGCAGGGCTTCGCCAGGTCTCTTATAGACCTGATGACGCTGTGCGGCCAGCGAATCAGTGTAATACCACAACAAAGATGGCTGCGGCTTTAGAGTGCATG
This sequence comes from Ranitomeya variabilis, assembly GCF_051348905.1. Lineage (NCBI taxonomy): Eukaryota > Metazoa > Chordata > Amphibia > Anura > Dendrobatidae > Ranitomeya > Ranitomeya variabilis. The sequence continues at coordinate 529,700,794 of NC_135236.1, forward strand.
GCAGACAATCCCTGCATGGTCATTGGCGCTCTAAAGAGTGCCAAAATTGCAGGTCGGCGACCCGAGCTCCGGCGGAATAATCCCGGAAATACTCGCTGCTCGCCGAGTACACCGAACATAGTGATACTCGGGCGTATACTGTATATACGATGTGTAAATGACAGGGAATTGCTGTATGTAAAAACGCATGTTAAAATCACATTGCAATCGGATAGCAATCGAACTGCATAGAGATGTCATACGGATACATAGGTGCGAGAAAATCGCATCATCGCATTGCAAACGCATAACACACGGATGACCATTCGGAGAACACTCATGCGACTCTCGGCAGGGAGACCCGGACCGATTTTCCATACGGCAAGTGTGACCCAGGCCTAAGGGTATGTTTCCTCTGTCTGGATATGCAGCGCTTTGGATGCAGCAGAAACCCATTCCGTCCAAAGCGTTGCCGGCTTTTGTAAGCACGGTGATTCTGCATGTGTTCATTCATCTCCACAATATAAATAGACATGCTGCAGTCTGTAAAGAAGCGCCACATGTGCGTATTCGCAGGTCTGCTACCTGCGTCTTTGAACACATAGTGAAAATGGGATTTCATAAAATCCCATCCACTATGCTGTAACATCTGGCCACTGTGTACAGCCTCAGCTTCCAAACCGCAGCGGCCAGATGTTACAGCATAGTGGATGGGATTTTATGAAACCTGCATATACGCACATGTGGCGCATCTTTACAATCAGCAGCGTTTCCTGACCGTGGAAACATACCCTTAGGATTTGTATACATCTTCATCCACATTATTTTATTTTTTCTTTTCCCATCCGAAAAGATTTCAGATTCTTTTGCAGTGGATTTGTACAGATTACAGGTGACCTTAAAAGTGGAAAAAGTTCTAAAATGATTCTTCCTTCTATGATTTTTGTTTTACATGATAAAAACCTGGCATTTTAACAGGGGTGTGTAGACATTTTATATCCACTATAAGTCCTATTTTACTTTATTTTATCCACATAATTTTAGTTCTATAAAACTAAGAGAAGAGACTGCAATCTGCTCATGGTCGTTTATTTCATGCTGGTGCCCTGCTGCTGATTTGATGACAGATTATGAAGTTCTGAAATTCTTGGGTTCAACTTCCCCAGTGGACTCGCTCAGGAGGGAAGTGGTCATCGGTGACAGCAGTAACAGGTTATTCTTGTGTTACATCCGTCTTCTGGAAGAATAACGGTGTCTACGTTTATGACCTAGAAGAAGCCAAAGTATAAATATAAGGTTGCCCATTGCCAAGAATTACATGTACAGCATTATAATGGAGGTTATACTGTTTAGTGTGGGCTCAATAACATTTACCCATTTTATGGGGTCTGCGAGTCCTTCTCCTTCTGGGATAGGATCTTCTGCTTTTCTTGTGAGCAGCCATGATGTCTTGATGGTACCAGGCGGGTTGCTAATGACTTGTGGGCTGCCAGTAGAATGTCCTACACTCTGAGGCCATTATGACACGTAGGACGCTCTCTCATTGCCTAGTAGCTGTGAGGTCACCTGTATGATGTAAGGGAATGTTGGCAGGTAGGGTTGGCCGCTCTGTTTGTGAATATGGTGGGGGGCATGGTTCATTAACAGAACTGCTCAAGTAAAAAGATTATATATATATATATATATATATATATATATATATATATATATATATATAAACAGTATATATATATATAAATATATAAGTATATATAGCACCCACAGTATATGAATGGAATATTAAACAACACAAACCACATACAGAGGAAATCAGGTTAAAAAAAAGTATTTAAATGTTGAAATGACCCCAAAGGTCTTATGACCTAATGATCCACATACTATGTAAAATAAATTGAAAATGAAAGCATACATTAAAATTAAATAAAAACCAAGACAAAAATAAATTAAAAAAACCTACTAATCCAAATTACTGTTACTATTCCCAATCTCTTTGTGGCTATAAAAAAAAAACACTTTTTACATTTTTGTTTTTTTCCTCCTCTTTTAACAAAAGCCATAGCTTTATCTTTCCATCAACAAAGCCATTTGAGATATTAACTATTGAATGATAACGTTCATTTTACCAAATCATCTACCATAAAAAAGGAAATAATTCAAGTGCGATAAAATGGTGAAAAATATGATATTCTGACCTTGTTTTTTGGGGGTTTTGTCTTTACAGCGTTCAATGTGTTGTAAAAATGACCTGGGAACCTAGGTCAGTATGTCAGTATTAGGCCATGTGCACACGGTGCGGATTTGCCTGCGGATCAGAGGTTTTCCATCAGGTTTACAGTACAATGTAAACCTATGGAAAACCAAATCCGCTGTGCCCATGGTGCGGAAAATACCACACGGAAACGCTGCGTTGTACTTTCCGCAGCATGTCAGTTCTTTGTGGGTATTCCGCAGCGTTTTACACCTGCTCCTCAATAGGAATCTGCAGGTGTAAAACCGCAGTGCGTTTTACCTGCGGATTTTTCAAAAACGGTGCGGAAAAATCCGCACAGAAATCCTCAACGTGGGCACATAGCCTTATTATGGTGATAGCAAATGTCCTCTTTTTTAAAAAAAAATTCTGAAGTTTGTAGAAAACAATATGTTTTTTGTCGCCAAACTGATGTTTGCAATAATGCTATATTGGGGTACATAAGATGTTTTAATTTCTTTTTATTGTATTTTTTTAGGGAGGCATGGTAAGAAAAAAACCCGTAATTCTGGTGTTTTGATTTTTTTTCTATTTTTTTTGTTCACCAATCAGGTTAATTAATTTCAGATTTTAATAGGTGAGTTTTATGAATGCATTAATACCAAATTTGTTAATTTATTTTTATAGTAATATTACCGACCTTTTAATTAATTAAACAATGATTAAACGGAGGGTAGGTTCACATGAGCGTATAAAAAAACTTGAGATTTTTTTTTACAGCAGCAGCTATTAATCATTTACAAGACCCTTTACACTTTCTTTTTTACAAAATTACAATGTATCTGAGTCGCCCGCCAGGGCCGTGGGGTACTCGGTACCGGGTCCGTTACTTAAATGGACGTGTCACTGCGGCGGTCGTGTCGCCACCTGTGGTATTCAGTCAGGGATGACCAACGCTGCTTAAAGGGGTCCTCTGGGGCGATGTTATGGCAGCCAGATGGTATAACTTCCCACAGGTGAAGTAGGTCCCCAGGGCTCCCGGTGAATAGATGGAAGATGGTGAGTGGTGCAGTAAAGAATGAAGGATGCAGTTGTGCAGTCTTTTTACCTGGTTTACTGATGTAGCAGGCAGCCACAGTCCAGGGCACCAGATCACAGGTACAGGAAGGGTCCGGCGGGCTTGGAAGCGAGTTCAGAGTCCAGCTTTATCAGGTGGAGTTAAAACCCTTCCTTCTAGCGCTGTGTTGTTATAGTCCCTTACTACCTATGGCTTTGTAGCGAGGTCCTCTCAGTTATCTCTGTCCTTTGTTTAAGTGGGACATAAACCCGTATGACAGGTGACTCGAGCCTTTTACAGGGTCTCTATCACGACCCGGGCTCTATGTGTCACTGTGTCTCCTGGGTGTTAGGGCGAACAGGTGATGTACAATCTAACTGTCCTGCCAGTTTCTGCTATGCATCTTAGAGTCCCACAAAAGCCTCGGTCTTTCGGCAACCGGTGTCTGCGCTCAATCAGGGATGTAGCCCAGTCCCAGCTATTCTCCCCTGTTGTCACACTCCTGTGAGTCAGAATGGTGTTGCATGTAAGGTTACCTGCCAAAGGGATCCCTCCTGTCTCCAGGCATGGCATTACCCTCCACGAGAGGAAGGCAATACCACTGTGGTATCTGAACTCCCGGGGTGCCACATTCCCCCCATTAAATCCAGTACTCCCGGACTGGGAAAAGGAACCATAAACAACAGGTTACAAAGGTGTAAAGCATTTTGAAATGCATAAAACAGGTTAAAACTTATTCTTCCCTTACAGGAGGCATTTTTGGCTTAAACGTTGCAAACATATTTACAAAAGTACAACTGGTCTTATACCAGGGTGTCCTTGTTCATTAGCAACAGTACCGATGCGGGGGATCCATCATAAACCCCCAATGTAGCTCTTGGGCAGGCTACAAGGCGTAGCCAGACCCAGTGTTCGCCACACCAGATGGCTTTAGCTTCAGGTCTGTGAAGTAACAAGGCTCTACCCACGCCGGCAGTGTGGGCAGAACCAGGGTGCACCTTGAGGGTGCCAACTATGTACAATAACAGTTTTTGGGCAATTTACTGTCCATTACCCTGTTGTCCATTTTAAACCTGCAACAAGCATAAGCAAATATTTTTAAAACAGATAACAACAATTATTGACAGCAGTCCCTGTAATGGGCTGGGATCTGACCTCTGGTACAACGGGTAGATCTGCGTAGTTCCTGATTTAACATATCTGCTGTTGTGAACCCACTAGTGTCTGTGCTACTTGTAGGCCTGCATTGTATTGGTAAAGTGGGCAAACGTCTGCAACTGCTTAGATTCACCATGGGTCTGACAGATTCACCGATAGCAGAGGGTGGATTCTTTTGTTCCACTGCTGGGGTGACGTTTGCTGCTTGAGCCCGCTGGTGTAAAGTCTCTTCTGTCTCAGGATGGTCTTGAATCACATTTTGTTCTGGTATTTCCAGCTGGTGAAAAGACAGTACAGGTATCACTATGGACTGATGTACTTAAGTCCAAGACTGGGGAAAATCTCCAAGAACGGTATGGATCCTCTTTTCTTCTTCTACCATTGGGTGAATAGTACTTGGATTTTTTTCTTTGTCTCTCAATTTCTCAGGGCATACTTTGAGATGATCTCTAGATTAGGGTTGAGCGAAACGGGTCGATCATTTTCAAAAGTCGCCGACTTTTGGCTAAGTCGGCGTCTCATGAAACCCGATCCGACCCCTGTGCTTGTCGGCCATGCGGTACGCGACTTTCGCGCCAAAGTCACGTTTCAATGACGCGAAAAGCACCATTTCTCAGCCAATGAAGGTGAACGCAGAGTGTGGGCAGCGTGATGACATAGATCCTGGTCCCCACCATCTTAGAGAAGGGCATTGCAGTGATTGGCTTGCTGTCTGCGGCGTCACAGGGGCTATAAAGGGGCGTTCCCGCCGACCGCCATCTTACTGCTGCTGATCTGAGCTTAGGGACAGGTTGCTGCCGCTTCGTCAGAAGCAGGGAGAGCGTTAGGCAGGGTCCACTAACCACCAAACCGCTTGTGCTGCAGCGATTTCCACTGTCCAACACCACCTTCGGTGTGCAGGGACTGTGGAAGCTATTTTTTTTTTTTTTTCCCCTCAGCGCTGTAGCTCATTGGGCTGCCCTAGAAGGCTCTGTGATAGCTGTATTGCTGTGTGTACGCCACTGTGGAAACCAACTGCTTTTTTCAAAGCACATATCCTCTTGTTCCTTCCTTTCTGCACAGCTATCTTTTTTGTTTGTCCACACTTTTTATTTAATTTGTGCATCAGTCCACTCCTATTGCTGCCTGCCATACCTGGCTTAGATTACTGCAGGGAGATAGTAATTGTAGGACAGTCCCTGTTTTTTTTTTGTTTTTTTTTGTGGGAGATTAAGATTGGAATTTCTGCTACAGTGCCATCCCTGTGTGTGCCATCTCTCACTGAGTGGGCCATAGAAAGCCTATTTATTTTTTCCGTGATTTGTGTTCTAAATTCTACCTCAACACAAAAACACTACATCAATCAGTGGGAGAAAAATATTGGCCTCAGTCAGGGCTTGTGTGCCACAGCTGTGTGTGCTATCTCTCATTCAGTGGGCTATAGAAAGCCTATTTTTTTTTTTTTTTTTTTTTAATATTATTTGGTTTCTAAAGTCTCCCTGAAAAAAAAAAAAAAACCTAAAAAAACAGTGGGAGAGTAATATTGCCCTTTCAGCTTGTGTGCCAGTCTTGACTCCTGGGTGTGCCACCTCTCTCCCTCTCATTCAGTGGGCCATAGAAAGCCTATTTATTTATTTTTTTTAAATATTATTGGGTTTCTAAAGTCTCCCTTAAAAAACAAAAAATACATAAAAAAACAGTGGGAGAGTAATATTGCCCTTTCAGCTTGTGTGCCAGTCTTGACTCCTGGGTGTGCCACCTCTCTCCCTCTCATTCAGTGGGCCATAGAAAGCCTATTTATTTTTTTTTTTAAATATTATTGGGTTTCTAAAGTCTCCCTTAAAAAACAAAAAATACATAAAAAAACAGTGGGAGAGTAATATTGCCCTTTCAGCTTGTGCCAGTCTTGACTCCTGGGTGTGCCACCTCTCTCTCTCATTCAGTGGGCCATAGAAAGGCTATTTTTTTTTTTTGGTTTTTTTAATATTATTTGGTTTCTAAAGTCTCCCTGAAAAAAAAAAAAAAACATAAAAAAACAGTGGGAGAGTAATATTGCCCTTTCAGCTTGTGTGCCAGTCTTGACTCCTGGGTGTGCCACCTCTCTCCCTCTCATTCAGTGGGCCATAGAAAGCCTATTTATTTTTTAAAAAAAATATTATTGGGTTTCTAAAGTCTCCCTTAAAAAACAAAAAATGCATAAAAAAACAGTGGGAGAGTAATATTGCCCTTTCAGCTTGTGTGCCAGTCTTGACTCCTGGGTGTGCCACCTCTCTCCCTCTCATTCAGTGGGCCATAGAAAGCCTATTTATTTTTTTTTTTAAATATTATTGGGTTTCTAAAGTCTCCCTTAAAAAACAAAAAATGCATAAAAAAACAGTGGGAGAGTAATATTGCCCTTTCAGCTTGTGTGCCAGTCTTGACTCCTGGGTGTGCCACCTCTCTCTCTCATTCAGTGGGCCATAGAAAGGCTATTTTTTTTTTTTGGTTTTTTTAATATTATTTGGTTTCTAAAGTCTCCCTGAAAAAAAAAAAAAAACATAAAAAACAGTGGGAGAGTAATATTGCCCTTTCAGCTTGTGTGCCAGTCTTGACTCCTGGGTGTGCCACCTCTCTCCCTCTCATTCAGTGGGCCATAGAAAGCCTATTTATTTTTTTTTTTTAAATATTATTGGGTTTCTAAAGTCTCCCTTAAAAAACAAAAAATACATAAAAAAACAGTGGGAGAGTAATATTGCCCTTTCAGCTTGTGTGCCAGTCTTGACTCCTGGGTGTGCCACCTCTCTCCCTCTCATTCAGTGGGCCATAGAAAGCCTATTTATTTTTTTTTTTAAATATTATTGGGTTTCTAAAGTCTCCCTTAAAAAACAAAAAATACATAAAAAAACAATGGGAGAGTAATATTGCCCTTTCAGCTTGTGCCAGTCTTGACTCCTGGGTGTGCCACCTCTCTCTCTCATTCAGTGGGCCATAGAAAGGCTATTTTTTTTTTTTTGGTTTTTTTAATATTATTTGGTTTCTAAAGTCTCCCTGAAAAAAAAAAAAAAACATAAAAAAACAGTGGGAGAGTAATATTGCCCTTTCAGCTTGTGTGCCAGTCTTGACTCCTGGGTGTGCCACCTCTCTCCCTCTCATTCAGTGGGCCATAGAAAGCCTATTTATTTTTTTTTTTAAATATTATTGGGTTTCTAAAGTCTCCCTTAAAAAACAAAAAATACATAAAAAAACAGTGGGAGAGTAATATTGCCCTTTCAGCTTGTGTGCCAGTCTTGACTCCTGGGTGTGCCACCTCTCTCCCTCTCATTCAGTGGGCCATAGAAAGCCTATTTATTTATTTTTTTAAATATTATTGGGTTTCTAAAGTCTCCCTTAAAAAACAAAAAATACATAAAAAAACAGTGGGAGAGTAATATTGCCCTTTCAGCTTGTGTGCCAGTCTTGACTCCTGGGTGTGCCACCTCTCTCTCTCATTCAGTGGGCCATAGAAAGGCTATTTTTTTTTTTTGGTTTTTTTAATATTATTTGGTTTCTAAAGTCTCCCTGAAAAAAAAAAAAAAACCTAAAAAAACAGTGGGAGAGTAATATTGCCCTTTCAGCTTGTGTGCCAGTCTTGACTCCTGGGTGTGCCACCTCTCTCCCTCTCATTCAGTGGGCCATAGAAAGCCTATTTATTTATTTTTTTAAATATTATTGGGTTTCTAAAGTCTCCCTTAAAAAACAAAAAATACATAAAAAAACAGTGGGAGAGTAATATTGCCCTTTCAGCTTGTGTGCCAGTCTTGACTCCTGGGTGTGCCACCTCTCTCTCTCATTCAGTGGGCCATAGAAAGGCTATTTTTTTGGGGGGGGGTTTTTAATATTATTTGGTTTCTAAAGTCTCCCTGAAAAAAAAAAAAAAAACTAAAAAAACAGTGGGAGAGTAATATTGCCCTTTCAGCTTGTGTGCCAGTCTTGACTCCTGGGTGTGCCACCTCTCTCCCTCTCATTCAGTGGGCCATAGAAAGCCTATTTATTTTTTTTTTAAAATATTATTGGGTTTCTAAAGTCTCCCTTAAAAAACAAAAAATACATAAAAAAACAGTGGGAGAGTAATATTGCCCTTTCAGCTTGTGTGCCAGTCTTGACTCCTGGGTGTGCCACCTCTCTCTCTCATTCAGTGGGCCATAGAAAGGCTATTTTTTTTTTTTTGGTTTTTTTAATATTATTTGGTTTCTAAAGTCTCCCTGAAAAAAAAAAAAAAACATAAAAAACAGTGGGAGAGTAATATTGCCCTTTCAGCTTGTGTGCCAGTCTTGACTCCTGGGTGTGCCACCTCTCTCCCTCTCATTCAGTGGGCCATAGAAAGCCTATTTATTTATTTTTTTAAATATTATTGGGTTTCTAAAGTCTCCCTTAAAAAACAAAAAATACATAAAAAAACAGTGGGAGAGTAATATTGCCCTTTCAGCTTGTGCCAGTCTTGACTCCTGGGTGTGCCACCTCTCTCTCTCATTCAGTGGGCCATAGAAAGGCTATTTTTTTTTTTTGGTTTTTTTAATATTATTTGGTTTCTAAAGTCTCCCTGAAAAAAAAAAAAAAACATAAAAAAACAGTGGGAGAGTAATATTGCCCTTTCAGCTTGTGTGCCAGTCTTGACTCCTGGGTGTGCCACCTCTCTCCCTCTCATTCAGTGGGCCATAGAAAGCCTATTTATTTTTTTTTAAAATATTATTGGGTTTCTAAAGTCTCCCTTAAAAAACAAAAAATACATAAAAAAACAGTGGGAGAGTAATATTGCCCTTTCAGCTTGTGTGCCAGTCTTGACTCCTGGGTGTGCCACCTCTCTCCCTCTCATTCAGTGGGCCATAGAAAGCCTATTTATTTTTTTTTTTTAATATTATTGGGTTTCTAAAGTCTCCCTTAAAAAACAAAAAATACATAAAAAAACAGTGGGAGAGTAATATTGCCCTTTCAGCTTGTGTGCCAGTCTTGACTCCTGGGTGTGCCACCTCTCTCTCTCATTCAGTGGGCCATAGAAAGGCTATTTTTTTTTTTTGGTTTTTTTAATATTATTTGGTTTCTAAAGTCTCCCTGAAAAAAAAAAAAAAACATAAAAAAACAGTGGGAGAGTAATATTGCCCTTTCAGCTTGTGTGCCAGTCTTGACTCCTGGGTGTGCCACCTCTCTCCCTCTCATTCAGTGGGCCATAGAAAGCCTATTTATTTTTTAAAAAAAATATTATTGGGTTTCTAAAGTCTCCCTTAAAAAACAAAAAATGCATAAAAAAACAGTGGGAGAGTAATATTGCCCTTTCAGCTTGTGTGCCAGTCTTGACTCCTGGGTGTGCCACCTCTCTCCCTCTCATTCAGTGGGCCATAGAAAGCCTATTTATTTTTTTTTTAAAATATTATTGGGTTTCTAAAGTCTCCCTTAAAAAACAAAAAATGCATAAAAAAACAGTGGGAGAGTAATATTGCCCTTTCAGCTTGTGTGCCAGTCTTGACTCCTGGGTGTGCCACCTCTCTCTCTCATTCAGTGGGCCATAGAAAGGCTATTTTTTTTTTTTGGTTTTTTTAATATTATTTGGTTTCTAAAGTCTCCCTGAAAAAAAAAAAAAAACATAAAAAACAGTGGGAGAGTAATATTGCCCTTTCAGCTTGTGTGCCAGTCTTGACTCCTGGGTGTGCCACCTCTCTCCCTCTCATTCAGTGGGCCATAGAAAGCCTATTTATTTTTTTTTTTTAAATATTATTGGGTTTCTAAAGTCTCCCTTAAAAAACAAAAAATACATAAAAAAACAGTGGGAGAGTAATATTGCCCTTTCAGCTTGTGTGCCAGTCTTGACTCCTGGGTGTGCCACCTCTCTCCCTCTCATTCAGTGGGCCATAGAAAGCCTATTTATTTTTTTTTTTAAATATTATTGGGTTTCTAAAGTCTCCCTTAAAAAACAAAAAATACATAAAAAAACAATGGGAGAGTAATATTGCCCTTTCAGCTTGTGCCAGTCTTGACTCCTGGGTGTGCCACCTCTCTCTCTCATTCAGTGGGCCATAGAAAGGCTATTTTTTTTTTTTTGGTTTTTTTAATATTATTTGGTTTCTAAAGTCTCCCTGAAAAAAAAAAAAAAACATAAAAAAACAGTGGGAGAGTAATATTGCCCTTTCAGCTTGTGTGCCAGTCTTGACTCCTGGGTGTGCCACCTCTCTCCCTCTCATTCAGTGGGCCATAGAAAGCCTATTTATTTTTTTTTTTAAATATTATTGGGTTTCTAAAGTCTCCCTTAAAAAACAAAAAATACATAAAAAAACAGTGGGAGAGTAATATTGCCCTTTCAGCTTGTGTGCCAGTCTTGACTCCTGGGTGTGCCACCTCTCTCCCTCTCATTCAGTGGGCCATAGAAAGCCTATTTATTTATTTTTTTAAATATTATTGGGTTTCTAAAGTCTCCCTTAAAAAACAAAAAATACATAAAAAAACAGTGGGAGAGTAATATTGCCCTTTCAGCTTGTGTGCCAGTCTTGACTCCTGGGTGTGCCACCTCTCTCTCTCATTCAGTGGGCCATAGAAAGGCTATTTTTTTTTTTTGGTTTTTTTAATATTATTTGGTTTCTAAAGTCTCCCTGAAAAAAAAAAAAAAACCTAAAAAAACAGTGGGAGAGTAATATTGCCCTTTCAGCTTGTGTGCCAGTCTTGACTCCTGGGTGTGCCACCTCTCTCCCTCTCATTCAGTGGGCCATAGAAAGCCTATTTATTTATTTTTTTAAATATTATTGGGTTTCTAAAGTCTCCCTTAAAAAACAAAAAATACATAAAAAAACAGTGGGAGAGTAATATTGCCCTTTCAGCTTGTGTGCCAGTCTTGACTCCTGGGTGTGCCACCTCTCTCTCTCATTCAGTGGGCCATAGAAAGGCTATTTTTTTGGGGGGGGTTTTTTAATATTATTTGGTTTCTAAAGTCTCCCTGAAAAAAAAAAAAAAAACTAAAAAAACAGTGGGAGAGTAATATTGCCCTTTCAGCTTGTGTGCCAGTCTTGACTCCTGGGTGTGCCACCTCTCTCCCTCTCATTCAGTGGGCCATAGAAAGCCTATTTATTTTTTTTTTAAAATATTATTGGGTTTCTAAAGTCTCCCTTAAAAAACAAAAAATACATAAAAAAACAGTGGGAGAGTAATATTGCCCTTTCAGCTTGTGTGCCAGTCTTGACTCCTGGGTGTGCCACCTCTCTCTCTCATTCAGTGGGCCATAGAAAGGCTATTTTTTTTTTTTGGTTTTTTTAATATTATTTGGTTTCTAAAGTCTCCCTGAAAAAAAAAAAAAAACATAAAAAACAGTGGGAGAGTAATATTGCCCTTTCAGCTTGTGTGCCAGTCTTGACTCCTGGGTGTGCCACCTCTCTCCCTCTCATTCAGTGGGCCATAGAAAGCCTATTTATTTATTTTTTTAAATATTATTGGGTTTCTAAAGTCTCCCTTAAAAAACAAAAAATACATAAAAAAACAGTGGGAGAGTAATATTGCCCTTTCAGCTTGTGCCAGTCTTGACTCCTGGGTGTGCCACCTCTCTCTCTCATTCAGTGGGCCATAGAAAGGCTATTTTTTTTTTTTGGTTTTTTTAATATTATTTGGTTTCTAAAGTCTCCCTGAAAAAAAAAAAAAAACATAAAAAAACAGTGGGAGAGTAATATTGCCCTTTCAGCTTGTGTGCCAGTCTTGACTCCTGGGTGTGCCACCTCTCTCCCTCTCATTCAGTGGGCCATAGAAAGCCTATTTATTTTTTTTTAAAATATTATTGGGTTTCTAAAGTCTCCCTTAAAAAACAAAAAATACATAAAAAAACAGTGGGAGAGTAATATTGCCCTTTCAGCTTGTGTGCCAGTCTTGACTCCTGGGTGTGCCACCTCTCTCCCTCTCATTCAGTGGGCCATAGAAAGCCTATTTATTTTTTTTTTTTAATATTATTGGGTTTCTAAAGTCTCCCTTAAAAAACAAAAAATACATAAAAAAACAGTGGGAGAGTAATATTGCCCTTTCAGCTTGTGTGCCAGTCTTGACTCCTGGGTGTGCCACCTCTCTCTCTCATTCAGTGGGCCATAGAAAGGCTATTTTTTTTTTTTGGTTTTTTTAATATTATTTGGTTTCTAAAGTCTCCCTGAAAAAAAAAAAAAAAACCTAAAAAAACAGTGGGAGAGTAATATTGCCCTTTCAGCTTGTGTGCCAGTCTTGACTCCTGGGTGTGCCACCTCTCTCCCTCTCATTCAGTGGGCCATAGAAAGCCTATTTATTTTTTAAAAAAAATATTATTGGGTTTCTAAAGTCTCCCTTAAAAAACAAAAAATACATAAAAAAACAGTGGGAGAGTAATATTGCCCTTTCAGCTTGTGTGCCAGTCTTGACTCCTGGGTGTGCCACCTCTCTCTCTCATTCAGTGGGCCATAGAAAGGCTATTTTTTTTTTTTGGTTTTTTTAATATTATTTGGTTTCTAAAGTCTCCCTGAAAAAAAAAAAAAACATAAAAAAACAGTGGGAGAGTAATATTGCCCTTTCAGCTTGTGTGCCAGTCTTGACTCCTGGGTGTGCCACCTCTCTCCCTCTCATTCAGTGGGCCATAGAAAGCCTATTTATTTTTTTTTTTAAATATTATTGGGTTTCTAAAGTCTCCCTTAAAAAACAAAAAATACATAAAAAAACAGTGGGAGAGTAATATTGCCCTTTCAGCTTGTGTGCCAGTCTTGACTCCTGGGTGTGCCACCTCTCTCCCTCTCATTCAGTGGGCCATAGAAAGCCTATTTATTTTTTTTTTTAAATATTATTGGGTTTCTAAAGTCTCCCTTAAAAAACAAAAAATACATAAAAAAACAGTGGGAGAGTAATATTGCCCTTTCAGCTTGTGTGCCAGTCTTGACTCCTGGGTGTGCCACCTCTCTCTCTCATTCAGTGGGCCATAGAAAGGCTATTTTTTTTTTTTGGTTTTTTTAATATTATTTGGTTTCTAAAGTCTCCCTGAAAAAAAAAAAAAAACATAAAAAAACAGTGGGAGAGTAATATTGCCCTTTCAGCTTGTGTGCCAGTCTTGACTCCTGGGTGTGCCACCTCTCTCCCTCTCATTCAGTGGGCCATAGAAAGCCTATTTATTTTTTTTTTTAAATATTATTGGGTTTCTAAAGTCTCCCTTAAAAAACAAAAAATACATAAAAAAACAGTGGGAGAGTAATATTGCCCTTTCAGCTTGTGTGCCAGTCTTGACTCCTGGGTGTGCCACCTCTCTCCCTCTCATTCAGTGGGCCATAGAAAGCCTATTTATTTTTTTAAAAAAATATTATTGGGTTTCTAACGTCTCCCTTAAAAAACAAAAAATACATAAAAAAACAGTGGGAGAGTAATATTGCCCTTTCAGCTTGTGTGCCAGTCTTGACTCCTGGGTGTGCCACCTCTCTCTCTCATTCAGTGGGCCATAGAAAGGCTATTTTTTTGGGGTTTTTTTTTAATATTATTTGGTTTCTAAAGTCTCCCTGAAAAAAAAAAAAAAACATAAAAAAACAGTGGGAGAGTAATATTGCCCTTTCAGCTTGTGTGCCAGTCTTGACTCCTGGGTGTGCCACCTCTCTCCCTCTCATTCAGTGGGCCATAGAAAGCCTATTTATTTTTTTTTTTAAATATTATTGGGTTTCTAAAGTCTCCCTTAAAAAACAAAAAATACATAAAAAAACAGTGGGAGAGTAATATTGCCCTTTCAGCTTGTGTGCCAGTCTTGACTCCTGGGTGTGCCACCTCTCTCCCTCTCATTCAGTGGGCCATAGAAAGCCTATTTATTTTTTTTTTTAAATATTATTGGGTTTCTAAAGTCTCCCTTAAAAAACAAAAAATACATAAAAAAACAGTGGGAGAGTAATATTGCCCTTTCAGCTTGTGCCAGTCTTGACTCCTGGGTGTGCCACCTCTCTCTCTCATTCAGTGGGCCATAGAAAGGCTATTTTTTTTTTTTGGTTTTTTTAATATTATTTGGTTTCTAAAGTCTCCCTGAAAAAAAAAAAAAAACATAAAAAAACAGTGGGAGAGTAATATTGCCCTTTCAGCTTGTGTGCCAGTCTTGACTCCTGGGTGTGCCACCTCTCTCCCTCTCATTCAGTGGGCCATAGAAAGCCTATTTATTTATTTTTTTAAATATTATTGGGTTTCTAAAGTCTTCCTTAAAAAACAAAAAATACATAAAAAAACAGTGGGAGAGTAATATTGCCCTTTCAGCTTGTGTGCCAGTCTTGACTCCTGGGTGTGCCACCTCTCTCCCTCTCATTCAGTGGGCCATAGAAAGCCTATTTATTTTTTTTTTTAAATATTATTGGGTTTCTAAAGTCTCCCTTAAAAAACAAAAAATACATAAAAAAACAGTGGGAGAGTAATATTGCCCTTTCAGCTTGTGTGCCAGTCTTGACTCCTGGGTGTGCCACCTCTCTCCCTCTCATTCAGTGGGCCATAGAAAGCCTATTTATTTATTTTTTTAAATATTATTGGGTTTCTAAAGTCTCCCTTAAAAAACAAAAAATACATAAAAAAACAGTGGGAGAGTAATATTGCCCTTTCAGCTTGTGTGCCAGTCTTGACTCCTGGGTGTGCCACCTCTCTCTCTCATTCAGTGGGCCATAGAAAGGCTATTTTTTTTTTTTTCGGTTTTTTTAATATTATTTGGTTTCTAAAGTCTCCCTGAAAAAAAAAAAAAAACCTAAAAAAACAGTGGGAGAGTAATATTGCCCTTTCAGCTTGTGTGCCAGTCTTGACTCCTGGGTGTGCCACCTCTCTCCCTCTCATTCAGTGGGCCATAGAAAGCCTATTTATTTTTTTTTTTTAAATATTATTGGGTTTCTAAAGTCTCCCTTAAAAAACAAAAAATACATAAAAAAACAGTGGGAGAGTAATATTGCCCTTTCAGCTTGTGTGCCAGTCTTGACTCCTGGGTGTGCCACCTCTCTCTCTCATTCAGTGGGCGATAGAAAGGCTATTTTTTTTTTTTGGTTTTTTTAATATTATTTGGTTTCTAAAGTCTCCCTGAAAAAAAAAAAAAAACATAAAAAAACAGTGGGAGAGTAATATTGCCCTTTCAGCTTGTGTGCCAGTCTTGACTCCTGGGTGTGCCACCTCTCTCCCTCTCATTCAGTGGGCCATAGAAAGCCTATTTATTTTTTTTTTTAAATATTATTGGGTTTCTAAAGTCTCCCTTAAAAAACAAAAAATACATAAAAAAACAGTGGGAGAGTAATATTGCCCTTTCAGCTTGTGTGCCAGTCTTGACTCCTGGGTGTGCCACCTCTCTCTCTCATTCAGTGGGCCATAGAAAGGCTTTTTTTTTTTTTTTGGTTTTTTTAATATTATTTGGTTTCTAAAGTCTCCCTGAAAAAAAAAAAAAAACTAAAAAAACAGTGGGAGAGTAATATTGCCCTTTCAGCTTGTGTGCCAGTCTTGACTCCTGGGTGTGCCACCTCTCTCCCTCTCATTCAGTGGGCCATAGAAAGCCTATTTATTTTTTTTAAAAAATATTATTGGGTTTCTAAAGTCTCCCTTAAAAAACAAAAAATACATAAAAAAACAGTGGGAGAGTAATATTGCCTTTTCAGCTTGTGTGCCAGTCTTGACTCCTGGGTGTGCCACCTCTCTCCCTCTCATTCAGTGGGCCATAGAAAGCCTATTTATTTTTTTGGTTTTTTTAATATTATTTGGTTTCTAAAGTCTCCCTGAGAAAAAAAAAAAAATAAATTAGGTGGGAGATTAATATTGACATTAGTGCTTGAGTGACAGTCCTGCGTGTGTGTCATCTCTGTGATTTTGTGCCACAGAAAACAGAGTGTGTAACATTGTGCCTGATTTTCCTTGTGGTCTCACCAACCTGTTAAGGGATATTGAAATCATACTGAAGTTATAGCTCACCGTGTAAGTTGTTTGACAGCAACAAATAAAGTTACTTTGGTTAAGATTTTAAAACAATGAGGAAGTCTGGTGCAAGAGGTCGTCGTGGGCGTTCATTGTCAGCTGGTAATGATGGTAGTGGTAGTGGAGCATCAGGTGGTCGTGGGGATAAAAATATTCCACCTAAGTCTGGAGCTGTGGAGCCAGTTTCGTCGTCAGGCTACACAAGGCCTCGAACGCTCTCTTTTCTGGGAGTAGGAAAACCGCTTTTAAAGGCGGAGCAGCAACAGCAAGTTTTGGCTTACATTGCAGACTCAGCCTCTAGCTCTTTTGCCTCCTCTTCCGAAACTGGTAAATGTAAAAGCAGCGCGTCGCTTGTGGATGTTCACGGTCAGGGACAAGTCGCTTCCTTGTCCTCCTCAGCAAAAACTACAACAAGAGAGAAGGATGCAGCAGGCGACACAACGGGTCACTCCATGGAGCTCTTTACACATACCGTCCCTGGCTTAGAAAGTGAAACATTTAACAGGCCATGCCCATTACAAGTATATTCTGACATGGAGTGCACTGATGCACAGCCACAGCCAGAGTACTATGCTGCTCCTTTGACTCAGACCACCACATTGCCCTCTCAGGATACAGATCCACAATCAGACCCTGATGAGACTATGTTGCCCCGCCACGAACGCTATACCACCGACCGACACAGTGACACAGACGAAGTTGCACACGAGCTCGAAGAGGAGGTAATAGATGACCCAGTTATTGACCCCGATTGGCAGCCATTGGGGGAACAGGGTGCAGGCGGCAGTAGTTCAGAAGCGGAGGTGGAGGAGGGGCCGCAGCAGGCATCAACATCGCAACAGGTTCCATCTGCCGGGCCCGTATCTGGCCCAAAACGCGTGTCAAAGCCAAAACCTGTTGGAGGACAGCGTGGCCATCCGGTTAAAGCTCAGTCTGCAATCCCTGAAAAGGGATCCGAGTCTAGGAAGAGTGCAGTCTGGCATTTTTTTAAACAACATCCAACTGATCAGCGCAAAGTCATCTGTCAAAAATGTTCAACTAGCTTAAGCAGAGGTCAGAATCTGAAAAGTCTAAATACTAGTTGCATGCATAGACACTTAACCACCATGCATTTTCAAGCCTGGACTAACTACCAAACGTCCCTTAAGGTTGTAGCACCCTCGGCCAATGAAGCTAGTCAGCAACGCAACATCCCTTCCGTCACTGTAAGGCCACCATTTTCCGCACCACCGGCAGTATCTGTGCAGGTTTCTTTGCCAGCCAAAAGCAGTCAGGGTCAGGGAACCACCAGTTTTGTAGGAGGAAATATTGCATCTAGGGCACCGGCGGAAACAATACCGTCTCCAACCGTCTCTCAGTCTGCCATGTACACCGGCACACCCGAAAGTTCCACGATCTCCAGCTCTCCAGTCCAGCTCACCCTACATGAGACTCTGGTTAGAAAAAGGAAGTACTTATCCTCGCATCCGCGTACACAGGGTTTTAATGCCCACATAGCTAGACTAATCTCGTTAGAGATGATGCCCTACCGGTTAGTTGAAAGCGAAGCTTTCAAAGCCCTGATGGAGTACGCTGAACCACGATACGAGCTACCCAGTCGACACTTTTTTTCCAGAAAAGCCATCCCAGCCCTGCACCAGCATGTTAAACAGCGCATCGTCCATGCACTCAGGCAATCTGTGAGTACAAAGGTGCACCTGACTACAGATGCATGGACCAGTAGGCATGGCCAGGGACGTTATGTGTCCATCACGGCACACTGGGTGAATGTGGTGGATGCAGGGTCCACAGGCGACATCAATTTAGGGACAGTTGTGCCTAGCCCACGGTCTAGGAAACAGTTGGCTGTAGGCGTTCGCACCCCCTCCTCCTCCTCCTCCTCGTCCTCCTGCAGAAGCTACAGCTCTTCCACAGAACGCAGTCTGCCAACCACTCCATCGGCAGATGACACTGTTGCACACCAGTTGTCCCATTATGGGCCAGCTACTGCCAAGCGTCAGCAGGCTGTATTGGCTATGAAGTGTTTGGGCGACAACAGACACACCGCGGAAGTTCTATCCGAGTTCTTGCAACAAGAAACGCAGTCGTGGCTGGGCACAGTAGATCTTGAGGCAGGCAAGGTAGTGAGTGATAACGGAAGGAATTTCATGGCTGCCATCTCCCTTTCCCAACTGAAACACATTCCTTGCCTGGCTCACACCTTAAACCTGGTGGTGCAGTGCTTATTGAAAACTTATCCTGGGTTCTCCGACCTGCTCCTCAAAGTGCGTGCACTTTGCTCACATATCCGACGTTCGCCTGTACACGCCAGCCGTATGCAGACCTATCAGCGGTCTTTGAACCTTCCCCAGCATCGCCTAATCATAGACGTTGCAACAAGGTGGAACTCAACACTGCACATGCTTCAGAGACTGTGCGAACAGAGGCGTGCTGTTATTTATTTGTGGGAGGATACACGGGCAGGCAGTAGGATGGCAGACATGGAGTTGTCAGGTGTGCAGTGGTCTAAGATACAAGACATGTGTCAAGTCCTTCAGTGTTTTGAGGAATGCACATGGCTGGTTAGTGCAGACAACGCCGTAATAAGCATGAGCATCCCCCTAATGCGTCTGCTGATGCAAAGTTTGACGCACATAAAGGAGCAGGCGTCTGCACCAGAGGAAGAGGAAAGCCTTGATGACAGTCAGCCATTGTCTGGTCAGGGCAGTGTACAGGACGAGGTAGCGGGCGAAGAGGAGGTGGAGGACGAGGAGGATGATGGGGATGAGTATATTTTTAATGCCGAACCTTTCCCGGGGGCACAGGAAATTGGTTGCGTGTCACGGCCGGGTTCTGGTTTTTTGAGGGACACAAGTGACGTAGATTTGCCTGCAACTGCCCCTCAACCAATCACAACCGGAGATTTGACAACTGGAACTTTGGCCCACATGGCGGATTATGCCTTACGTATCCTAAAAAGGGACACACGCATTACGAAAATGATGAACGATGACGATTACTGGTTGGCCTGCCTCCTTGATCCACGCTATAAAGGCAAATTGCAAAATATTATGCCACATGAGAACTTGGAACTAATATTAGCAACCAAACAATCAACTCTTGTTGACCGTTTGCTTCAGGCATTCCCAGCACACAGCGCACGTGATCGTTCTCACACGAGCTCCAGGGGGCAGCAGACTAGGAGTGTTAGGGGTGCACACATCAGAAGTGGCGTTGGACAGAGGGGTTTTCTGACCAGGTTGTGGAGTGATTTTGCTATGACCGCAGACAGGACAGGTACTGCTGCATCAATTGAAAGTGACAGGAGACAACATTTGTCCAGTATGGTTACTAACTATTTTTCATCCCTTATCGATGTTCTCCCTCAACCGTCATTCCCATTTGATTACTGGGCCTCCAAATTAGACACCTGGCCAGAATTGGCAGAATATGCATTGCAGGAGCTTGCTTGCCCGGCAGCAAGTGTCCTATCAGAAAGAGTATTCAGTGCTGCAGGTTCAATATTAACCGAAAAAAGGACTCGTCTGGCTACCCAAAATGTTGACGATCTAACATTCATTAAAATGAACCACAACTGGATTTCGAAATCTTTTGCCCCACCTTGCCCGGCCGACACCTAGCTTTCCTATGAAAAGCTCTTGCCTGTGAATTACTTTTCTAATGTCTAATTTGCTGCAGCTGATTGTACAGCATACGACATGTTTACACCTCCCTAAATGGCAAAACTCCCCACACGGGGCCGTGGTATCGCGACTTGGCGCAAGCACCCGTGAGACTGCTGTTTGTCTGAAGAGGTGGGTGTGCTCGCTTTTGGTTGACGGCATTGCTACTGGGTCCCTCATAGTACAATGTAGTGTCTCTGGCGGTGGTGGTGCGCACCCAACGTCAGACACACCGTTGTAACATGAGGGGCCCTGGGGCGGTCCCGCCGGCCTCAAGAGAGTTCCCCCCTACCCCAGCTCAAAATGTGCTCTACCACGTGCAAAATTATGTCGCACAGCTCCACCAATCTTTAGTCTATTCGCTGACATCATTCAATGTCTGGCACTGACAATACAAATTTGTAGACATCTATGATGCAACTTAAAGTAGTCTGTGTCTGTGTCCTATATTGGCACCATTAAATAGTTACTGCCAAATTACTATGTCAGAAACTCAGCAGATGAGCCCACCCCTGTACCTAAGTATGCCACCTTTTTTTTTGTTTTGTTTGTTTTGCGAGACATTAACATCTATTTATATTTTGGGAGTACTGGGACAGACACTCCTTGCACTACTCCTCCACTCACCACCAAGCTGCCCGTGTATCCATGTAACCGCTGTAAAACTGCCATGAGCCTATTGTTTGTTATTTTAGGCCTTTGAAGCCTGTCTGCGGTCCCTCCTTCCACTAGTCCTCCACTGACCAGACCACTGCTGCCCGTGTACCCCTGGAACCAATTATAAAGTGCCTACAGCCAGCCCATTTTTTTATGTTAGGCCTTTGAAGCCTGTCTGCGGTCCCTCCTTCCACTAGTCCTCCACTGGCCAGACCACTGCTGCCCGTGTACCCCTGGAACCAATTATAAAGTGCCTACAGCCAGCCCATTTTTTTATGTTAGGCCTTTGAAGCCTGTCTGCGGTCCCTCCTTCCACTAGTCCTCCACTGGCCAGACCACTGCTGCCCGTGTACCCCTGGAACCAATTATAAAGTGCCTACAGCCAGCCCATTTTCTTATGTTAGGCCTTTGAAGCCTGTCTGCGGTCCCTCCTTCCACTAGTCCTCCACTGGCCAGACCACTGCTGCCCGTGTACCCCTGGAACCAATTATAAAGTGCCTACAGCCAGCCCATTTTCTTATGTTAGGCCTTTGAAGCCTGTCTGCGGTCCCTCCTTCCACTAGTCCTCCACTGGCCAGACCACTGCTGCCCGTGTACCCCTGGAACCAATTATAAAGTGCCTACAGCCAGCCCATTTTTTTATGTTAGGCCTTTGAAGCCTGTCTGCGGTCCCTCCTTCCACTAGTCCTCCACTGGCCAGACCACTGCTGCCCGTGTACCCCTGGAACCAATTATAAAGTGCCTACAGCCAGCCCATTTTTTTATGTTAGGCCTTTGAAGCCTGTCTGCGGTCCCTCCTTCCACTAGTCCTCCACTGGCCAGACCACTGCTGCCCGTGTACCCCTGGAACCAATTATAAAGTGCCTACAGCCAGCCCATTTTTTTATGTTAGGCCTTTGAAGCCTGTCTGCGGTCCCTCCTTCCACTAGTCCTCCACTGGCCAGACCACTGCTGCCCGTGTACCCCTGGAACCAATTATAAAGTGCCTACAGCCAGCCCATTTTCTTATGTTAGGCCTTTGAAGCCTGTCTGCGGTCCCTACTTTAAATACTCCTCCACTGACCACCAAGCTGCCTGCCCGTGTATCCATGTAACCGCTGTAAAACTGCCATGAGCCTATTGTTTGTTATGTTAGGCCTTTGACAGCCTGTCTGCGGTCCCTACTTTAAATACTCCTCCACTCACCACCAAGCTGCCTGCCCGTCTATCCATGTAACCGCTGTAAAACTGCCATGAGCCTATTGTTTGTTATGTTAGGCCTTTGATAGCCTGTCTGCGGTCCTTACTTTAAATACTCCTCCACTCACCACCTAGCTGCCTGTGTATCCATGTAACCGCTGTAAAACTGCAATGAGCCTATTGTTTGTTATTTTAGGCCTTTGATAGCCTGTCTGCGGCCCCTACTTGCAATACTCCTCCACTGACCACAATGCTGCCTGGAGTGCCTGCCTGTGTATCCATGTAACCGATGTAAAACTGCCATGACTGCCTACTGTTTGTTATTTTAGGCCTTTGATAGCCTGTCTGCGGCCCCTACTTGCAATACTCCTCCACTGACCACAATGCTGCCTGGAGTGCCTGCCTGTGTATCCATGTAACCGATGTAAAACTGCCATGACTGCCTACTGTTTGTTATTTTAGGCCTTTGATAGCCTGTCTGCGGCCCCTACTTGCAATACTCCTCCACTGACCACAATGCTGCCTGGAGTGCCTGCCTGTGTATCCATGTAACCGATGTAAAACTGCCATGACTGCCTACTGTTTGTTATTTTAGGCCTTTGATAGCCTGTCTGCGGCCCCTACTTGCAATACTCCTCCACTGACCACAATGCTGCCTGGAGTGCCTGCCTGTGTATCCATGTAACCGATGTAAAACTGCCATGACTGCCTACTGTTTGTTATTTTAGGCCTTTGATAGCCTGTCTGCGGCCCCTACTTGCAATACTCCTCCACTGACCACAATGCTGCCTGGAGTGCCTGCCTGTGTATCCATGTAACCGATGTAAAACTGCCATGACTGCCTACTGTTTGTTATTTTAGGCCTTTGATAGCCTGTCTGCGGCCCCTACTTGCAATACTCCTCCACTGACCACAATGCTGCCTGGAGTGCCTGCCTGTGTATCCATGTAACCGATGTAAAACTGCCATGACTGCCTACTGTTTGTTATTTTAGGCCTTTGATAGCCTGTCTGCGGCCCCTACTTGCAATACTCCTCCACTGACCACAATGCTGCCTGGAGTGCCTGCCTGTGTATCCATGTAACCGATGTAAAACTGCCATGACTGCCTACTGTTTGTTATTTTAGGCCTTTGATAGCCTGTCTGCGGCCCCTACTTGCAATACTCCTCCACTGACCACAATGCTGCCTGGAGTGCCTGCCTGTGTATCCATGTAACCGATGTAAAACTGCCATGACTGCCTACTGTTTGTTATTTTAGGCCTTTGATAGCCTGTCTGCGGCCCCTACTTGCAATACTCCTCCACTGACCACACCAATGCTGCCCGTGTACCCCTGGAACCTATTTAAAAGTTCATAGAGCCTAGTTATATATTTTATTTACTATTAATAAGGCCATGATGGACTACGCTGTACCACGCTACAAGCTAACCAGTCGACACTTCTTTTGCGAGAAAAGCCATCCCAACCCTCCACCAGCATGTAGAAGACCGCATTGTCCATGCACTCTGGCAATCTGTGAGTACAAAGGTGCACCTGACAACAGACGCATGGACCTGTAGGCATGGCCACGGAAGATTACGTGTCCATTACGGCGCAATGGGTTAATGTGGTGGATGCATGGTCCACAGGGGACAGCCTACTAAGTCTGTCTGCAGTCCCTAATTCAAATTGTCCTCCACTGTCTAAATCGGAGCTTCCACCTTCTGGCTTTCGGCCTATAGTATCAGAAATTAAACTTCATTTGGCCTTCAACTTTGGTTAGGGCCTACTAACGGCTTCTGCCCCTCCCTGGTGTTGCCCTCAACTAAATAAAGCTGAGCTTCAAGCTTCTGCTCCAAATTACCATTTTAAAAAATGCAATAGGCTTTTCCGGCCTACTAAAGGTGTCTGTCTGTGTGCCCCTGCCTGGTGTTGTCCTCAACTAAATAAAGCTGAGCTTCAACCTTCTGCTCCAAATTACCATTTTAAAAAATGCAATAGGCTTTTCCGGCCTACTAAAGGTGTCTGTCTGTGTGCCCCTGCCTGGTGTTGTCCTCAACTAAATAAAGCTGAGCTTCAACCTTCCGGCTCTCATTAAGTGGTTTTTAAAAAAAAAAATGGTGGTTAGGGCCTACTAACGGCTTCTGCCCCTCCCTGGTGTTGTCCTCAACTAAATAAAGCTGAGCTTCAACCTTCTGCTCCAAATTACCATTTTAAAAAATGCAATAGGCTTTTCCGGCCTACTAAAGGTGTCTGTCTGTGTGCCCCTGCCTGGTGTTGTCCTCAACTAAATAAAGCTGAGCTTCAACCTTCCGGCTCTCATTAAGTGGTTTTAAAAAAAAAAAAATGGTGGTTAGGGCCTACTAACGGCTTCTGCCCCTCCCTGGTGTTGCCCTCAACTAAATAAAGCTGAGCTTCAACCTTCTGCTCCAAATTACCATTTTAAAAAATGCAATAGGCTTTTCCGGCCTACTAAAGGTGTCTGTCTGTGTGCCCCTGCCTGGTGTTGTCCTCAACTAAATAAAGCTGAGCTTCAACCTTCTGCTCCAAATTACCATTTTAAAAAATGCAATAGGCTTTTCCGGCCTACTAAAGGTGTCTGTCTGTGTGCCCCTGCCTGGTGTTGTCCTCAACTAAATAAAGCTGAGCTTCAACCTTCTGCTCCAAATTACCATTTTAAAAAATGCAATAGGCTTTTCCGGCCTACTAAAGGTGTCTGTCTGTGTGCCCCTGCCTGGTGTTGTCCTCAACTAAATAAAGCTGAGCTTCAACCTTCTGCTCCAAATTACCATTTTAAAAAATGCAATAGGCTTTTCCGGCCTACTAAAGGTGTCTGCCCCTCCCTGGTGTTGTCCTCAACTGAACAAAGCTGAGCTTCCACATTCTGGCTTTCGCCCTATACTATCAGATATTAAACTGCATTTGGCCTACTAGTGTGGTTAGGCCCTTGAAACAGTGTCTGCTGCTCTTGGGTTTGCTACTCCACTGAACAAAGCAATGCCGCCTGTTTAGTCCTGTTACCAATTTTGAACTGCATTTAGCCTACTTTATTCTTTGGCCCTATATCTGTTTCCTCCTCATCCTGCCCATTGCCCAGCCACTGCTAAATGAGTCTGCTGGTACATTGACCTAGACCACTACATTCCCCTTGTACTCTACACAGCCAGAATCTGACCCTGCTGAAAGTAAGGTTCCCCTTCCCGCATGTTATACCACCTTACACAAGGATATTTATTTAGCAGCTGCAGTTTGGAATTACCAGACTGTTGCACAACTCTTAGGATAAATATCTTAATCAGCAGGAAGAGTATAACCCATAATTAAAACATAACTTTTACTGGTATGGTTAAAATAGACATTAATAAACAATAATAGTGCTCACGCCGAAAACTGTGCAGAATAAAAACTGGTTCAGTCTCACCGATTGTAGACGTGGGATGCCCACACAATTGAGGAAGGGTCCCAAAAGGGGGGTCCAGTATAGCACCAAAAAATTCTGGGGTAGGGGACCTGTTCCCTACTCCCCTGTCGTGCCCCAGCAATTGACTCCTGTCCTAACAAGGACAGGCCCGAGTATGCCCTGCTATGGACACCCCCCACCAAAACAATAGTAACCAACGCCTCCCAACGCGTTTCTTCTCCGGTCACGGAAATTCATCAGGGGAGTTTGAGAGATATCAATGGGCAAGGTATGCTCAAATGTCCATTATAATGTAGGTATCAGCAGTGGCTGTATACCCTCAAGGTAGATGTTTAGAAGTGGCCGCTCGCCACAATCAGTGAGTGACCCGGCATAGCACCCGCTGTCCACTTATATAATATATCCTGTCCCGCCCTCAAAACGGTCATTCGGTCCTCCCCCCTCCATATATTGTGTGGCCACAATCCCCATATTGTCCCATACCATTCAGTTGGAACGCACGCCGGCTCCTCCATCCGGTACACGTGCATACTCCACTCGTCGCGCATACCGGAAGTGTCGACGCCATCTTGTGATCGTCACTTCCGGTGCGCGGCCTCCGTTCTGCGCTCCACTCTTGGACCGCAAGCCAAATCCAGGCAACGGGGCGAGATATTAACGTCACAGGTGCGCATGCCCAACGACCAAACACTGCACCATATCCTCAGGGATGGACTACCAACCTCGTACATCAGTACAGACAGGCTGACGTACCAAAGCTTCATCCATAAATGATGATGTAACAGACGCAGCTGGATACATGCGTGTAATTGCTCAGGCTGTGCTTCATATATCACAAAATAAGTTTAATTACCTATGTTGCTACAACACTTGATAAATGTATATCCCATGAATACCGTTTTGTAGCATGGGTATCTACATGTATGTTGTCTGGAAGTGTCCAGACAAACTTATTATCCAGCACATTAGAAATATCAGACCAAATCTTGGATATTAGGAATAGCACCCAGGTGCTCACATAGATGCAGTCTCAGTCATGTCAGTACTATGAAGGTGGGACCAAACAACCGGGGGGGGGGGGGGGGGGGGGGTTTTGAGGGGGAGGGAGGGGAGGAACCACATAGACCCAGGGCTATAAGTTATTGGGGGGACACAAAATACGGACAGACATCCACTTATTGAGTCAGCACAAATGTCAGACATATGTCAATTTAACAAACACATCCCCCACTACTGGAAAATCACCCGATTCCAGTAAAATGCACCATCGGTCCCAGTTTATTCATAAGGGGGAACAAGGCAAGCAGAATAATGATCCTGCTCACATACATTGCAAATGTTTTGTTTATTATGGCTAGTTTGAAGGCAAGCAGAGTAGAACACCACCCATTCACCTGTACATGTTGGAACCAGAAATAATAGTAATAATAAATCCCCAAGAACCTGCAGAATAGGGGTCAAACGAAACAAGAACCCCGGTTTAGGGAGGAAAGGGCTAAAGGACATCCCAGGAGACATCCAAAAGGACTATAGGGAGCACAGGGCCACCAACCATAGAGAGACCTATAAAAAACATCCAAAATTGAGCTGATCATTGAGTCCTTGGGGATGGCAGGTGTCCAGCAAAAATATCCACCTTGCCTCTCTTTGTAGTAGTATTTTATCAAAGTCACCTCCCCTTAGTGGTGGAGTAACCTTATCAATCCCCATAAAGCTGAAGACCCGGACGTCCCCACCATGATATGTGTTCGCATGTCTAGCAATGGGGGTATCCCTCTGATTACGGATATCCCCCAGATGTTCCCCTACCCGTCTCCTCAGTTCCCGGGTAGTCTTGCCGATATAGGAGATGCCACAGGTACATAGAGCTCGGTACACCACTCCTTTAGATTTACAATTAATGAACTCTTTTATGAAATATGTTTTCTGCGTATTAATGTTATAGAATTCGTTACCTGTCTGCATTGATGCACATGTCACACAGGTTCCACACCTATAGCAGCCCCTCGGTCTATTTGGCAACCAGGTAGAATTCACCGGTGTAGTGAAGTGGCTATGTACCAGACGGTCACCTAGAGTTTTACATTTCCTATAGGTGACTTGAGGCAGTGTGCCCACTACCTCCTTCAGATCATTATCCATCGTCAATACACCCCAATGCTTCTTTAGAATAGTTCTGACCAACGGGGCTCCATTATCAAAGGCACAAACCATTCTAATGGCGTTAGAGCCAGAGCTCTCCCTGTTGCATGGCATCAAGAGATCACTCCTAGCCCGGGCAATGGCGTGCTGATACGCCTCCCTCAGCACCCGATCAGGATAGCCCCTCTCAGAGAATCTCAATCTAAGGTCCCTGGCTTTGATTTTAAAATCCGCCTCATCCGAACAGTTCCTTCTTAGACGTAGGTACTGGCCTTTTGGGATACCTTTTTTGAGGGAGTACGGGTGGTTACTATCCCATCTCAATACAGAATTGGTGGAAGTGGGTTTTCTGAAGATTGTGGTATCCAGACCATCACCACGACTATTCTTGGATATCAGGGTGTCAAGAAAGGGGAGACTATTTTCCTCTATTTCAAATGTGAACCTTAGGCCCAGATTATTTACATTCAGTGATGCCATAAACCTCAGGAACATCTCCTTGGTGCCCTTCCACAGGACAAACACGTCGTCTATAAATCGGACCCAAAGGTCAATGTAGACGGTGAACTCTTCATTATTCTCGATGAAGACGGTACGGTCCTCCCACCAGCCCAGGAACAAATTGGCATAACTGGGTGCACAAGGGCTACCCATCGCCGTGCCCCTGAGCTGGTGGAGGATTTTTTTGTCAAAGAAAAAATAATTGTTATTGAGGACAAAATCCAGAAGGGTCAACACAAATTCATTATGCGGAGCAAATTGTTGGCCCCTCGTTCTCAAAAAATATTGTGTCCCTTGGATACCATATTTATGAGGGATGGAAGAATATAAAGCTTCCACATCAATACTTATGAGGAGTGTTCCAGGTTCCAAGGTGATCCCCTCAAGGCGTCGCAGCAGGTCCATCGTGTCCCTAATATAAGAGGGAAGAGATGTCACAAATGGTCTCAGGATCTGATCTATATAAATGCCCAAATTTTGGCAGATACTCCCTATCCCCGAGACTATAGGTCTACCCTTTAAAGGCACAGTACCCTTATGCACCTTAGGTAAGGCGTAAAAGGTGGCCATGATCGGATGCTGAGGGAGAAGGAAATCATATTCCTCCTGACTAATAAGTTTGTCAAGTATGGCATTTTGCAAAATGGTCCCCAATTCTCCAATACACCGCACTGTTGGATCCTGTGGTACTCGGGTGTAGGTGGTCTGATCATTCAATAAGGCCAGGCACATCTCTTTATAGCCCTCCACCCCCATAATCACCACATTGCCCCCTTTGTCAGAGGGCTTACATATAATTGTTTTATCTGTCTCAAGGTTGTGGAGAGCTGTGATCTGTGCTTTATTAAGATTGTGTCTGGCCCCGATCCCCGTGAGTTGTTTAACATCCCTTATGACTAGGTTGAGGAAGATGTCAATAGCTGATACATCCCCCCCCACTGGTGCCATCCTCTTACTTGGGTTCCTCAGCTGTGTAAATGGGCCCAGACCCTTAGATGTTTGGGGCATAACCTCCAAATCTGCCAATAGCTGAACATCATGTAGCATATCGGGAGAAATACCCAAATCTGCAGCAGTTTTTTTGTCTTTCTGTTTGTATAGTTTATGCCATCTTAACCTCCTGGCAAATAGATGCAGGTCTTTCACAACCTCAAATAAAGCAAAGTCGGAAGTCGGAACAAAGGAGAGTCCCTTAGATAAGACTGACATTTCAGTGGAGTTCAGATGTCTATTTGATAAGTTAATGACCTGTGGAGCTAGTCCCTGTAGCTCCTTAGTTGGTAGGGACGATCTAAAAAACCAGGTCTAGGGGTGGAGGAATGATATCTCCCTCCTCTCTGGTACCCTCTGTTTCTACCCCGTTGGCGTCCTCTCGATGACCCGGTTCTCCCCTCTGTGTCAGATATGTCAGTTTCTGTAGAAGAGAGCTCCGTCTCCCTATCAACCCTCTCCTGGCGTTCTCCCACTACTTGATAGATTTTATTGTCCTTAAAATCTTGTAGATCTCTGAGGTATTGTTTGTGTTTCCTCTCTTTTAAGTTATATTGAAACTTCTCAATTGTGTTTTGCAGCTGACTCTCCTTTGTCCCAAAATCGCTTTCAGTGCTAAACTTTTTAGTAATCTCAATATGTTCCTTGAGTTTTTGGTTAAGTCTCTCCAAATTAACCCTTTCCTCACTAACCAATATCTGCATGAGCCTCAGGGAACTAGATGTAGCCCCCCTTTGAGGGCGGGACAGGATATATTATATAAGTGGACAGCGGGTGCTATGCCGGGTCACTCACTGATTGTGGCGAGCGGCCACTTCTAAACATCTACCTTGAGGGTATACAGCCACTGCTGATACCTACATTATAATGGACATTTGAGCATACCTTGCCCATTGATATCTCTCAAACTCCCCTGATGAATTTCCGTGACCGGAGAAGAAACGCGTTGGGAGGCGTTGGTTACTATTGTTTTGGTGGGGGGTGTCCATAGCAGGGCATACTCGGGCCTGTCCTTGTTAGGACAGGAGTCAATTGCTGGGGCACGACAGGGGAGTAGGGAACAGGTCCCCTACCCCAGAATTTTTTGGTGCTATACTGGACCCCCCTTTTGGGACCCTTCCTCAATTGTGTGGGCATCCCACGTCTACAATCGGTGAGACTGAACCAGTTTTTATTCTGCACAGTTTTCGGCGTGAGCACTATTATTGTTTATTAATGTCTATTTTAACCATACCAGTAAAAGTTATGTTTTAATTATGGGTTATACTCTTCCTGCTGATTAAGATATTTATCCTAAGAGTTGTGCAACAGTCTGGTAATTCCAAACTGCAGCTGCTAAATAAATATTCTCTAGTTTTGGTATGGCTGGGTTCCTGGCGGCAGGGCCAGACACTGATTTATGGTTGACAGAAGCCAGGGATATTTTCTCAGAAAATACTTTTGTACAAAAGAAATATACGCCTACATACAGTACGGTATTTAAAGATCTTACCAGAATCTATAAGGAACAAATAGTATCGTGGTGGGAGTTGCAGAGCCTAGAAAACTATATAGCAAATAATATTGTACCAAGGGGGCTCCGCATCTCGTTATTACCAGCTATACGCTGTAGAACACCACAACTAATGAGCTTATGGGAAAAGGAGGCTACATCTAGTTCCCTGAGGCTCATGCAGATATTGGTTAGTGAGGAAAGGGTTAATTTGGAGAGACTTAACCAAAAACTCAAGGAACATATTGAGATTACTAAAAAGTTTAGCACTGAAAGCGATTTTGGGACAAAGGAGAGTCAGCTGCAAAACACAATTGAGAAGTTTCAATATAACTTAAAAGAGAGGAAACACAAACAATACCTCAGAGATCTACAAGATTTTAAGGACAATAAAATCTATCAAGTAGTGGGAGAACGCCAGGAGAGGGTTGATAGGGAGACGGAGCTCTCTTCTACAGAAACTGACATATCTGACACAGAGGGGAGAACCGGGTCATCGAGAGGACGCCAACGGGGTAGAAACAGAGGGTACCAGAGAGGAGGGAGATATCATTCCTCCACCCCTAGACCTGGTTTTTTAGATCGTCCCTACCAACTAAGGAGCTACAGGGACTAGCTCCACAGGTCATTAACTTATCAAATAGACATCTGAACTCCACTGAAATGTCAGTCTTATCTAAGGGACTCTCCTTTGTTCCGACTTCCGACTTTGCTTTATTTGAGGTTGTGAAAGACCTGCATCTATTTGCCAGGAGGTTAAGATGGCATAAACTATACAAACAGAAAGACAAAAAAACTGCTGCAGATTTGGGTATTTCTCCCGATATGCTACATGATGTTCAGCTATTGGCAGATTTGGAGGTTATGCCCCAAACATCTAAGGGTCTGGGCCCATTTACACAGCTGAGGAACCCAAGTAAGAGGATGGCACCAGTGGGGGGGGATGTATCAGCTATTGACATCTTCCTCAACCTGGTCATAAGGGATGTTAAACAACTCACGGGGATCGGGGCCAGACACAATCTTAATAAAGCACAGATCACAGCTCTCCACAACCTTGAGACAGATAAAACAATTATATGTAAGCCCTCTGACAAAGGGGGCAATGTGGTGATTATGGGGGTGGAGGGCTATAAAGAGATGTGCCTGGCCTTATTGAATGATCAGACCACCTACACCCGAGTACCACAGGATCCAACAGTGCGGTGTATTGGAGAATTGGGGACCATTTTGCAAAATGCCATACTTGACAAACTTATTAGTCAGGAGGAATATGATTTCCTTCTCCCTCAGCATCCGATCATGGCCACCTTTTACGCCTTACCTAAGGTGCATAAGGGTACTGTGCCTTTAAAGGGTAGACCTATAGTCTCGGGGATAGAGAGTATCTGCCAAAATTTGGGCATTTATATAGATCAGATCCTGAGACCATTTGTGACATCTCTTCCCTCTTATATTAGGGACACGATGGACCTGCTGCGACGCCTTGAGGGGATCACCTTGGAACCTGGAACACTCCTCATAAGTATTGATGTGGAAGCTTTATATTCTTCCATCCCTCATAAATATGGTATCCAAGGGACACAATATTTTTTGAGAACGAGGGGCCAACAATTTGCTCCGCATAATGAATTTGTGTTGACCCTTCTGGATTTTGTCCTCAATAACAATTATTTTTTCTTTGACAAAAAAATCCTCCACCAGCTCAGGGGCACGGCGATGGGTAGCCCTTGTGCACCCAGTTATGCCAATTTGTTCCTGGGCTGGTGGGAGGACCGTACCGTTTTCATCGAGAATAATGAAGAGTTCACCGTCTACATTGACCTTTGGGTCCGATTTATAGACGACGTGTTTGTCCTGTGGAAGGGCACCAAGGAGATGTTCCTGAGGTTTATGGCATCACTGAATGTAAATAATCTGGGCCTAAGGTTCACATTTGAAATAGAGGAAAATAGTCTCCCCTTTCTTGACACCCTGATATCCAAGAATAGTCGTGGTGATGGTCTGGATACCACAATCTTCAGAAAACCCACTTCCACCAATTCTGTATTGAGATGGGATAGTAACCACCCGTACTCCCTCAAAAAAGGTATCCCAAAAGGCCAGTACCTACGTCTAAGAAGGAACTGTTCGGATGAGGCGGATTTTAAAATCAAAGCCAGGGACCTTAGATTGAGATTCTCTGAGAGGGGCTATCCTGATCGGGTGCTGAGGGAGGCGTATCAGCACGCCATTGCCCGGGCTAGGAGTGATCTCTTGATGCCATGCAACAGGGAGAGCTCTGGCTCTAACGCCATTAGAATGGTTTGTGCCTTTGATAATGGAGCCCCGTTGGTCAGAACTATTCTAAAGAAGCATTGGGGTGTATTGACGATGGATAATGATCTGAAGGAGGTAGTGGGCACACTGCCTCAAGTCACCTATAGGAAATGTAAAACTCTAGGTGACCGTCTGGTACATAGCCACTTCACTACACCGGTGAATTCTACCTGGTTGCCAAATAGACCGAGGGGCTGCTATAGGTGTGGAACCTGTGTGACATGTGCATCAATGCAGACAGGTAACGAATTCTATAACATTAATACGCAGAAAACATATTTCATAAAAGAGTTCATTAATTGTAAATCTAAAGGAGTGGTGTACCGAGCTCTATGTACCTGTGGCATCTCCTATATCGGCAAGACTACCCGGGAACTGAGGAGACGGGTAGGGGAACATCTGGGGGATATCCGTAATCAGAGGGATACCCCCATTGCTAGACATGCGAACACATATCATGGTGGGGACGTCCGGGTCTTCAGCTTTATGGGGATTGATAAGGTTACTCCACCACTAAGGGGAGGTGACTTTGATAAAATACTACTACAAAGAGAGGCAAGGTGGATATTTTTGCTGGACACCTGCCATCCCCAAGGACTCAATGATCAGCTCAATTTTGGATGTTTTTTATAGGTCTCTCTATGGTTGGTGGCCCTGTGCTCCCTATAGTCCTTTTGGATGTCTCCTGGGATGTCCTTTAGCCCTTTCCTCCCTAAACCGGGGTTCTTGTTTCGTTTGACCCCTATTCTGCGGGTTCTTGGGGATTTATTATTACTATTATTTCTGGTTCCAACATGTACAGGTGAATGGGTGGTGTTCTACTCTGCTTGCCTTCAAACTAGCCATAATAAACAAAACATTTGCAATGTATGTGAGCAGGATCATTATTCTGCTTGCCTTGTTCCCCCTTATGAATAAACTGGGACCGATGGTGCATTTTACTGGAATCGGGTGATTTTCCAGTAGTGGGGGATGTGTTTGTTAAATTGACATATGTCTGACATTTGTGCTGACTCAATAAGTGGATGTCTGTCCGTATTTTGTGTCCCCCCAATAACTTATAGCCCTGGGTCTATGTGGTTCCTCCCCTCCCTCCCCCTCAAACCCCCCCCCCCCCCCCCCCCCCCCGGTTGTTTGGTCCCACCTTCATAGTACTGACATGACTGAGACTGCATCTATGTGAGCACCTGGGTGCTATTCCTAATATCCAAGATTTGGTCTGATATTTCTAATGTGCTGGATAATAAGTTTGTCTGGACACTTCCAGACAACATACATGTAGATACCCATGCTACAAAACGGTATTCATGGGATATACATTTATCAAGTGTTGTAGCAACATAGGTAATTAAACTTATTTTGTGATATATGAAGCACAGCCTGAGCAATTACACGCATGTATCCAGCTGCGTCTGTTACATCATCATTTATGGATGAAGCTTTGGTACGTCAGCCTGTCTGTACTGATGTACGAGGTTGGTAGTCCATCCCTGAGGATATGGTGCAGTGTTTGGTCGTTGGGCATGCGCACCTGTGACGTTAATATCTCGCCCCGTTGCCTGGATTTGGCTTGCGGTCCAAGAGTGGAGCGCAGAACGGAGGCCGCGCACCGGAAGTGACGATCACAAGATGGCGTCGACACTTCCGGTATGCGCGACGAGTGGAGTATGCACGTGTACCGGATGGAGGAGCCGGCGTGCGTTCCAACTGAATGGTATGGGACAATATGGGGATTGTGGCCACACAATATATGGAGGGGGGAGGACCGAATGACCGTTTTGAGGGCGGGACAGGATATATTATATAAGTGGACAGCGGGTGCTATGCCGGGTCACTCACTGATTGTGGCGAGCGGCCACTTCTAAACATCTACCTTGAGGGTATACAGCCACTGCTGATACCTACATTATAATGGACATTTGAGCATACCTTGCCCATTGATATCTCTCAAACTCCCCTGATGAATTTCCGTGACCGGAGAAGAAACGCGTTGGGAGGCGTTGGTTACTATTGTTTTGGTGGGGGGTGTCCATAGCAGGGCATACTCGGGCCTGTCCTTGTTAGGACAGGAGTCAATTGCTGGGGCACGACAGGGGAGTAGGGAACAGGTCCCCTACCCCAGAATTTTTTGGTGCTATACTGGACCCCCCTTTTGGGACCCTTCCTCAATTGTGTGGGCATCCCACGTCTACAATCGGTGAGACTGAACCAGTTTTTATTCTGCACAGTTTTCGGCGTGAGCACTATTATTGTTTATTAATGTCTATTTTAACCATACCAGTAAAAGTTATGTTTTAATTATGGGTTATACTCTTCCTGCTGATTAAGAAAACACCTTACACAAGGACAAAGAGGAAGGTGCAGATGAAAGTGCAGGTTCCTTCATCAGGTGGGGGGGCATACTCGTTGGCGACGTCACTGGCACAGGGCCCCTCAGAGTACGCAAAAGTGTCGCTGCTGGTGGGAGGCGCCCCCGCCATGCAAACACACCGCCGTACTTTGAGGGGCCCTGTGCCAGTGCCAATGCGAACGAGTGGGCCCCCCCCTGCTTGCTCAGGATCACAGCACTTGCAACGTTTAAATACTTACCTTTCCCTGCAACACCGCCGTGACGTAGTCCGCATTTCCTGGGCCCACGAAAAACTTGAGCCAGCCCTACTCCCCCCACAACTTTCCCCCAATTCCCTATGCCCAACTATTATTATACAGTTAATTAAGATTGGCAAGCTTCAGAAACAAGAATGGATGTTTTTGGCATTAAAATGGGCACTGTAGGTGTTTTCCTGGCCTCCACTCACTGCCGACTATGCTTCCCCATTGACTTGCATTGGGTTTCGTGTTTCGGTCGATCCCCGACTTTTAGCGATAATCGGCCGACTGCACTCGACTCGACTCTGGACAAAATCGGGTTTCCCAAAACCCGACTCGATCTTAAAAAAATGAAAGTCGCTCAACCCTACTCTAGATACTGCAGTTGATGTTTCTCCTCCATCTTTGCTGATTAGACAGACTTTAGTATTGTCAAAGTTGAACGGTAAGATAGTATATGGTCTGCTTCCCACTGGTCATCGAGTTTGTGTATTCTCCTTTTTCGCTTTAACACTTGTTCACCTGGTGACAAGGGAATTGAAGGGGCACATTGGTTATAGTCTCTCTCTTGTTTTTGTCTTGCCTGAGACAAGCTTCTTTCTACACACTCTTGTACTTGGCGGTATTTCTCTTGTCGCTCGGTATCCCAATCTGTATTTGGTGAGGTTGTTTCTGGGGTTAGGACTCCCATGTCTAGGAAATTTGCTTGATCTTCCTCTCATCCGGTATGCTGGAGTACAGTTGGTGGAATTCACTGGGATGTGATTGTACAAATCTACCAAATCAGGCAACTTCTCTGGCCACAAGTTTCTTTCATGTAAAGGCAAGGTCTTCAGTAAGTCAATCACTACTTGGTTCATCTTTTCACACATTCCGTTGGTTTGTGGGTGGTACGGTGTTGTTCTGATCTTTTTGCATCCGTACAGATTGCAGAATTCTTGAAACACTTCCGCTTCAAAGGCTGGGCCTTGATCAGTGAGTAATTTCTCTGGGTTCCGTGTGGCTGGCAAAAGTGTTGCTGGAAGGCTTTGGCTGCTGTCCTCGCTGTCTGGTCCTTGAGAGGTACGACTACCAGGAATCTGGAGTAATGGTCCACAATGGTCAGAGCATAGACATAGCCTGACCGGCTTGGAGTTAGCTTCACGTGGTCTAAAGCTGCCAGTTCAAGTTGCTCTCTGGCTGTCACGGTCCTTTCTGTGCAGGTTGCATGGGCCACACTCTCGGCACCACTTTTCAATGGCTTTTCTCATGCCAATCCAGTAAAATCTTCCACGAAGTAGGATCTCTAACTTCTTCCATCAAGACACCATAGATTGTGTCTCGGCCAATCTATGGTGAGGCAATGGGTTCAGCATAGCTTCTTGCTTGTACTTATGCCTGTTCATCACATAATGGGAATACAGTCGCCCCGGGGCGATGGAAAGCTGGTAACTCTATTTCTTTGAGTTCTTCCGAATCTTCTCCCATCTGTGGTAAGTTAGGCATCCTGGACAGCGCATCGGCATTGGCATTCTTGTGCCCTGCCCGGTACTTGATGGTGAATTCATAATTGGACAATCGGGCCATCCAGCGCTGCTCCAAAGCACCTAGTTTTGCCGTCTCCAGGTGTGTCAGCGGATTGTTGTCCATGAAAACTGTGAATCTTGCGGAGGCCTGGTAGTGTTTGAACTGCTCTGTTACTGCTCAGACTATGGCGAGGAACTCCAGCTTGAAGGAACTGTAGTTCTCGGGGTTCCTTTAGGTGGGACGAAGATTCCTGCTGGTGTAGTCAATTACCCTTTCTTTGCCTTTCTGTACCTGGGACAACACGGCTCCCAGTCCCACGTTGCTGGCGTCCATGTACAGCACGAACGGTTGGTCATATTCTGGGTAGGCCAGTACCTCATCTACTGTGAGAGCCAAGTTCAACCGAGTGAAGGATCCCTCCAGTTTGTCGTTCCAGTCAAACGGGTGTTCTTTCTCCTGGTTTTCTTAGATTGGCCCACTAACAGGTCTTGAAGTGATGCGGCTATCTTGGTGAGGTCTTTAATAACACTTCTGTAATAGCCTACCAACCCGAGGAACTGTCGGACTTCATGGATGTTGCTGGGCTTCGGCCAGTCTCTGATCACAGTGACCTTGTCAGGGTCTGGTGCCACTTGAGCCTTTTTACAGGGTCTCTATCACGACCCGGGCTCTATGTGTCACTGTGTCTCCTGGGTGTTAGGGAGAACAGGTGATGTATAATCCAGCTGTCCTGCCAGTTTCTGCTATGTGTCTTAGAGTCCCACGAAAGCCTCGGTCTTCTGGCTACCGATGTCTGCGCTCAATCAGGGATGTAGCCCAGTCCCAGCTATTCTCCCGTTGTCACACTCCTGTGCTTCGCTCTCCGGCACATTAGCTAAAGGCTGTTCTTCCTTCTTTATCTCGCTGTCTAGGCGCTACAGCATCTCAGGCTGTACGGCCCCTCACCCATCCTTCTGCCTCAGACTACTCCCGTCTGCTGTCTGGAACCAACTGTCAACTCTTCCTAACTGCCTAGCAACTGACTCCTCCTCCCAACCAGAGAGAAGAGCTCCCCCTTCTGGCCTGGAGTCAGAATGGTGTTGTATGTAAGGTTAGCTGCCAAAGGGATCTCTCCTGTCTCCAGGCATGGCATTACCCTCACCGAGAGGAAGGCAATACTACTGTGGTACCTGAACTCCTGGGGTGCCACATTTCCATAAAAATTGAATGCTACACTGTATTTTTTCACCCCCATAGATTAGAAGGGTAGAGTCTCCTTCGATTTACAGACTAAACTCGTGTATGTCGCTATTTTTTCACACGCAGATGTGGTCAATGAAAAAAATTGCTCATCTGCACTGCCCCTTTGAATAATATTGGTTTGAATGCTGTCTGCTTTTTTCATAAACAGCACTAATACTGAAAATACAGTTGTGTGAACGTGTCCTTAGGGCTGTCATCAGAGCATTACTGCCCTGACTCCCGTATGGGGCCCGATGAGCAGAGTGGACCTGCATTGAGCGTGTCAGCGCTTGAAATGCCTGGGTTGGATGTCACCACTGGAGCGCGGCCAAATAAGGAGAAAGTATTTTACATACTCCTGTAGAATTTTTGCTATCGTGGCCTTTTTTCAGAGAATATGAATGATAACACCAACATTTTTCTCCACTCATGGTTAATGGTTGGGTGAAGCCATTTATTGTCAAACTACTGTGGTTTCTCTTTTTAAATCACAATGACAACCCAAAACATCCAAATTACCCTGATAAAAAATTTACATACCCCATTTCTTAATATAGTGTATTGACCCCTCTAACATCAATGACAGCTTGAAATCTTTTGTGGATGAGGTTCTTTATTTTCTCACATGTTAAAGCTGCCCACTCTTCTTGGAAAAAAGCCTCCAGTTCCTGTAAATTCCTGGGATGTCTCGCATGAACTGTGTGCTTGAGATCTCACCAGGATGGCTCAATGATATTGAGGTCAAGAGGCTGAGATGGTCATTCCAGAACCTTCACTTTGTTCTGCTGTAGCCAATGGCAGGTCGACTTGGCCTTTTGTTTTGGATCTTTGTCATGTTGGAATGTCCAAGTACGTCCCATGTGCTGCTTCTGGGCTGATGAGTGCAAATTTGCCACCAATATTTGCTGATAACGTGCTGCATTCATCTTTCTTCAACTTAGACCAAGTTTCCTGTGCCATTGTAGCTCACACATTCCCAAAACATCAGTGATCCATCTCCGTGCTTTAAAGCAGGAATGGTGCTCCTTTCATCACAGGCCTTGTTGACCTCTCTCCAAATGTAACATTTATAATTGTCGCCAAAAAGTTAAATTTTGGTCTCATCACTCCAAATTAACTTGTTTCAGAAGGCTTGTCTCTGTGCTGTTTTGGGTGTTGTAGGTGAGATACCTTGTTGCATTTGCACAATAATGGCTTTCTTCTTGCGACTCGACCATGCAGTCCATTTTTCTTCAAGTGCCTCCTTATTTTGCATCTTGAAACAGCTAGTTTTCAGAGAGTCTCGTATTTCAGATGATGTTATTTGTGGGGTTTTCTTTGCATCCCGAACAATTTTCCTTTCAGTTGTGGATGACATTTTTGTTGGTCTACCTGACCGTGGTTTTGTTTTTACAGAGCCCATGATTTTCCTTTTGCTAATCACAGTTTGACTGCCGCTAACTGGCATTATCTATTCCTTGGATATCTTTTTGTATCCCTTTCCTGTTTTGTACAGTTCACCTACCTTTTCCCGTAGATCCGTTGACAATTCTTTTGCTTTCCCAAAGACTCACAATCCAGAAACGTCAGTAGCTGGATGAAAGATAAAAGAATCTGGATCCCAGAAATCCACTCTGTTTTTACGCACATATACTGATTACAAGCAAACAGGTCACAGGTGAGGATGTTACCTTTAGCAGCCATTCAAACCCATTTGTGTCAACTCCTGTGCGTGTTATCATGCCAAAATCACCAGGGTTTGTGAACTTTTGATCAGGGTCATTTGGATGTTTTGGGTTGTCATTAGGATTTAAAAAGAGAAATCACAGTAGTTTGACAATAAATGGCTTCAACCAACCACTGTCCATTAGTGGAGAAAAAGTTTTGGTGTTATCATTCATTTTCTCTGAAAAAAAGGCCAAGAAACCAAAAAGTCTGCCGGGGTATGTAAACTTTTGAGCACAATTGTAGTTGATAACTACCTGTCTGCTGTGCCCAGTGCCAATCTCTACTGGCCCTGGGAGGTCTCATACCACTCCTGTAATCAATTCTGCTGCATCCAGTGAGATCAGGTAGACAGAGCAGCTGCTTTTCTTCTGCCCTGTTGATGGGCCATGGTGTGACTTCTGATGTCATGCTGATGGACAGTCAGATCCCCTCTGTCTAGCTGTAAGGAGCTGGGTGTCAATCAGCATGACATCAGCAGTCACACCTAGTTGACAGAGCAGCTCCAAACAGAAGCAGCTACTATGTGGATATGAAGCGGTAGAATCACCAGGAGTGGTCTGTGATCTCTTAGCTGGTGCCAATCAGATCTTAGCCAAGTGAGAAAATAATAAAATAGTCCCAGAAAAGTCGATGAAGGTTTAACTCAGATATTACAGATTTGTTGCAGGTTCTTGGTGTGGACTTCACACCAAGTATCAGGGAAAATTTAGAGTACAATATATGTGGATGAAGTTGCTATCTGCACATGTAGACTAAGACCTCACTCACAAGTCAGCGACTTTTCACATGCACAAAAACAGTCTGATTTTCCTCAGTGTGCTGGATCAGATTATCCTCACTGTTTGGTCAATGTGTTAGTTTTTACCATCAGAGTTTCAACATTTATTCTTATATGCAAAAAAAATCTGATATATTGCCCTGACTGGTTTATGGAGCCCTATGAGCAGAGGGGTCCCGCATCCAGCCCCATCTCTTCTGCTCACCGAGCCCCAGCGGCAGCATTTTGCTGGTGCAGTAACTGAACCTGAGTCCGAGATGCAGGTTCAGTTAAACTCTATTGCCGTGCGGGCAGCTGACGTCAGCACACACATCGTCGGCGTTTGACATCATTGTCATTCGCTGGCGAGTCCGTGCTTGAGATTCCTGGAGGGAACATCGCCGCTGGACTGTGGCCAGGTAAGCAGAAAGGTTTTTTTTTTTCATTTTTATTGAAAGTGGCAAGCTGCAATATGTCAGCATGGGATAGGATGGACACAGATGGGGCATGATGGAGACACATGGTGCAGGATGGAGACATGGGGCAGGATGGAGACATGGGGCAGGATGGAGATATGGGGCAGGATGGAGACATGAGGCAGGATGAAGACATGAGGCAGGATGGAGACACATGGTGCAGGATCATAGTGCAGGATGGAGACAGATGGGTCACGATTAGTGTTGAGCGATACCGTCCGATACTTGAAAGTATCGGTATCGGAAAGTATCGGCCGATACCGGCAAAGTATCGGATCTAATCCGATACCGATACCCGATACCAATACAAGTCAATGGGACTCATGTATCGGACGGTATTCCTGATGGTTCCCAGGGTCTGAAGGAGAGGAAACTCTCCTTCAGGCCCTGGGAACCATATTAATGTGTAAAAGAAAGAATTAAAATAAAAAATATTGCTATACTCACCTCTCCGACGCAGCCTGGAGCTTACCGAGGGAACCGGCAGCGTTGTTTTCTTAAAATTTGCGCTTTTCCTCCCTTACGTGAAGTCCCGGCTTGTGATTGGTCGCGTGCCGCCCATGTGGCCGCGACGCGACCAATCACAGCAAGCCGTGACGTAATTTTAGGTCCTTCAGGATTTTAAAATTACGTTCTGGCTTGTGATTGGTCGCGTCGCGGTCACATGGGCGATGCGACCAATCACAAGCCGTGACGTCACGGGAGGCAGGACAAGCGCACATTTTAAAATGCACGCGTGTCCAGCCTCCCGTGACGTCACGGCTTGTGATTGGTCGCGTCACCCATGTGGCCGCGACGCGACCAATCACAGCAAGCCGTGACGTAATTTTAGGTCCTTCAGGATTTTAAAATTGCGTTCCGGCTTTGTGATTGGTCGCGTCGCGGTCACATGGGCGACACGACCAATCACAAGCCATGACGTCACGGGAGGCAGGACAAGCGCGCATTTTAAAATGAGCGCGTGTCCAGCCTCCCGTGACGTCACGGCTTGTGATTGGTCGCATCGCCCATGTGACCGCGACGCGACCAATCACAAGCCAGAACGTAATTTTAAAATCCTGAAGGACCTAAAATTACGTCACGGCTTGCTGTGATTGGTCGCGTCGCGGCCACATGAGCGGCACGCGACCAATCACAAGCCGGGACTTCACGTAAGGGAGGAAAAGCGCGAATTTTAAGCAAACAACGCTGCCGGTTCCCTCGGTAAGCTCCAGGCTGCGTCGGAGAGGTGAGTATAGCAATATTTTTTATTTTAATACTTTCTTTTACACATTAATGTTGTTTCGATACCGATACCCGATACCACAAAAATATCGGATCTCGGTATCGGAATTCCGATACAGCAAATATCGGCCGATACCCGATACTTGCGGTATCGGAATGCTCAACACTAGTCACGATGGAGACACATGGTACAGGATGGAGACATGGGGCAGGATGGAAACACATGGGGCAGGGTGGAG
Source organism: Ranitomeya variabilis (assembly GCF_051348905.1). Lineage (NCBI taxonomy): Eukaryota > Metazoa > Chordata > Amphibia > Anura > Dendrobatidae > Ranitomeya > Ranitomeya variabilis. Next base: position 529,743,113 of record NC_135236.1, read on the forward strand.
ACAGGTGGGGCAAGATGGGGACATGGGGCAGGATGGAGACACATGGTGCAGAATGATGGGGCAGGATAGAGACAGATGAGGCATGATTGAGACACATGGTGCAGGATGGAGACATGGGGCAGGATGGAGACACATGGTGCAGGATCATGGGGTAGGATGGAGACAGATGCGCCATAATGGAGACACATAGTGCAGGTTGGAGACAGATGGGGCTGGATGGAGACAGATGGGGCAGAATGGAAACAGATGGGGCAGGATAGAGACATGGTGCACGATGTAGAGAGACGGTGCAGGATCATTGGGCAGGATGGAGACATGGGATAGGATGGATACATGGGACAGGATGGAGACAGATGGGGCAGGAACATGGGGCAGGAAGGAGACAGATGGTGCAGGATCATGGGGCAGGATGAAGACAGATTGTGCAGGATCATGGGGCAGGATGGAGATAGATGGGACAGGATCATAGGGCAAGATGGAGACAGATGGGACAGGATTAGGTGATCATATGGGGCAGGATGGGAGAACATATGGCTGGAGCCAGGAATGAAACACACGGGGGCCAGGATGTGGGATATTATTACCATATGGGCTAATTAAGGGATATTATTACTTCAGTGATGTATTTATTTTATTTTTGAGGATACTGTTTTAAATGGGAGGGCGGTCCTGATACTGTGCAGAGTGACAATATGTTGCCTTTTTTTCTTTATCTGGCATAGTGTAGAAATTGGGGGAAAAAAATTAGTAATGTGCTCTGCAAGCCGGTGCTCTAGATAACTGTTATTTTCTGCAGAGATGAGCCCTGGCTGGAAAAAGTGATGGCGGTCTGTGCTGGATGAAGATGAAAAGCGAAAATGAAGGACTTCAACTAGAGAGGTCACAGGTGAGTAAATGTGTTGCCTGTACACTGAGATTATGCACTGCATACTATATACAGAGGTCCTGTGTACAATGTCACCAGTGATCACAGTATTACCTTTACACTGACACTGTATACAGAGCTCCTTTATAAAATGTCACCAGTGATCAGTGTATTACCAGTACAATGACACTATATACAGAGCTACTGTGTATAAAGTAATTGATCACTGTATAACCTGTACAATGTATACAGTGCTATTGTGTATAATGTCATTATTGATCACCGTATTACCTGTACACTGATACTGTACACAGAGCTCCTGTGTATAATGTCACTGGTGATCATTGTATTATCTGTACACGGATACTGCATACTAAGTACACATCTGCTGTGTATAATGTCACTTATGGTGATATTAGTATTGTGTTTTTTTTTTTATTAATGATCAGTATTGTAGTATTTGGTCACTGGAGGTAATATGTGGTCTGGTAATGATGCGGTGGTATTTGTCCCTTGTATGTGATATTATTGGTCATTTTAAAAATTGAAAAATAATTTAAAATATACCTAAATTGTACTGGATATTTTGATAAATGATTAATAGGTTAGAGTAGAGTAGAGCTCAGCCAAAAGACTGTACCTTGTCATGGTGGCAGATTAAAAATTCCTTTGGCCAAAACAAAAGCTGCTGGCTATGTATGTGATCTGGTGATGGGAAATGTTAATGTGCAATTGGTGAGAAATGGAGTATTTTGGAGAGCGGTGGGACTGTGGACAGTTCGAGGGGTGGAGGCGGGGCCCCGAAATTCCTAATGGCAGCCCTGGGGACAATTATGCAAAAGTCACTTGGGTCATTTTAGTGTGCTCCATTCTCACACATGAGAGAATCACAGCAAAGGTGCAGAGAAGATGGAGAACTTAATTCCTCCATCTTCTCCATTGTCTCTGTGTGCGTTCACTGGATTGCACTCGGATGACATCTGAGTGCAGTCCAATGTTTCACATGCACCCATAGACTTGTATTTGTGCGTGTGATCAGTTATTGGATGCACTAACAGAATACTGTCATTGTTTTCTCACATGGAATTGGCATCAGAAAACAATCGCAGATTACACTGCCACATAGAATAACACTGGGCCAAGTGCTATGTGATAAAACATCAGATAGCACTCAGCCGTGTTCAGGTATGAAATTCAGTCCTGGCATTTGAAATCACACAGGCTCATGTTGTCCCAGTCCCCATGAACCAGATGGGATATATTACTAATATTACCCTGGATTGAGGAAAGGAAGAATTTCTACAAGACCAAAATTTCTAATGATACCCGTGGCCTGCTGGGGTGATAGAGTCAGCAACTTTGTGCTTCATCACAACTCTTAACAGTATGGGTTTCTTGAGAACACCGATTCTGTTAACAACCTAGCAGACAAGGCAGCCCATGACCAGACAGGCCCTTCTGGCATTTGCCAGAATTGGCAGATGGCCAGTCCGGGCCTGCATGTTATACGCCAGTGTGAGCGAGCCCTGATAGTCATAATAGGCATAAGTTATATCCGTTAAAAACACAGTTAGAACTCATATGGGAAAATCTTACATCTAAGGGAAAGGATTAATGTTAGATTTCCACGGTGGAATTATATAGTTTTTCATCAGTGTTTGGGTTGTGCGGCAAAGTACTGAAGGTAAGAACACTTCTGTGCTTCTCCTATTTATAACACACTGCTGTGAAGCACCAGCGAGGGACTAACTATACATCAGCTGTGACAATATTGGAAAACTCATAATAGAAAAAAGACTATAAGTACCATATGAAATTAATGTTAATCTTTATTTAGTAAATATTAAAACAGAATATTATCATATAGAAAATACAAATACCAGATCAGAGGCTGCAGTACCATGTAAACAGTGTAAGGAGACCTCGTTGCATAATTTGCCCTAATGAAATCCTATTGTGTGCCCATTTAGTCAGAATACGAAAAAGTGCTTTTAAATATAAAGTGCTGCTGCATAGCGTGCAAGAATGATACAGAACGATTATAATTGTAGGACTTACACAGGAGGACAAAGTATGATGAGGGTTCTGGAAGGGCCATTCCACAACTTTGATCTTGTTCTGGGTATGCCATTTTTTTTTGTTATTTTGGAGGTATACTGTATGTTTGGACATTATCATGCTAAAAGGTGAAATTCATCTTTCTATTCAGTGTTTTAGCACAAGGCTTTTAGATTTTGTTGCAAAATCATCTGATGTTTGGAACTGTTCAGAATTCCGTCTTCTTTGACTAAAGACCCAGTTATAGTTGCTGAGAAACAGTCCTATAGCAGTGGTGTACCACTAATAGCAGCAGACCATGTTGCTGCTGATATAGAAGGGTTAATGTTTTGCCTTTAATTGCCTTTTGCCTTTAATTGCTAGAATTGCTAGAATCAGTAGCGTAGCTTCCGGGGGTGCAGAGGGTGCGGGCTTTCCGGGCCTGGTGCTCAGAGGGGACCCACCCGGAGCTACGCTACTGTAACGCCGATACAGTTACCTTCTGCGACAGAGCAGGGAGAATCGATCTCCCTGCTCTGCCGCTATGGGGCCCCTGAGCAGGCGGGGAGGCCCGGTGCCAGCAGTGGGCCCCGCGCCTGTCATCGCAGGGTCAGCTATACCAGCTATACCAGCATTTAGCCTATACAGCTGACCGCAATGATGAGGGAAGGAGCGCTGCGCTCCTTCCCCCATCATCCCCCTGTCAGCGACTGACGTCGGCGACGCTGACAGAGGGCGCGATGAGTCACTGCTCGGCGCCCGCTGTCAGGAGAAAAGCAGGAGCTCAGAGCAGCCCAGGAACCAGGAAGAAGAGAGGTGAGTATTTATTTATTTTTTTAAGGGGTGCTGCCTAATACTACAGAATCTGCCTGTGGGGGGGTGTGCTGTCTTATACTACAGGGTTTGCCTATAGGTGGTCTGCCTAATACTACAGGGTCTGCCTATGGGGGGTCTGCCTAGTGCTACAGGTTCTGCCTATGGGGGGTCTGCCTAATACAACAGGGTCTACCTAGAGGGGGTCTGCCTAATACTACAGGGTCTGCCTGTGGGGGGTCTGCCTTATACTACAGGGTCTGCCTATGGGAGGGTCTACCTAATACTACAGGGTCTGTCTAATACTGCAGGGTGTGCCTATGGGGGGTCTGCCTAATACTACAGGGTCTGCATCTGGGGGGTCTGCCTAATACTACAGCGTCTGCCTGTGGGGGGTATGCCTAATACTACAGTGTCTGCCTATGGGGAGTGCATTATACTATATTGAGGACTATCTGGTACATTATACTATATTGAGGACTATCTGGTGCATTATACTATATTGAGGATTATCTGGTGCATTATACTATATTGAGGACTATCTGGTGCATTATAATATATGGAGGATATCTATAGGGGCATCATACAGTGTGGGGATTATGGTGTTGGAGCCATCAAACAGTTTGGAGGCTACTAAGGGGTCAGTATATTGTGCATAAGAGAGCATCATGCAGTGTATAGGGGAGCTGTACAGGGAGCAGACTCAGGACATTATTAAATGTAGTGTGGGCACTTATTGTTATAGGGGAACTCAGGTTACTGTGACTATCAAAGGGGCACACAGGGCAATATTACTTTCTATGGGGCAAAATATGGCTACTGTTTTCTAGGACACTTGCACCCGGCATTACTATATTATACAGGGGTGCTTTAGAATTTATAGGGCACACAGTACCACACAGCAGGTGCAGTAATAGGCTCACATACGGCAGCAGCGGCTCAGTTTTGGGGTATCAGGTGCAGTAATAGGGACACATATGGCAGCAGCGGCTCACTATTTGGGGTATCAGGTGCAGTAATAGGGACACATACGGCACCAGAGGCTCAGTATTGGGGTATCAGGTGCAGTAATAGGGACACATTCGGCAGCAGAAGCTCAGTATCGGGGTATCGGGTGCAGTAATAGGGACACATACAGCAGCAGCGGCTCAGTATTTGGGGTATCAGGGACAGGGACAAGGGGGCATCCTTTACGTCTGGAGGAAAGAAGGTTTAAGCATAATAACAGATGAGGATTCTTTACTGTAAGAGCAGTGAGACTATGGAACTCTCTGCCATGTGATGTTGTAATGAGTGTTTCATTGCTTAAATTTAAAAGGGGACTGGATACCTTTCTGGATAAGTATAATGTTACAGGTTATATATGCTAGATTGCTTGATAGGGCACTGATCCAGGGAACTAGTCTGATTGCTGTATGTGTTGTCGGGAAGGATTTTTTTTCCCCAATGTGGAGCTTACTCTTTGCCACATGGGTTTTTTGCCTTCCTCTGGATCAACATGTTAGGGCATGTTAGGTTAGGCTATGGGTTGAACTAGATGGACTTAAAGTCTTCCTTCAGCCTTAATAACTATGTATGCCTGCGAAGCGAAGATTTGGACACCACAGATACGCCAGGTGTCTGACAGAGATAACAGACTGTATACATTTTTAAAATGCTTTTTGGTAATTTTTGAAAACAATAAATACTGAGTAGACGAAGGCTAGCAGACAGAACAATGAAACATATGCCTGCGATGCGAAGATTTGGACACCACAGATACACCAGGCGTCTAATGGAGATAACAGACTGTATACATTTTTTAAAATGTTTTTGATAATTTTTGAAAACAATAAATACTGAGTAGAGCAAGGCTAGCAGACAGAACAATGAAATGTATGCCTGCAAAGCGAAGATTTGGACACCACAGATACACCAGGCATCTGACGGAGATTACAGACTGTATAAAAATTTAGTATTTTTTTAATTTTTGAAAACAATAAATACTGAGTAGACCAAGGCTAACAGACAGAATAATGCAACGTATGCCTGCAAAGCAAGGATTTGACACCACAGATACACCAGGCATCAGCCAGAGATAACAGACTGATCAAAATGTAACCTTGATTTTTTTGGGCACACCAAAATTGTGTCAATAACTTGCCTATGACACTAAAAAAATTGAAGTACTAAAATTGTAAGATATTTAGCGCAATGATATGTGATGCATGTGGCGTAAACCTCACAGTGATAAATATAAGAACTGTAGCTAAATATTTTTGGGCCAGCTAGAGATTTTTGGGGAAGCAAAATGGTGTCCAAAAATGTGGTATGATACTACAAAATATTAGATAGTGCCAAAAAAAAGGACAGATTTTTTGGTGCTCTCACATCTGATGCTTTTGACAATTTTTTTTTTTTTTAAAATTATTAGATTTGCACGATCTTGTATCGCAATGACCTGGCTGTAGTCTGCAGCATGACCAAGCAAATAAATATAGAAAAAAGCGGGCTATGGATTGCTTTATAATAAAATGAGCAGGTACAAGCTGAAAAAAGTGCCACGGATAAATGCAGCTAGGTATATAGAAAATAAGCAGCAGCAGACAGGAATGGAGCTTTTTGAGGTATGCGGTGAGATCTATATACATTCACATACAGTGCCTGCATGCCTAACACTGATGTGGATATGTGCACATAGACTCCCCTGCCTACCTAGCACTGCAATCTATATACCCTCGAATTAGCCCTAAAAAGGACTGTTGGTTTCTCTGGATTTGTGGACTGAACACTAGCTGAGTCCGGAGCAGAATGCGGTGAGCAGGGCTTCGCCAGGTCTCTTATAGACCTGATGACGCTGTGCGGCCAGCGAATCAGTGTAATACCACAACAAAGATGGCTGCGGCTTTAGAGTGCATGGCAGACAATCCCTGCATGGTCATTGGCGCTCTAAAAAGTGCCAAAGTTGCAGGTCGGCGACCCGAGCTCCGGCGGAATAATCCCGGAAATACTCGCTGCTCGCCGAGTACACCGAACATAGTGATACTCGGGCGTATACTGTATATACGATGTGTAAATGACAGGGAATTGCTGTATGTAAAAACGCATGTTAAAATCACATTGCAATCGGATAGCAATCGAACTGCATAGAGATGTCATACGGATACATAGGTGCGAGAAAATCGCATCATCGCATTGCAAACGCATAACACACGGATGACCATTCGGAGAACACTCATGCGACTCTCGGCAGGGAGACCCGGACCGATTTTCCATACGGCAAGTGTGACCCAGGCCTAAGGGTATGTTTCCTCTGTCTGGATATGCAGCGCTTTGGATGCAGCAGAAACCCATTCCGTCCAAAGCGTTGCCGGCTTTTGTAAGCACGGTGATTCTGCATGTGTTCATTCATCTCCACAATATAAATAGACATGCTGCAGTCTGTGAAGAAGCGCCACATGTGCGTATTCGCAGGTCTGCTACCTGCGTCTTTGAACACATAGTGAAGATGGGATTTCATAAAATCCCATCCACTATGCTGTAACATCTGGCCACTGTGTACAGCCTCAGCTTCCAAACCGCAGCGGCCAGATGTTACAGCATAGTGGATGGGATTTTATGAAACCTGCTTATACGCACATGTGGCGCATCTTTACAATCAGCAGCGTTTCCTGACCGTGGAAACATACCCTTAGGATTTGTATACTTCTTCATCCACATTATTTTATTTTTTCTTTTCCCATCCGAAAAGATTTCAGATTCTTTTGCAGTGGATTTGTACAGATTACAGGTGACCTTAAAAGTGGAAAAAGTTCTAAAATGATTCTTCCTTCTATGATTTTTGTTTTACATGATAAAAACCTGGCATTTTAACAGGGGTGTGTAGACTTTTTATATCCACTATAAGTCCTATTTTACTTTATTTTATCCACATAATTTTAGTTCTATAAATCTAAGAGAAGAGACTGCAATCTGCTCATGGTCGTTTATTTCATGCTGGTGCCCTGCTGCTGATTTGGTGACAGATTATGAAGTTCTGAAATTCTTGTGTTCAACTTCCCCAGTGGACTCGCTCAGGAGAGAAGTGGTCATCGGTGACAGCAGTAACAGGTTATTCTTGTGTTACATCCGCCTTCTGGAAGAATAACGGTGTCTACGTTTATGACCTAGAACAGTGATGGCGAACCTATGACACGCGTGTCAGTGCTGACACGCGTAGTCATTTTCAGTGACACGCCGGCCGCGGCCCCATAGAAATTGCTTCTTTCCCAGGGTCTGAAGGAGAGGAAACTCTCCTTCAGGCCCTGGGATCCATATTAAATGTGTAAAAGAAAGAATTAAAATAAAAAATATTGCTATACTCACCTCTCCGACGCAGCCTGGACCTTACCGATGGGACCGGCAGCGTTCTTTGCTTAAAATGCGCGCGTTTACTTCCTTCTGTGACGTCACGGCTTGTGATTGGTCGCGTGCCGCCCATGTGGCCGCGACGCGACCAATCACAGCAAGCCGTGACGTAATTTTCAGGTCCTCAATGCCTAATCTAGGCATTCAGGATTTTAAAATTACGTTCCGGCTTGTGATTGGTCGCGTCGCGGTCACATGGGCGACGCGACCAATCACAAGCCGTGACATCACGGGAGGCAGGAGACGCGCGCATTTTAAAATTACATCACGGCTTGTGATTGGTTGCGTGCCGCCCATGTGACCGCGACGCGACCAATCACAGCAAGCCGTGACGTAATTTCAGGTCCTGAATGCCTAATTCTGCATTGAGGACCTGAAAATTACGTCACGGCTTGCTGTGATTGGTCGCGTCGCGGCCACATGGGCGGCACGCGACCAATCACAAGCCGTGACGTCACGGAAGGAAGTAAACGCGCGCATTTTAAGCAAACAACGCTGCCGGTTCCCTCGGTGAGGTCCAGGCTGCGTCGGAGAGGTGAGTATAGCAATATTTTTTATTTTAATTCTTTCTTTTATACATTAATGTTGTTTTGATACCGATACCCGATACCACAAAAGTATCGGATCTCGGTATCGGAATTCCGATACCCGCAAGTATCGGCCGATACCCGATACTTGCGGTATCGGAATGCTCAACACTAATGGCATCCAATCCGATTTTTTATCGGATCGGATGCCATGCAGGAGGTCTGTGTGTCCAAACAACAGAGCTCCAGTGCAGAGCGTCTAGGCCTGGGACTTCCGGTAGGCCAGGCGCAGCTCCCGGAAGTCCCAGGCCTCTGCGTCGGATCTGTGTTGTTTGGGCGACATTGCGCTGCTCCCTGCTGCGCCGACCAGAAGTCCCAGGCTGCACTTCTGAGGCCTGAGGAGATAGCTGTCCGGAGGCCCTGTGATTGCTGTCTGCAGGCAGCAACCATCATCCAGTGAACTGTGGGGTGTCATTGGCCAATTACTAAGATAAGTGAGGGGGAGGCTGGAAGAGGCCTGTGCTATGGGTGCCGTTTCCCGCCATTAGGAACGCCATCTTGCAGTACAGACTCCATTTCACCACCATTACTGTTTGTGGTGCATCCTTATTAACCCCTATTTCTGCTAATTGCAGGGCTAACTATAAATATTCTCTCATGGAGAAGCCACAAAATAAGAAACCAAAGTTAAGTAAAGGGAGTGGTAGTAGCAGTAGCCGACCCTTTCAAGAGTCATGGACTGAGATGTACGGCATTATAGAAAAAAATGGCAGATCATTTTGCGTTCTATGTAGTGAAACGGTAGTAAGCAGAACGTGGAATGTAAATAGACATTTTGAAACTAATCATTCCCAGCTCTTGAAAAAAAGTGAGGATGAAAGGAAGGAATACATTTCCAGGCAGCTACACCTTCATAAGAGCCAATCTAATTCCATCCTTAAATTTGTAAAAAGCTCTACAAATTTAACATCTGCAAGTCTGAGCATTGCTCACTCCATAGCTCAGCATGGAAAAGCACTCAGTGAGGGAGAATTTATTAAAGATACTCTCTTAAGATGTGCACCAGTTCTGTTTCATGATATGCAGAATAAAGATGCAATTATTAAGAGAATATCTGAGTTACCACTGAGTAGAAATATCATAAAAGACCGAATAATGAGACTGAACACAAACGTACAACATCAATTAAAGAGAGACATAAGTAATTGTAAATATTTTTCGATCTCACTTGACGAAACTACTGATGTCACATCACATGCTCAGTTGGCCATTATTGGTCGATATTCTGATGGTCTCACAATGAGAGAAGAGTTGATAAAGTTAGTATCAGTGCCAACAAGTACATCAGGAAGTGAAATATGTAAGGTTGTTATGCAAACATTCTGTGACCTAAGCATTGATATCTCTAAAGTTGTGTCAGTAACGACAGATGGGGCACCAAACATGGTGGGGAAAAAAGTCGGATTTGTTAAATTGTTTACGGAAGGTATTGGACATCCGATTGTGCCTTTTCATTGCATTATCCATCAGGAGGCTTTATGTGCCAAAGCAGGATTCACTGACTTAAACGACTTAATGTCAGTTGTTACAAAAATAGTTAATTTAATAGCTGCTCGCCCCCTTCGCAAGCGAGAATTTTCTGCACTTTTACTGGAGGTTGATTCCACCTACAGTGGACTGCTGATGTACAATAATGTAAGATGGCTGAGCCGAGGCAAAGTTCTTGAGCGCTTTGTGGAGTGTTTTGAAGAAATTAAGCTATTTCTTGAGGATAAGGATCTGGGAAACTTTCCTCAGCTCTATGATTCTACGTGGGTCAACAACCTGATGTTTTTTACAGATCTGTTCATATTAATGAACTGAACTTAAAGCTACAAGGTTTTGGCAAAAGTATTGACGTTATGTTTGGATACATAAAAGCTTTTGAAAGTAAACTTAAAATTTTCAAGCGAGATGTAGAAACTAAAACTTACAAGTATTTTCCTCGAGTAACAAAGTATTTTGAGAAGGCCAGTGCAGCTGTACAAAATGAAATGGAACCCTTGCATATACAGTACCAGCATGTTTTAGACTCGTTACTTGACCAGTTCAGTGATAGATTTCATCAATTTAGAAGCCTAGAACAGACCATGAAAATAATTAAGTATCCTGATGTAGTAGTCTACAGTAGTTTGGAATTAAATGGTTTCCAGTGGACACAAACTGATGATTTGGAGATGCAACTTGCAGAATTTCAGGACAGCATCTGGGCTCAGGTGTTTGTTGACTTGAGGTCAAAGCTTGAGAATCTAGAAAGGTGCCGCTTGGAGAATCAAGAGGAGTGCCACTATGAACAGGAAATTTGGAGTGCCTGGAATAGGTTACCAGACACTTTTAGCACCCTGAAAAATATAGCAATGGCTTTACTCACTATTTTTCCCTCTACCTACTTTTGTGAGACCTTATTCTCAGCATTAAATAATATCAAAACCAACAAAAGAAACAGATTGACAGATGAACTTAGTAGCGCTTGCTTGGGCTTGAAGTGTACAAAATACCAACCTTCAATTGAACATTTAGCTAGCGAAATTGAGCAACAAAAAAGTCACTAAATTTAGTGATGGCGGACCTGTGGCAGTCCAGCTGTTGCAAAACTACAATTCCCATCATGCCTGGCCATTCCAAGCAAAAGCTTTGGCTGTGAAGACATGATGGGAATTGTAGTTTTGCAACAGCTGGAATGCCACAGGTTCGCCATCGCAAGAATTCCCCCTCCCCCTCACTTATCTTAGTTCACGGCACCCCACACAAGTTAAATAATAGCAAGAGCAAGACCAACAAAAGAAAACAACTGACAGATGAACAAAGAAGTCACTAAGCAGGTAAGTTAAATAATTATAATTATACATATTTGTTATTTAAACTATACATGTCGCAAAATTATGTTTTTTTTATCAAGGTGACACACCACCCAAGTTATGCTCGGTTTTTTGGCGAATTTTGACACACCAAGCTCAAAAGGTTGCCCATCACTGGCCTAGTAGCTGTGAGGTCACCTGTATGATGTAAGGGAATGTTGGCTAGGTAGGGTTGGCCGCTCTGTTTGTGAATATGGTGGGGGGCATGGTTCATTAACAGAATTGCTCAAGTAAAAAGATTAATGTTATATGTATACATATACACAGACATATATACATATATATATATACTGTATATGTATATATATATATATATATATATAACCAAATATATATATGCATATATATATTGTAAGAGTATATGTAAGAGTCATGTCGGTCTGGTAGTCGGGGGCAGGTATATCTCACCCAGATACTTGTCCTATGTGAATTAGGCCGCTCAGTATTTTCAGGATACTCAGGGGTTAATAAGTGCAGGAATAAAGGCTGACCAGCTGGAGGTGTCAGGTGTCAGCCTGGGGCACACAGAATGCATGTCTGTGTGAGACAAACGTGAGTGAGAGCTGTGCTCATGATCTATGTAATGTTAGCTGGGAGGGAGAAGCCCCCCCAGTTGTTAGATAGCAACGTATTTGTTTAGTTAGCGCCGGACAGGCTAGGATTTATTTTTATGTTTTGTTTTCTGTATTTGCTTTCACTTTAATAAACCTGACCTGAGGTCAGTCAACTTGGAAACCTGCTGTCGCCTCAGAGTTCAATGCACAAACCACGTGACCTTTGACCCCAGCAAAGGCGATCCCGGAGTGTTTTGTCACATTGTGGTGGAGAACGCGGGCATCGCGTGGCACAGGTGACAGTATGGAAGACGTGGTAAAAGCCCTAGTACAGTCCACTGCCGTACAGCAGCAGGCCACTGCCGCACAGCATGAAGCTAATCGCTTGATGGCCGCACAGCTGAAGGAGTTAATGGACATGACGGCTGCAGACCGCCACCTTCTCCAACAGGTGGCGCAGCGCCTGGTTAGCATGCCTGAGGTGGACCCGGAAGCAGAGTCCAGAAGGATCCATGTGAGTCAATACTGGCAAAAGTTGACCACAGAAGATGACGTTGAGGCGTACCTGACAACGTTTGAGCGGACGGCGTTGAGGGAGAAGTGGCCGAAGGCACGATGGGCCGATTTGATTGCTTCGTTTCTCTCTGGCGAGGCCCAAAAAGCTTACCATGACTTAGACCCGGAAGTCGCACAGGACTTTGAGAAGCTGAAAGTTGAGATCCTGGCCCGGCTAGGTGTGACGACGGCTGTCCGTGCACAGAGGGTACATCAGTGGACATACCAGCCAGATAAACCGCCGCGGTCTCAGATGTTCGACCTGATCTACTTGACAAAGAAATGGCTGCAACCCGAGGTACTGACAACCCCGGAAATAATCCAGCGGGTTGTCCTGGACAAGTATCTGAGAGTGCTACCTCCAGCGCTGAAAAGGTGGGTAAGCCAAGGAAATCCCACGACAGCGGATCAACTTGTGGAGTTGGTCGAGCGTTATTCCGTGGCAGAAGGACTTCCCGACGAAACCGTTACACCCGGTCTGTGCCTTCTCCTCGTGGAACCGGTAAGACTGTTCCAGCGACTACGGGTGAAGGAAAATCGCCAAAAACTGTGGGGGAGGAACCCGGGACTGCTCGCACTCCGAGACCGAGAGTATGGGACGGTGGTCTCAGTAGGGGGCCTGTTAGGTGTTTCCGCTGCCGTGAGAAGGGCCATGTTTCTGCAAACTGTCCTGTTACCACTGAACCCATGCAGTGTGATGTTATAGACTCTAAGAAACGCATGTCTTTGACTACCCGACTGGTGAATGTGAATGCAGGTCAAAGTGATATAGCAAAACACCTGTGTGAATTATCTGTTGATGGGAAAAGTGTTGTGGCGTTACTAGACTCTGGAAGCGTGGTGACTCTGGTGAAAGCTAGTCTGGTGGCACTTCCGTCTGGTTCGTCTGACAAATTTTCTGTAACGTGTGTGCATGGTGACACCTGCTCGTACCTAACAGCGGTCATATCGATTTCCACTCCCTATGGGTCTGTGCAACACAAAGTGGGACTCGTCCCCGCATTGTTACAGGATGTAATCCTGGGCAGGGATTTTCCCCATTTCTGGCAGTTGTGGGAGAATCAGTTGCTCCTTCATGGTAGCTGTGAATCTTTTCCCATGCCATCTGGAGGTCCCGAACTCTTAGAGGAGGTCCCACAGGAAGACGTTGCTGGAGAGGTTATTGAGTCTAACCTTCAGTACCCCTTCTCAGTTCTGGCGGGGGAAACTGAAGAAACTGAGGAAACTCAGCGAGAGGCGGAGGCAGACAGCCATCCCGCACCCTGCCTACCAGATTTGGGAGTCCAGTTGGATGACTTCCACAGCGAACAAATGAAAGATCCTACCCTGACTCAGGCTAGGAAAAATTTAAAAATGATAGATAGCGTACCCGTAGAACCTGACACTAGGCTAGCGTACCCATACATGGTTCTTGAAAATGATTTACTCTACCAGGTAGAAAAAAAAGGGGAAGACACTGTGCAGCAGTTAGTGGTACCCAAACCTTATCGGCGGAAGGTACTGGACCTGGCCCATGGACATATAATGGGGGGACATCTGGGGGTACAAGAAACCACAGAAAGAATATCGCGTTGTTTTGTGTGGCCTGGAACACACAATGATGTGCGTAACTATTGTGAGTCCTGTCCAGAGTGCCAAATCTCAGCACCTAAACCTCGGTTCTGTAGCCCTTTGGTACCTCTCCCTATCATTGGGGTCCCTTTTGAGAGAATTGGGATGGATTTGGTTGGGCCCCTTCCCCGGTCCGCACGTGGGCACCAACATATCCTCGTCATCATGGACTATGCCACTCGCTACCCGGAAGCCATCCCTTTGCGTAACACTGCTACCAAAACGATCGCCAAAGAATTGGTGCAAGTGTTTAGTCGGGTAGGAATTCCAAAACAGATACTCACCGACCAGGGGACTCCCTTTATGTCGAGGGTAATGAAGGAGCTCTGCAGACTCTTACAAATAGATCCGTTGCGTACATCTGTCTATCACCCTCAAACAGATGGGTTGGTTGAGCGGTTCAATAAAACCTTAAAACAGATGCTCCGGAAGGCGATAGACAAAGATGGGAAGAACTGGGTTTACTTGTTACCCTATTTGCTGCTTGCCATTAGGGAAGTTCCCCAGTCTTCCACAGGGTTCTCGCCTTTCGAGCTATTATACGCCCGTCGTCCCCGTGGACTGTTGGACGTCGCAAAAGAAACCTGAGAAGGTCAAGTCACTCCCTTTAAAACGGTGATAGACCATGTAACGCAAATGCAGGACCGTATTGCTGCTGTCATGCCCATTGTTAGGGAACATATGTTACAGGCCCAGGGAGCCCAGAGGCTAAGTTATGATAGAGGCGCCAAGGTCCGTACGTTTGCATCCGGGGATAGGGTGTTGATCCTAATCCCTACGGTGGATAGTAAATTTCTGGCGAAATGGCAGGGCCCCTTTGAGGTAATGGAACGAGTTGGTGAAGTGAACTATAAAGTGCAGCAGCCTGGTAAGAGAAAACCAGAACAGATTTATCATGTGAATCTGATAAAACCCTGGAAAGACCGCGCTGCCCTAACAGTGGATCTACCCCGTCCGGTTTGCTCACCTACCGTACCGGAGGTGCAGATTGCCGAGACTCTCTCTGAACGACAAAATTCTGAGGTTAAGCAGTTTTTGTTACAGAACTAACAGTTTTTCTCGGAAAAACCTGGCCAGACTAGGCTAGTGAAACATGAGATTGTCACAGAGCCTGGTGTCACAGTTCATGTGAAGCCATACCGGATTCCGGAAGCACGCCGTGAAGCCGTCTCCAGGGAGGTGAAGGCCATGTTGGACTTAGGAGTCATTGAAGAGTCGCACAGCGCCTGGTCCAGTCCAATCGTGTTGATACCTTAGCCGGATGGCTCTATACGGTTTTGCAATGACTTTAGGAAACTGAATGCGGTTTCTAAATTTGATGCGTACCCTATGCCCCGGGTCGATGAGTTGATTGATCGGCTGGGTAAAGCCCGATACATTACGACCCTGGATCTAACAAAGGGGTACTGGCAGATCCCTCTGGCCGAGGCGGCCAGAGAGAAGACGGCATTTGCTACACCGGAAGGGCTGTTCCAGTATATCTACATGCCGTTTGGACTTCACGGAGCCCCAGCAACGTTCCAGAGATTGATGGATCGAGTCTTGAGGCCCCACCGGCAGTACGCTTCTGCCTACCTAGACGACATCGTAATTTACAGCATGGACTGGGAAGCTCACCTCCGGAAGCTACAGGCGGTGATTGATGACCTGAGAGACGCAGGCTTAACCGCGAATCCCAAGAAATGTCACATCGGCCTTGAAGAAGCCCGATACTTGGGCTACGTGATTGGCAGAGGAGTGGTTAAACCCCAGATCGACAAAATACAGGCAATTCAGGGCTGGCCGCAACCAGTGAACAAGAAACAAGTTCAGGCTTTCCTGGGCATTGCCGGCTATTATCGCCGGTTCATACCCAACTTTGCGGCCATGGCTACCCCCTTGACGGATCTTACCAAAGGGAGGGATTCCGTCATGGTAAAATGGACCTCAGCGGCTGAAGAGGCCTTCCACAGTCTGAAATGGGCTTTGTGCTCTCAGCCCGTACTAGTGACTCCTGATTTCAGCAGTGAGTTTGTGGTGCAAACTGATGCTTCTGATACTAGTGTCAGAGCTGTACTTTCCCAGGTAAGGGACGGAGTCGAACACCCGGTCCTCTACCTCAGTCGGAAACTGAATGTACATGAGCAGAGGTATGCCGTGGTTGAAAAAGAGTGCCTAGCCATCAAATGGGCTCTCGACTCCCTCAAATATTACCTGGCAGGTAGGAAGTTTAGGCTGGTCATGGACCATGCCCCTCTCAAATGGATGCACCTCCACAAGGACCGTAATAGTCGGGTAACCCGGTGGTTCCTTGCCATGCAGGCTTACTCTTTCACGGTGGAGCACCGCCCCGGGGTGCAGATGGGGAACGCTGATGCCCTGTCCCGAGTACACTGTTTTGAGAGTATTCTTGCTCGACCTGAGTGGTCTGAGCAGGGGGGGAGGATATGTAAGAGTATATGTAAGAGTCATGTCGGTCTGGTAGTCAGGGGCAGGTATATCTCGCCCAGATACTTGTCCTATGTGAATTAGGCCGCTCAGTATTTTCAGGATACTCAGGGGTTAATAAGTGCAGGAATAAAGGCTGACCAGCTGGAGGTGTCAGGTGTCAGCCTGGGGCACACAGAATGCCTGTCTGTGTGAGACAAACGTGAGTGAGAGCTGTGTTCATGATCTATGTAATGTTAGCTGGGAGGGAGAAGCCCCCCCAGTTGTTAGATAGCAACGTATTTGTTTAGTTAGTGCCGGACAGGCTAGGATTTATTTTTATGTTTTGTTTTCTGTATTTGCTTTCACTTTAATAAACCTGACCTGAGGTCAGTCAACTTGGAAACCTGCGGTCACCTCAGAGTTCAATGCAACCCCAGCAAAGGCGATCCCGGAGTGTTTTGTCACAATATGTATATATATATACAGTATATATACAGTATATAATTATTATATAAAAATTAAGAGACCACCACATCAAAACCCTGTCATGGGCAGCCCAATCTCCAGACCTGAACCCCATGGAAAACCTCTGGAATGTAATCAAGAGGATGATGGATAGTCACAAGCCATCAAACAAAGAAGAACTGCTTAAATTTCTGCGCCAGAAGCAGTGTGAAGGACTGGTGGAAAGCATGCCAAAAGGCATGAAAGCTGTGATTAAAATCATAGTTGTTCCACAAAATATTGATTTCTGAACTCTTTCTAAGTTAAAACATTAGTATTATTGCTTCAAAATGAGAAAGAAATTGTGTTTTTTTTTTGCACTATTTAAGGTCTGCAAGCAATGCATTTTTTTTGTTATTTTGACCATTTCGCATTTTCAGAAAAGAAATACAAAATTTATTGATTGGAACTTTGGAGACATGTTGTCAGAAGTTTATAGACTAAAAGAACAATTTACATGTTATTGAAAAATATACCTATAAAGAGAAAAATCAGACAAACTGTAAAAGTTTGCAGTTGTCTCTTAATTTTTGCCAGAGCTGTATATATCTACTATATAATTGTCTAAGGGTCACTTCCGTCTTTCTGTCTGTCCTTCTGTCCTTCTGTCTGTCTGTCACGGATATTCATTGGTCGTGGCCTCTGTCTGTCATGGAATCAAAGTCGCTGATTGGTCGTGGCAAAACAGCCACGACCAATCAGCGACGGGCACAGTCCGGCGGAAAAATGGCCGCTCCTTCCTCCCCGCAGTCAGTGCCCGCACTGTACTCCCCTCCAGTCTGCCCTCACACAGGGTTAATGGCAGCGGTAACGGACCGCGTTATGCAGCGGTGTAATGCACTCCGTTACCGCTGCTATTAACCCTGTGTGACCAACTTTTTACTATTCATGCTGCCTATGCGGCATGAATAGTAAAACGATCTAATGTTAAAAATAATAAAAAAATTAAAAAATCGTTAGTCACCGTCCGTCGGCCCCCGGATCGACAACAGGCCCTACCCGCTCCTCCCGACGCTCCATGCTGCGATCTCGCGAGATGATGACGTAGCGGTCTCGCGCGACCACCAAGTCATCATCTCGCGAGACCACAATGCACTCTTGGGACCGGAGCGGGCGAGGAGCATCGCTTGGATCCGGGGGGTCCGGAAGGTGAGTATATAACTATTTTTTATTTTATTTCTTTTTTAACAGGGCTATGATGTCCACATTGCTATATACTGCATGGGCTGGGCAATATACTACATGGGCTGTGCTATATACTACATGGGCTGTGCTATATATGTGGCTGGGCAATATACTACATGGGCTGTGCTATATACTACGTGGCTGGGCAATATACTACATGGGCTGTGCTGTATACGTGGCTGGGCAATATACTACATGGGCTGTGCTATATACTACGTGGCTGGGCAATATACTACATGGGCTGTGCTATATACTACGTGGCTGGGCAATATACTACGTGGCTGTGCTATATACAATGTGGTCTGCGCAATATACTACGTGGGCTGTGCGATATACTACGTGGGCTGCGCAATATACTGCTTGGGCTGCGCAATATACAACATGGGCTGCGCAATATACTGCGTGGGCTGCGCAATGTACTGCGTGGGCTGCGCAATGTACTGCGTGGGCTGCGCAATATACTGCGTGGGCTGCGCAATGTACTATGCATACATATTCTAGAATACCCGATGCGTTAGAATCGGGCCACCATATAGTATATATATACTGTATATACATATATATATACATACACACACAGTATATACAGTATATATGACATATTAAATTCTCTTAATTTTTGGCATAGTTTAGTTACCTCCTATGTTGCTTCCAAACAATTTCTGGATAATCAGTTACCAGACAGAGAAAAGGTTGTTTTATAGAGTTTTTCTTTAACAGGGATTTCAAATCAATTGCATATAAAACAACATGTCTGATTGGTGACGCCATTCTCAGAGACCCAGAGGGCTTTTTTTGTTGACAGTCACACTGTAGTTTTTATTGGTAAGAATTAGAGGTACAGTATCACTCTTTAGTTCTACAGCGTATACCACACAGGCTAAATAATGTTTTATTTTGATAAATCAGACTTTCCAAATCTGTTTTTTTCCTTAAATATTTTTTATTTTTATTTTAGAAAGGTAGAGAAGGTTTAAACTTTAAACACTTCCAGACCACCTGTTGAAGACAAATGTCTGGGCGGTCTGCGTTTTTCTCTGCAATGACATTTGTTGTTTGTTTTTTAATTGTAGGGGCACAGCCAGACTCCCGCAGAGAATGCAGACACAGTTTATTACCGTTTCTTCTTTCTGATCGCTTCATACACAGCACTAAACAAGTGTGTACCAAGTGCTTTTACCTCCAGACCCAACGGTCATGTGATCTCCTCCAGTCCCTTTCCCCTGCTGTCACCACTCACCTAACAAAAATATTCAACCTCTCTCTCTCTCTCTCTTCTGGTATCTTTCCCTCCTCATTTAAGCATGCCATCATACATCCATTACTTACAAAACCATCCCTCGACCAAAACTTTAGACTTGTCTGTAATCTTCCCTTCATCTCTAAACTCCTGGAACGCCTGGTCCTCTCCTGTCTTTATTCTCTATATCTCCGATACCTCTTTCTCGACCCTCAACAATCCGGTTTCCGCTCTTTATACTCTACTGAAACTGCCCTTACTAAAGTCTCTAATGATCTACTAATGGCGAAATCTAATGGTCACTACTCCATGCTAATTCTCTTGGATCTCTCTGCAGCATTTGACACTGTGGATCATCAGCTCTTCCGCACTATGCTTCTCTCCATGGGCCTCAAGGACACCGTTCTCTCCTGGTTCTCCTCCTATCTCTCTGACCGCTCCTTCACTGTATCTTTTGCTGGCTCCTCCTCTCATCTTCCCCTTACTGTTGGAGTTCCCCAAGGATCGGTTATAGGCCCCCTCCTCTTCTCGTTGCATACCGCCCCTATTGTTCAAACAGTAGATTTGGTTTTCAATACCATCTCTATGCTGATGACACCCAATTATACACTTCTTCTCCTGATTTCACACCTGCCTTTTTAGATAACATCAGTAATTGTCTTAAGGTACCGTCACATTAAGCGACGCTGCAGCGATAGCGACAGCGATGCCGATCGCTGCAGCGTCGCTGTTTGGTCGCTGGAGAGCTGTCACACAGACCGCTCTCCAGCGACCAACGATGCCGAGGTCCCCGGGTAACCAGGGTAAGCATCGGGTTGCTAAGCGCAGGGCCGCGCTTAGTAACCCGATGTTTACCCTGGTTACCAGCGTAAAAGTTAAAAAAACAAACAGCACATACTCACCAGCGCGTCCCCCAGCCTCTGCTTCCTGACACTGACTGAGCTCCGGCCCTAACAGCACAGCGGTGACGTCACCGCTGTGCTTTCACTTTCAGTTTAGGGCCGGCGCTCAGTCAGTGTCAGGAAGCAGAGGCTGGGGGACGCGCTGGTGAGTATGTGCTGTTTGTTTTTTTAACTTTTACGCTGGTAACCAGGGTAAACATCGGGTTACTAAGCGCGGCCCTGCGCTTAGTAACCCGATGTTTACCCTGGTTACCAGTGTAAAATATCGCTGGTATGGTTGCTTTTGCTGTCAAACACGGCGATACACGGCGACCTAGCGACCAAATAATGTGCAGACCTTCTAGCAGCGACCAGCAATTTCACAGCGGGATCCAGATCGCTGCTGCGTGTCAAATACAGCGATATCGCTTCCCTAGGACGCTGCAACGTCACAGATCGCTGGCGACGTTGCTTAGTGTGACGGTACCTTTACTGCTGTCTCTAACATCATGTCCTCCCTCTATCTGAAACTGAACCTGTCAAATACTGAACTCCCTATGTTTCCTCCCTCTACTAATGTGCCTATGCCCGACATTGCCATTTCCGTGTGTGGTTCCTCCATTACTCCCCATCAACATGCCCGCTGTCTTGGGGTCGTACTTGATTCCGAGCTTTCGTTTACCCCCCACATCTGATCACTGGCTCGCTCTTGTTATCTGCACCTCAAAAACATTTTTAGAATTCGACCTTTTCTTACTTTTGACTCTGCAAAAACTCTTACTGTTTCTCTTATTCATTCTTGCCTGGACTACTGTAACTCTACTAATCGGTTTCCCTGTTACCAAACTCTTCCCCTCTCCAATCTGTCTTGAATGGTGCAGCCAGGATGATATTCCTCACCAATCGTTATACTAATGCCTCTACCTTGTGCCAGTCATTACACTGGTTACCCATTCACTCCAGAATCCAGTACAAACTTATTACCCTCACCCACAAAGGACTCCATGGCTCAGCACCACCATACATCTCCTCTCTCTTCTCAATCTACCACCCTACCCGTGCCCTCTGTTCTGTTAATGACCTGAGGTTAGCATCCTCAATAATCAGAAACTCCCACTCCTGTCTCCAAGAGTTTTCACGTGCTGCACCAATTCTTTGGAATGCACTACCTAGGTTAATACGATTAATCCCCAATCCACACAGTTTTAAGTGTGCCCCAAAAATGCATTTGTTCAGACTGTCCATGTGTTGCCCATTCAAAATTTTTACCACAACCAGGTTCCTCGCATCATGTTCTCACATGCTTCATGCATTTAATAACCCTCCGTGTCTGAACTGTTACATACTTAGGGCTCATTTCCACTGGCGAGGAAAACGGACGAGTGCAATCCGATAAAAAATCGGATTGCACTCGGACCAATGTTATTCAATAGGTGTCTTTTCACCTGCGATTTTTTTTTCTCTGCCGAAATCGGACTGAGAAAAAAATCGCAGCATGCTGCGATTTGCTGCGAGTCTCGGACGAGACTCGCCAATGCAAGTCAATGGGTGCGAGAAAAAAAATGGACAGAAAACGGATGGTCCGTATTCTGTCCGTATTTTACGGAAGACAAGACCTGAAATGTCTGCTAAAGTAGAAAAAAAAAAAAAACAGGAAGTGACAGACAGGGAAGTGTTTAGAGGGATTGCATAAAAACCAGTGAGAGCCAGCCTTGCATGAGACCCACCTCCACGGAGTTGAGTTCTCAGCTTCTTTCGCCATGTCCAGACCAATCAATGTGGAGCTGATGTTGGTGCTTATCCAAGAGAGGCCTGAATTGTGGGATCCCAGAGATCCGAACTATCAAAACCGTGCGTTACGGGATGCATCATGGACATATATCTGCCGCCAAATGTTTTCGAATTATTCAGAAAGTTCCCCGGGTGTTCAGCTTGGAATGAGTAAGTTTAATAATGCCTTTTAATCTCTTTGAAATTTTGGGGGCCAGCACCCTTTTCTAGTTGTTAAATATGTTCAAATTATTGTGGCTGCGTTTAATGGAGGGTGGTACAGTCGCTGATGGAGGAGGCAAGAGTAGGGCATTTGCGCAGGCTGGGATGAGGGTGTGTTCTAAAGTGTGTCACACTGCTGCAGGTGTCCTGGTGCCAATGCTGGACTTTTTTCACAAGTTGCGCTGCAGCGCTCTGGCCACTGTCCATGGTGTCGTTGTTTTGCTGTGCTAGGTCTATGTTGTTGCAGGGTGCTCTTCGACATTTTTGGTGAAAGGGCAGAGCAACCTGCAGCAACATGAACAGAGCGCATCAACGCACCGCCACCATGGACACAGCACACCACTGCCACTCCAGAAAACAGCGCGGCCTCGGCACCACGACATCCTCAGCGGCCCGCTGAGAAGGTAATTCTGCATTATAAGACGCACACACATTTTTGGCCCCAAAATTTGACTGGTATATTTCTTTTCATTCACCACAGCTGCATGATTAACGGCTGCTAGCCAGATATATTACATGTGGGTATTTTGGCCCAACAGGCCAACCACCACAAGTCCTCAGGCTGTGTTGCCTCAGAAATTCAGGCAGCTGCGCCACCCCAAAAAATATATCACACCAGTCACAATTATTTCTCTGACACCACCCAGCCAATGAGTATCATCCAGCTCCTCATCAGTTAAAACTCAAATTTAAAAATGTAAGAACACTCGTGTTTAATCCTAGCTATTTGTACCATAGGATAACCCTCACCTTTTCTTACATGTCAGATTTCGGCCTTAATTATTTGATCTTGCTGCCATAACACTGTTTTGTTTAGTTAAAATGGATGCTTCAAACACAAACATTTTAGCTTTAATTTTGCATGGTCTTAGGCAGAATACTTTGCACAACAATGATTTGAATCTTTAGCCATTTTTATGTCTTAACATTTTCTTTTGCTTTACAATTACAGTGAATGATGTTCAGCGAAGATGGCGCAGCTGCCGGGATCAATATAGAAGGGAGCGGCAGAGTCGGCAGAAAAGTGGTTCCGCAGGTCCCAAAAAAAGACCATATATATATATGAGCCGTCTAAATTTCTTGGCTCCTGTAATAGATTTAAGAACGTAAGTGATTTTTTAGGATACGCAATGTAAATGTGTGACCTAATTTCAAAAATAAATAAAATAACAAGTATGTGTCTGCATTATAGAACCGAATCTAACTTAGTGGAAACCGAGCCAGCGTCTGAGGTGGAACCTGCAAACACGGAAAATGAAGAAGCAGGAACAGCAGAGGAGGATGCTCCTGGATCATCCAGGGCGGAAAGGGCCATTCCTGGTTCACTAGGCCAACTCCCAACAGAGCAAGAGGAGCCGCCAAGAAGCAGCAGCCCAACCCTGCCCCTTGATACCTCACCCCAAGCTACTACTGTTGCACGCAATATACGAAGAAGGAGAGAGCACCAAAGTCAAGTTATACGACAGGTTGACAGTCGTGTGATGGACTACATACAACGCACAATCTCTGATGATGGTGAGGAAGCATTTGGACGAAGTTTGGCCCAGCACCTGCGCCAAATTCCAACACAATTACGCCTGCCCACAAAAACAGCCATATTACAGCTTCTAACTTCGGCAATTCCACCAAATAACCCCCAAGCCATATTTGAATGTATTCAAAGAAGGTACCAAACACAAATTATCAGCCAAATATCAGACAGTTCTGGTGCTACAGCAGGAACAATATCCACAGCATCAGGACATACACAAACAACCACTGATCAACACACTCAGACAATAAACACTGGAAACCTTAGTGAACAGATTGACAGACGTAATACTACTACAATAGATCAAACACATTACCAACAACATCATCAGCTCTATGGCCAACACACATCAAGGCCTACGCATAGCTACACAGAAATGCCTCCATCATCTGCTGCGTCACAGTTTGTGAGTGAGTGGTACCACCATGGACCACAAACTAGTTTTTCACATGCTTATGGCCATGGTCAATTTGCCCAGCAAGTACCACAACACCAAGGGCCTTTAGACCAACGCAGACCAAGAGTATCCTGGCCTTTTGAAAATGCTCCGGGTTGGACACATGGTCCACAGGATGCATATAGCCAGAGTCATGAAGCCAGAACCCAACATCATATACCCACCCAGGCACACAATGTTCCTTTGCCTACAAACACTCAACAGCACTCTGAAATCCAAACAACACAAACACCAACCTCACCAGCAGCATCCCATCATTCTTTATTGGACTTGTAATGTTTTTTGGGGTTAAATGACACAAGCATTGCAAAGTTGGGAACCTTGTTATTTACCTCACAATGTAGGTTGATTTCTGTTTCTATGTTGTTAGAATAAAACAAATACTTTGTTGTTTACTCCAAACATGTTTTATATTTTTTTGGACAAATCAAACCATTGTTGTGATAACTAGACAACCAAAATGGTATGTTAATTTTCACACACCGGAAATTAAGACAGAAGCAAATGAAATAATCATATGACAACATCTTGTTGCCAGGGTACTGCTCCCTCTGGTGATAAAAAATAATTAGTGAACAAATTACGAACTCTGAGGCCTGACAGCTGGGTGGCCAGGAGCAATGCCTGTGCGATGTGTCCACGATTGGGTGGTAATCCCACATCGCCATCCGGAGGCCCTGAGACATCATGTTGGCGGGTATAGTTATGCAGTATGACACATGCCTTTATTACAATGTTGACATTGGTGGGGCTTAACTGGAGGGCACTGAGTAAGACCCTCCATTTAGCTGCCAAAATTCCAAAAGAACATTCCACCAGACGCCGAGCTCGAGTTAGTCTGTAATTAAAAATTTGTCCCCGTCTGTCCAGACCCCGTCGTGGAAAAGGCCTCATAACATTCCGGGTAAGTTGAAAGGCTTCATCAGCAACCACGACATAGGGCATAGGTTCACCACCAGAGGAAGGAAGACTCCTTGGGGGTGGCACACCCAATTCATTGGCCTTCAGCCGCCGACCCAGAATGGAAGAATTGAAGATTCTTGAATCTCCAGTTCTTCCATAGGCCCCTATATCTACAATTATAAAATTGTACTTGCTGTCTACTAATGCCAACAAGACAATGGAAAAATAACCCTTATAATTGTAGAATAGGGACCCTGAGTTCGGCGGCTTCTTGACCCGGATGTGCTTGCCATCAAGAGCCCCCAGACAATTTGGAAACTGACACGTGTCATAGATCCCATTAGCTATCCGTTCCCAATCTTGAGTTGTGGGCTCCGGCATAACTTTGTCCTTTAGGCAAATCCATATTTGAGAGCATGTGTGCTTCACTATATTGGATATCGTAGTTATGCCCAGAAGATACTCTAGATGGAGTGAAGCATACGATTGGCCCGTTGACAAAAATCTAAAAATGGAAACACAGATAAAAAATAAGTGAAAGTTAATATTCATGTATATCAGACGATGAGTAAAGCAAAATCATTTACATGCCCCACAAACAAGACTGCCCGCTTGCTCTCTACATCTGCACTGACTGCGTAGGTTTATGAGGGGTCTCTGGCCACTTCATGCCCAAATCAGCATGTGAAGCAGCTGGCACAATGATGTTTTATCAGCGCATCAGCTGTGTTCTGCGTAGAGTGAGCACACCGAGACCCCAAGACAGGAGCATAAACAATGAGGAACCTGACCGAGGGGACTTGTGCTGTGATTTACAAAAATATGTATTGGATGTTAGGTTGTGCATGGGGATGTTAGGTGTTGGACATGCAGCACATGTGTACACTGTGGGCTCATACAGTCTAGATAGTGATGGGCTGGACACTGGTTCAAAATATATAGCGGGATGTGAGCAGACTTCATTATGAGTAATCTTAATTGGTCAAAATTAGAGTATTCCGTGTAAACACATCCTAAGATAATGATATAAAATAATGATGTTAAATTTAGTTGGGCTTAGTGTTTTGTCTTTACACAACAGTCATGTTGTATCACGTGGCCCTAGATTCAATGTATTTGGCGACACCTGATGTCCAGGAATGGCAAACAATATATTTACATTTGTTTAGTCTCATTAACACATACCACATGTTAGGCCAAGATCACATACATTTTTACATGTGTCAAATTAGAACAAGGTTATTTTTGTGTGTTCAATATCCATATGCATATAATGTGACAATATGCTGAACTAAAATGTTACGATACCTCAAGGTTAGCAGAAGCCGTTGTTCAGCTGAAATGCAGGGCCGCCAATTGGTAGTTTTGAACGTGATGGCTGGACGAAGTTCAGCAAGCAGAGAGTCAAAGGCCTCGATTGACATCCTTGTGTAGGCATAAAATTTATCACGATGTCTCCGCAAATGTACATACAGCCGTTCAAAATGTCCTTTTCTCGGACGCTGTCTGAGTAGCGGATGAATCCAAAATCGACGCCGCCTCCTTGGAGCGCCAACATATCCCACACCATATTCCCTGGATAAAACCCAGTTAAACAGGAGCTCCTCAGTAGGGTCAAGACTCAGATTTCTTCTTGATGCCATGCTTGGTGGAAAGCCCAAAAGACACACTCCAAAAGTCACACCAAGCAATCACACATGTGGCTAAATGCCTTTATATAGGTGTTGCACAAATGTTGTCTGATTGATTTTGGTTTTCAGAGAAAAAAAACGGATTGCATACGGATGTCATACGGATGTAAAACGGATGGTGCGATTAAAAATCGCATTGCACTCGCATTACACTCGCATGACAATCGCATAGGCTACATCCGTTTTTTCGGTCCAGATTACGGACCGATTTGTATCTCGCCAGTGGAAATGAGCCCTTAGGCTGATAACCGGTTCATGCTGCATTACATGAATACCCGATTATTACACTTTGGCTGGTCCGAACAATGAAACCAATTGTTACCATCCACCTCTCGTGTCTCCCTTTTTCCTATAGATTGTAAGCTTGCGAGCAGGGCCCTCACTCCTATTGATATCTATTTTGAACTGTGATTTTTGTTATGCTGTAATGTCTATTGTTTGCACAAGTCCCCTCTAAAATGTAAAGTGCTGCGGAATATGTCGGCGCTATAGAAATAAAATTATTATTACTATTAGGGAAGAAGCAGGAGACTGATTTTCTCTTGTGACTGGGTCTACTACACAGACCTCATAAAGAGGAAATCAGGTTAAAAAAAGTATTTAAATGTTGAAATGCCCCTCGAAGGTCTTATGACTAGTGTTGAGCATTCCGATACCGCAAGTATCGGGTATCGGCCGATATTTGCGGTATCGGAATTCCGATACCGAGTTCCGATATTTACCGCATATCGGATACCGGAATCGGAAGTTCCCAGAAATCAAACTGCACAAATTCAGCCAATGAGGAATGATTACAAGTGTGGGCACATCCTGTTCAGCATGGTGGGCACGTAACTACTGGCAAGGCTGTGATTGGCTGCTGAAATGATGTCATGATGCACTATAAAAAACGCTGCCGCCATTTCTGGCTCACTCTGCTGTGAATTCAGTTAGGCATAGGACGCAGTGTTCTGACTGAGGGCCAGTTGAGATAGCGATTTGCTTCATTGTGCTTTTCCCAGGCTAATTTAGCAACTGCTGCGTGAGAACCTTGCTTTTGCCTTGCAGTGCTGTTTTCACAGTGATCTGCAAGGTCTCTGTGTGTGTGTGTGTGTGTGTGTGTGTGAGTGCAGCCCACTCTGTAGTCTGTGTGCAGCCATAGCCAGTTGTATCCAGCTCAGGGTGCGTCACTGCCTCATACCGTAAAATACATTGTCCTTTTTTGCAAATAGTGCAGCCTGCTGCACATTTTTTCAACTAATTCCTATTAGTGGCTTTTCACCCGTATCCAGCTAAATTGTGGAAAAACACTACATAGGATAACAAAGAGAAGGTTTTTTTGGCCTTGCAGCGCCGCTTACGGCTGTCTGCACGGTCTCCGTGTGAGTGCAGCTCGCCCTGTAGTCTGTGTGCAGCCACAGCCGGTTGTATCCAGCTCAGGGTGCGTCACTGCCTCACACCATAAAATACATTATCCTTTTTTGCAAATAGTGCATCCTGCTGCACATTTTTTCAAATAATTCCTATTAGTGGCTTTCCACCCGTATCCAGCTAAATTGTGGAACAACACTACATAGGATAACCTAGAGGAGGTTTTTTGGGCCTTGCAGCGCCGTTTCCGGCTGTCTGCACGGTCTCCGTGTGAGTGCAGCTCACCCTGTAGTCTGTGTGCAGCCACAGCCGGTTGTATCCAGCTCAGGGTGCGTCACTGCCTCATACCATAAAATACATTGTCCTTTTTTACAAATAGTGCATCCTGCTGCACATTTTTTCAAATAATTCCTATTAGTGGCTTTCCACCCGTATCCAGCTAAATTGTGGAAAAACACTACATAGGATAACCTAGAGGAGGTTTTTTGGGCCTTGCAGTGCCGTTTCCGGCTGTCTGCACGGTCTCCGTGTGAGTGCAGCTCACCCTGTAGTCTGTGTGCAGCCACAGCCGGTTGTATAGAGCTCAGGGTGCGTCACTGCCTCATACCGTAAAATACATTGTCCTTTTTTGCAAATAGTGCATCCTGCTGCACATTTTTTAAAATAATTTCTATTAGTGGCTTTCCACCCGTATCCAGCTAAATTGTGGAAAAACACTACATAGGATAACCTAGAGGAGGTTTTTTGGGCCTTGCAGCGCCGTTTACGGCTGTCTGCACGGTCTCCGTGTGAGTGCAGCTCGCCCTGTAGTCTGTGTGCAGCCACAGCCGGTTGTATCCAGCTCAGGGTGCGTCACTGCCTCATACCGTAAAATACATTGTCCTTTTTTGCAAACAGTGCAGCCTGCTGCACATTTTTTCAAATAATTCCTATTAGTGACTTTCCACCCGTATCCAGCAAAATTGTGGAAAAACACTACATAGGATAACCTAGAGGAGGTTTTTTGGGCCTTGCAGCGCCGTTTCCAGCTGTCTGCACGGTCTCCGTGTGAGTGCAGCTCGCCCTGTAGTCTGTGTGCAGCCACAGCCGGTTGTATCCAGCTCAGGGTGCGTCACTGCCTCATACCGTAAAATACATTGTCCTTTTTTGCAAATAGTGCAGCCTGCTGCACATTTTTTCAAATAATTCCTATTAGTGGCTTTCCACCCGCATCAAGCAAAATTGTGGAAAAACACTACATAGGATAACCTAGAGGAGGTTTTTTTGGCCTTGCAGCGCCGTTTACGGCTGTCTGCACGGTCTCCATGTGAGTGCAGCTCGCCCTGTAGTCTGTGTGCAGCCACAGCCGGTTGTATCCAGCTCAAGGTGCGTCACTGCCTCATACCGTAAAATACATTGTCCTTTTTTGCAAATAGTGCAGCCTGCTGCACATTTTTTCAAATAATTCCTATTAGTGGCTTTCCACCCGTATCCAGCTAAATTGTGGAAAAACACTACATAGGATAACCTAGAGGAGGTTTTTTTGGCCTTGCAGCGCCGTTTACGGCTGTCTGCACGGTCTCCGTGTGAGTGCAGCTCGCCCTGTAATCTGTGTGCAGCCACAGCCGGTTGTATCCAGCTCAGGGTGCGTCACTGCCTCATACCATAAAATACATTGTCCTTTTTTGCAAATAGTGTAGCATGCTGCACATTTTTTCAAATAATTCCTATTAGTGGCTTTCCACCCGTATCCAGCTAAATTGTGGAAAAACACTACATAGGATAACCTAGAGGAGGTTTTTTGGGCCTTGCAGTGCCGTTTCTGGCTGTCTGCACGGTCTCCGTGTGAGTGCAGCTCACCCTGTAGTCTGTGTGCAGCCACAGCCGGTGGTATCCAGCTCAGGGTGCGTCACTGCCTCATACCGTAAAATACATTGTCCTCTTTTTGCAAATAGTGCAGCCTGCTGCACATTTTTTCAAATAATTCCTATTAGTGGCTTTCCACCCGTATCCAGCTAAATTGTGGAAAACCACTACATAGGATAACCTAGAGGAGGTTTTTTGGGCCTTGCAGCGCCGTTTACGGCTGTCTGCACGGTCTCCGTGTGAGTGCAGCTCGCCCTGTAGTCAGTTCTGCCAAAAAATAAATAAATAATAAAGTTCACCAAACACACCACTTTACAGTTGTGTAGGCCACATAAGCTCATATTAAAGTCTAGTCCACACTTTAGAAAATTAGTGTTTCTTATACCTGTTAGGAGCTGTTCAGGAATAAGCACACTAAGCCCTTAGTACTTTTCTGCTTATCTTTATCAGTCAACCAAGATGAAGAAGGCAGGGAGTAAGGCACGTGGGCGTGGGCGCGGAGCAGGGAGAGGATGTGGGGATTCTGTGCCTGCTGCGGGCACCGGTGACTCATCATCACCCAGTTTCAGCAGGGAACAGTCCTTCATACGCAGCTTTGTCGGAGAGCGCCGTACACCGCTGCTGCGTGAAGACCAAATTGAAGCCGTTTTCGGATGGATGGCAGCTAACGCATCGACTTCAATTAGTGCCACATCCTCTCAGGCACAGAGCACTGGAGAGCACCCATCTGTCTCTTCACCACCTGCCAAATTGCCCAGGCAGTCAGAGAGCCCAAGACAGGAGCCATCTCTACTTCTGTTCTCTGAATCTCTTGGCTTGGAAACAGGGGGCCAGCCAAGCAGCATTGGAGAAATGGAAGAAGAGGCAGTGTGCAGTGATGCGCAACAGCTTTGTCTCTCTGACTCTGAATAGGCGGGTGGGCCAGTGCCTCCGGTCACCACACCGCAGTACGCATCTGATGATGACACTCAGATGCCACTTTCTGGTGCGTGCTGTGCTGCTGAGACTACCCAGGAGGAGCAGTTGGTGGCAGAGGGTAGTGTAGATGATGAGGTCCTTGACCCATCATGGCGTGAGGAACAGGAAGGTGGTGGGAGCAGCTCTGAGGAAGAGATTCCCCGAACGGGCCAAAGAGGGAGAGGGAGGGGGAAGACTGCGGAGCCTGTAGCCTCCACTTCGGCACCCGTTAGGAGCATGTCTCTTCCAAAAGCCAAAAAGGGCGCTCCCAAGACTTGCAGTGCCTGGTCCTTTTTTGACACAGTTGCAGATGACATTTGCTTTGTCAAATGCAAGGTGTGTCATCAGAAAATCAAAAGAGGGAGAAATGTCAGCAACCTCAATACCTCAAATATGTGGAAACATGTGCGGACCAGGCACGCGGTGGAGTTACAAAAACACACTGAAGACCTAGGCCAACCAACAGTGGCACCTACCACCTCTTCAGCTCGTGTTGCCTCTTCCTCCAGCTCACACACAGCTGGTTCGGCTTCCTCCCAGGATCGCCATGGAAGAACCTCTAGCACTGTTGTCCAGAGACTCACTGTAATTCCACCCGCAGCACCACGTTCCCAGTCATCCTCACACTCCCAGCTCAGTCTACAGCCATCGGTAGTACAGGCATGGGAGAAAAAGCGGCCATTCTCGGCAAACCACCCCCGAGCACAGGCTCTGAATGCTGGCATTGCAAAACTACTGTTCCTTGAAATGCTCTCATTCAGGCTGGTGGAGACTGACAGCTTCCCTGACTTGATGGCATTGGCAGTCCCACAGTACAATGTGCCCAGCCGCTTTTATTTCAGCAGGCAAGCCGTCCCTGCCCTGCACAAGCATATGGAGGGACACATAAAACAAGCGCTACTGAACGCCGTCAGTATCAAGGTCCACCTCACCACCGATGCGTGGAGCAGTCACCATGGACAGGGGCGATACCTTTCCCTCACTGCCCATTGGGTTCATGTTGTTGAGCCGGGTACAGATCGTGCGAGTGGCGCAGGACGTGTCCTGCCCACTCCAAGGATTGCAGGAATCCAGTCTGTACGCATTGACTCCTCCTCATACACAAGTTCCTCAGAATCATCACTGCAGGAGCCTTCACAGTCCACCTCCACATGGACCCGTGAACGTTTACCTGTTACGACTGACATGAGCACAGCCGTGGCCAAACGTCAACAGGCCATCTTGAAATTAATTTCTTTGGGGAATCGAAGCCACACAGCGCAGGAGCTCTGGAATGCCATCAAGCAGGAGAGCGACGTGTGGTTTTTGGCAGCGAATCTCCAGCCAGGCATGGTAGTGTGTGATAATGGCCAAAATCTGGTGGCAGCTCTGGGCCTCGGCAACCTCACTCACATCCCATGTCTGGCACATGTGCTCAACTTGGTCGTGCAGAGTTTTTTGAGGGACTATCCAGATCTTGATGCACTGCTGCACAAGGTCCGCCTAGAGTGTGCTCACTTGCGGCGTTCCAGCACGGCAAAATCGCGCATTGCGGCTCTGCAGCGCCGATTCCGCCTTCCGGAACATCGCATCATATGTGACCTACCTACCAGGTGGAATTCCACGTTATATATGTTGGAGCAGTTGTGTGAGCAGCAGCAAGCAGTAATGGAGTACCAGCTGCATCAGGCGCAAAGAAGTCGCACTCCGCGCCGTTCAGACTTCACAACCACAGAGTGGGCCACTATGAAGGACGTCTGCCAGGTTTTGCGTCCCTTCGATTATTCCACGCGGATGGCGAGTGCAGATGATGCACTAGTCAGCATGACTGTCCCCCTTATCTGCCTGCTTCAACAAACACTGCAAGCGCTAAGGGATGATGTTGTGGAAGAGGTGGAGGATGAGGAGTCACCATTTCCATCAGCTTCTGGACAGTCAGCGCCACGTGGTTCCTCACAAAGGCGTAGGCAGGGGACCAGTGGCGGACACTGACAGCTTTGGGCCCCTGTGCAAGAAATGTGTCTGGGCCCCCCTCCCTGCCCAGCATCATACCTCCCAACTTTTGAAGATGGGAAAGAGGGACAAAGCTTGAGGCGCGTTGCGCGCCGCGGCAAATTTTAGGCCACGCCTCTGGCCACACCCATTCATAACTAGTCACACCCATATCCACGTCCCAACCACACCCATTTAGCACTGCTGATCACACTTTCATAAAGAATAATTATAAATAAAAAAATATGGCCAAACAGTGCTCCATACTGTATAATGGCCACACATGATGGTCAATACTGTATAATGACCGCAGATAATGCTCCATACTGTATAATGACCGCACATGATGCTCCATACTGTATAATGGCCACACATGATGCTCCATACTGTATAATGACCGCACATGATGCTCCATACTGTATAATGACCGCACATGATGCTCCATACTGTATAATGGCCGCACATGATGCTCCATATTGTATATTGACCGCACATGATGCTCCATACTGTATAATGACCGCACATGATGCTCCATACTGTATAATGACCGCACATGATGCTCCATACTGTATAATGACCGCACATGATGCTCCATGCTGTATACTGACCGCACATGATGCTCCATACTGTATAATGACCCCTCATGATGCTCCATACTGTATAATGACCGCACATGATGCTCCATACTGTATAATGACCGCACATGATGCTCCATACTGTATAATGACCGCACATGATGCTCCATGCTGTATACTGACCGCACATGATGCTCCATACTGTATAATGACCCCTCATGATGCTCCATACTGTATAATGACCACACATGATGCTCCATACTGTATAATGACCGCACATAATGCTCCATACTGTATGACCGCACATAATGCTCCATACTGTATAATGCCCGCACATGAGGCTCCATACTGTATAATGGCCGCACATGATGCTCCATATTGTATATTGACCGCACATGATGCTCCATACTGTATAATGACCGCACATGATGCTCCATACTGTATAATGAACGCACATGATGCTCCATACTGTATAATGACCGCACATGATGCTCCATGCTGTATACTGACCGCACATGATGCTCCATACTGTATAATGACCCCTCATGATGCTCCATACTGTATAATGACCGCACATGATGCTCCATGCTGTATAATGACCGCACATGATGCTCCATACTGTATAATGACCGCACATGATGCTCCATACTGTATAATGACCGCACATGATGCTCCATGCTGTATACTGACCGCACATGTTGCTCCATACTGTATAATGACCGCACATGATGCTCCATACTGTATAATGACCGCACATGATGCTCCATACTGTATAATGACCGCACATGATGCTCCATACTGTATAATGACCGCACATGATGCTCCATGCTGTTTACTGACCGCACATGATGCTCCATACTGTATAATGACCCCTCATGATGCTCCATACTGTATAATGACCGCACATGATGCTCCATACTGTATAATGACCGCACATGATGCTCCATACTGTATAATGACCGCACATGATGCTCCATACTGTATAATGACCGCACATGATGCTCCATGCTGTACACTGACCGCACATGATGCTCCATACTGTATAATGACCCCTCATGATGCTCCATACTGTATAATGACCGCACATGATGCTCCATACTGTATAATGACCGCACATGATGCTCCATACTGTATAATGACCGCACATGATGCTCCATACTGTATAATGACCGCACATGATGCTCCATGCTGTATACTGACCGCACATGATGCTCCATACTGTATAATGACCCCTCATGATGCTCCATACTGTATAATGACCGCACATGATGCTCCATACTGTATAATGACCGCACATAATGCTCCATACTGTATGACCGCACATAATGCTCCATACTGTATAATGACCGCACATGAGGCTCCATACTGTATATTGACCGCACATGATGCTCCATACTGTATAATGACTGCACATGATGCTCCATACTGTATATTGACCGCACATGATGCTCCATACTGTATAATGACCGCACATGATGCTTCATACTGTATATTGACCGCACATGATGCTCCATACTGTATAATGACTGCACATGATGCTCCATACTGTATATTGACCGCACATGATGCTCCATACTGTATAATGACCGCACATGATGCTCCATACTGTATAATGACTGCACATGAGGCTCCATACTGTATATACTGTGCACTGTACTATGTGCACATATATAGTGTTATATACACTGAGCACTGACCAGGCTGCAGGAACTCACATTATAATATACTATATTATAATGTGAGTTCCTGCAGCCTGGTCAGTGCTCAGTGCACATAACACTATATATGTGCACATAGTACAAATATATATCTGATATATAATGTGGGATGTCCTGGAGCCGGGCTCAGGGTCACACAGTGCAGGGTGAGGATCACTGTGACTTATTGCTGCAGCTTCAGCTTACATGCAGATCGGGTGACGCTGGAGCCGAGACCTTATCTGTATGTAAACTTAAGGTGGTGCAATAAATCTCACAGTACAGAGAGATCCTCTACAGAAAGCAGGAGTGAGATGAAGCCCTCACATACCTCCTGCCCGGGACCCCATGGCTTTCTACTAACTTCATCTCTCCTCTCCGGCGCGCAGGTGACGTCAGATCAGCAGACACACAGGCTCCTGCTGTGTCTGCAATAGGAGGATGCCGGCCGGCACTTGTACACTGCTAATACAGTGCGGGGCCTGCACCCGTGCACGGATCTACTGCAGCAGCACAAAGCCGGGCCCCTGTATGTCCCTGCCTGCAAGGGCCCCCCTCCACCTCCGGGCCTCGGTGCGGCTGCACCGGTTGAACCGGCGGTAGGTCCGCCCCTGCAGGGGACACTTTGTGAGGAGGATGAGGAGGAGTCAATGGAGGAGGAAGACATCCGTCCAGAGCAGGGAGTTAAACAATTGTCCAGTAGTCAGTGTGTACAGCGAGGGTGGGGTGATGAAGAGCGGGCAGAGATCACGCCTCAAGCAGGGGACAGTGTTTCTTGGCCAGTTGGCAGTCTGCAGCACATGTTTGATTACATGCTGCAGTGCCTGAGAAACGACCGCTGCATCGCCCACATTCTCAACATGGCTGATTATTGGGTGTACACCCTCCTCGATCCTCGCTACTGGGACAACGTACAAAGCCTCATCACACCGTTGAACTGGGAGCGTAAAATGCGGGAGTACCAAGACACACTGGTGAATTCCATCATCTTCTCCAGTCCAACTGAGAGCAGTGCTGCTAGTGCTTTACAAAGCAGCTTAGTGCGTAGAGGCAGTGGAGGGTCTGCCCAAGGCAAGACCAGTATGGCCCAACTGTGGCACAGTTTTGTGTGCCCGCCACAAATGTCTACACCATCACCGGCGGCTCCAGTCAGCTGGAGGCAACGGTTCCGTCAGATGGTGACAGACTACATGTCTTGCCCTCTTACTGTACTCCCAGATGGCTCTTCCCCTTTCAAATTTTGAGTCTCTAAGCTGGATACATGGCCAGAGCTAAGCCAGTATGCATTGGAGGTGCTGGCTTGCCCTGCGGCTAGTGTATTATCGGAACGCGTCTTTAGTGCTGCAGGTGGTGTACTAACAGACCGTCGCATGCGACTATCCTCCGATAACGTTGACCGGCTTACTTTTCTGAAAATGAACCAGGCCTGGATCTCGCAGGAATTTGCCACTCCTCTTCCTGATTAAATAATTGGGTGTCTACAGTATCCAAGTGTCCTGTTGTGTTCATCTTTCTACCACCTGAACTGTAATTCCTGGGCTCCAACACCGCCAGTTGAGGCTCAGAAGTGCCGTCTGCACAGTAAAAACATACGACCCAGTGTTATGGGGTTTCAGTAACGTCAGCTAATCCCCAGCTGTGTAGCCGGCAATGTGTCCTGCGACCGCCACGCTGACACAATAACTGAAATATAAGGGAACCTGTCCCCCCCCAGGCGTTTGTTACTGAAAGAGCCACCTTGTGCAGCAGTAATGCTGCACAAGGGAAAGGTAGCTCTTTTAGTTTAGCTCCTTGCACACGCAGAACTTAACACTTATAAAATGTGTCCACTGATACCGTAAAACCGTCCCGGAGGTGGGACTTTCCTTCGTAATGGGATGCAGCACAGCCGTCATTCCTACCCCCTTGGTGCCGTGTGCCGCCTCATCAGCGTTGTTTGAATCTGTCCCGGAGCCTGCACTGTTATGTTATCCCTTGGCCATGCACGCTTAGCGCTGCCCGTCTTCTGACATCATTTGGTTTCAGGCAGGCTGCGCCTGTGCGGCCGCGCTGGCCGAGATCCCGCCTCGCAGTGTCTTCTGATTTAATGACACTGCGTGCCTGGGATCCATGGGCATGCGGAGTGCATATCTTCACCTCAGGCTCTCACTCATCTCCCTCCGCCTTCTTCAGACTGTGCGCCGTCAGCTGATCCCTAATAGCATGCCACGGCCGTGACGCCGCACAGTCTGAAGAAGCCGGAAGGAGGGGAGTGAGAGGCTAGGATATGCACTGCGCATGCCCATGGATCCCAGGCCCGCAGTGGGATTACATTAGATGACACTGCGAGGTGGGATCTTGGCCAGCGTGGCCGCACAGGCGCTGCCAGCCTGACACCTAAATGATGTCAGAAGACGGGCAGCGCTAAGTGTGCATGGCCAAGGGATAACATAACAGCGCAGGCTCCAGGACAGATTCAAACAACGCTGAGGAGGCGGCGCACGGCACCATGGGGGTAGGAATGACGGCTGTGCTGCGTCCCATTACGAAGGAAAGTCCAACCTCCATGACGGTCTCACGGTATCAGGGGACACATTTTATAAGTGTTTAGTTCTGTGTTTGCAAGGAGCATAATTAAAAGAGCCACCTTTTCCTTTTGCATCCTTAGTGCTGCACAAGATGGCTCTTTCAGCTACAAACGCCTTGGGGGGGTTAAAGGTTCCCTTTCAACATGCTCCAATCAGGCTTCGGCCTACACTCTGTTCCTCTGCTCCTCCTGCTGTCCCTGGGCTTCAACATCGCTAGTTGCTGCCCGGAAGTGCTATCTGCACAGTCAACAGTCGCTCCTCTGTTATTGGGCTTCAGTAACGCCAGCTGCTCCCCTGCTGAGTTGCGGCAATACCTCCAGCCTGCTCCTCCTGCTGTCCATGGCCTTTAACACCGCTATTTGCTGCCCGGAAGTGCTGTCTGCACAGTCAACAGTCCCTCCTCTGTTATTGGGGTTCAGTAACGCCAGCTGCTCCCCTGCTGTGTTGCGGCAATACCTCCAACCTGCTCCTCCTGCTGTCCCTGGGCTTCAACACCGCTAGTTGCTTCCCAGAAGTGCTATCTGCACAGTCAACAGTCCCTCCTCTGTTATTGGGGTTCAGTAAAGCCAGCTGCTCCCCTGCTGTGTTGCGGCAATACCTCCAGCCTGCTCCTCCTGCTGTCCCTGGGCTTGAACAACGCTAGTTGCTGCGCGGAAGTGCTGTCTGCACAGTCAACAGTCCCTCCTCTGTTATTGGGGTTCAGTAACGCCAGCTGCTCCCCTGCTGTGTTGCGGCAATACCTCCAGCCTGCTCCTCCTGCTGTCCCTGGGCTTCAACACCGCTAATTGCTGCCCGGAAGTGCTGTCTGCACAGTCAACAGTCGCTCCTCAGATATTGGGGTTCAGTAACGCCAGCTGCTCCCCTGCTGTGTTGCGGCAATACCTCCAGCCTGCTCCTCCTGCTGTCCCTGGGCTTCAACACCACTAGTTGCTGCCCGGAAGTGCTGTCTACACAGTCAACAGTCCCTCCTCTGTTATTGGGGTTCAGTAACGCCAGCTGCTCCCCTGCTGTGTTGCGGCAATACCTCCAGCCTGCTCCTCCTGCTGTCCCTGGGCTTCAACAACGCTAGTTGCTGCCCGGAAGTGCTGTCTGCACAGTCAACAGTCGCTCCTCTGTTATTGGGGTTCAGTAACGCCAGCTGCTCTCCAGCTGTGTAGCCGGCAACGTGTCCTGCGACCGCCATGCTGACACAACAACTGAAATTTAAGGGAACCTGTCCCCCCCTAGGCGTTTGTTACTGAAAGAGCCACCTTGTGCAGCAGTAATGCTGCACAAGGAAAAGGTAGCTCTTTTAGTTTAGCTCCTTGCACACGCAGAACTTAACACTTATAAAATGTGTTCACTGATACCGTGAAACCGTCCCAGAGGTGGGACTTTCCTTCGTGGTGGGGGGCAGCACAGACGTTATTCCTACCCCCTTGGCGGCGTGCGCCGCTTCCTCAGCGTTGTTGGAATCTGTCACCGAGCCGGCGCTATTATGTTCAACCTTGGCCATGCGCTGTTTGCGCTGCCCGTCTTCTGACATCATTTGGTGTCAGGCGGGCTGAGCCTGTGCGGTCACGCTGCCCGTGATCCCACCTCGCAGTGTCGTCTAATGTAATCCCACTGCGGGCCTGGGATCCATGGGCATGCGCAGTGCATATCCTCGCCTCACACTCCCCTCCTTCAGGCTTCTTCAGACTGTGCGGCGTCAGCTGATCCGTAATAGCATGCCATGGCCGTGACGCCGCACAGTCTGAAGAAGCCGGAAGGAGGGGAGTGTGAGGCGAGGATATGCACTGCGCATGCCCATGGATCCCAGGCCCGCAGTGGGATTACATTAGACGACACAGCGAGGTGGGATCACGGGCAGCGTGACCGCACAGGCTCAGCCCGCCTGACACCAAATGATGTCAGAAGACGGGCAGCGCTAACTGCGCATGACCGAGGTTGAACATAACAGCGCCGGCTCGGTGACAGATTCCAACAACGCTGGGGAAGCGGCGCATGCCGCCAAGGGGGTAGGCATAACATCTGTGCTGCGCCCCACCACGAAGGAAAGTCCCACCTCTGGGACGGTTTCACGGTATCAGGGGACACATTTTATAAGTGTTTAGTTCCGCGTTTGCAAGGAGCATAATTAAAAGAGCCACCTTTTACTTTTGCAGCATTTGTGATGCACAAGTTGGTTCTTTCAGCAACAAACGCCTGGGGGGTGGGTTAAAGGTTCCCTTTCAACTTGCTCAAAGTAGGCCTCAGCTTACACTCTGCTCCTCCTGCAGACCCTGGGCCCTGAGACCATTAAACAGTCCCTGAGGTGTGACTTTCCTTTGTAATGACACGCAGCAACCCCCTTGGTAGCGCTGCCCGTCTTCTGACATCATTGGTTGGCTGGCTGCGCCTCTGCGGCCGCCCTGCCCTACTCAACGCCCCTCGGTGTCTTATTTATTTTGACTGCGAGGGTGTGATTGATGGGCATGAGCAGTGCATATCTTCGCCTGTCACTCATCTCCTTCCGCCTTCTTCAGACTGTGCGGCTTCATGGCCGTGGCATGCGGTAAGGGATCAGCTGACGCCGCACATTCTGAAGCAGGTGTAAGGACATGAGTGAGAGGCGAACATATTTACTGCGCAAGGCCATGAATCCCAGCCCCGCAGTGTGAATACACTGTGTTCCAAATTATTATGCACAAAGAGTTTAGGAGTGATAAGGTTAGAATTTTTTTGTTTGTCATTTAAACTCATTGATGGTGATGTGTGTCAGGGCTCTTTATATCACTGAAAGCAATTGCAGATACCTGTGCAAATTAGTTTGTCAGGTGTGTCCAAATAAAGGCAAGACTACTTAAGAAGGCTGTTCCACATTATTAAGCAGCCTACATTTTTTGCCAAAATGGGAAAGAAAAAGGATGTGTCGGCTGCTGAGAAGCAACAAATTGTGGAGTATTTAGGTCAAGGCTTGACTACAATCAACATTGCCAAGACACTTCATCGTGATCATCGCACAATCAAGAAGTATGTATCTGATTCCCAGCACACACGTGTGCGTGCTGATAAGGAATAATTGAGGAATCTTTCCAACAGGCAATTGCGTAAGGTTAAAAGAGCAGCTGCAAAAATGCCTTGTCATAGCAGCAAACAAGTTTTTGAAGCTGCTGGTGCCTCCAACGTCCCCAGAACAACAAGATGCAGGGTCCTTCAGAGGTGCGTAAGCCATCCTGTCGACCACCTCTATCCACTGCACACAAGCAGAAACGGCTCCAGTGGGCCAAATGATACATGAAGACTGACTTCCAAACTGTTTTGTTCACCGATGAGTGCCGTGCAACGCTCGATGGTCCAGATGGATGGAGTGGAGGATGGCTGGTTGATGGACACCCCATGAAAACACGGCTAAGGCGCCAACAAGGAGGAGGTGGAGTAATGTTTTGGGCTGGAATCATGGGGAGAGAGATTGTCGGCCCCTTTATGATCCCTGAAGGGGTAAAGATGAACTCCATAATCTATGCGGAGTTTCTAAAACAACACTTCCTGCCATGGTTCAAGAGGAAGAACCGTACTTTCCGCAGCAAGATCATTTTCATGCATGATAATGCACCGTCTCATGCTGCAAAAAACACATCTGCATCTCTGGCTGCTATGGGCATAAAAGAGGACAAACTTATGGTGTGGCCACCATCTTCCCCTAACCTCAACCCCATTGAGAACCTCTAGAGCATCATCAAAAGGAGTGTCTATGATGGCGGGAGGCAGTTCACATCTAAGCAACAGCTCTGGGAGGGTATTCTGTCCACATGCAAAACAATTGAAGCAGAAACCATCCAAAAACTGACAAATTCAATGGACGAGAGAGTTCAGAAGCTTCTTTCGAACAAGGGGTCCTAGGTGCAAATGTAACATCACCTAGAATAAAGTTTTCACTTTAAAACTGTTTGATTTCATTTTGTAATAAGCTGATAATGCTTATAACTTCACAATTGACCATTTTTTTGGTCAAAATAAAAAAAAAGGTTGAAAACTCTGCTGTGCATAATAATTTGGAACATGCATTTTGAGTGTTTATTTTTTTAAAAAAAATACTGTTTTCATAGGCAGTTTGTTCCAAAACATTGCAATTATACTAGAATAGTAGATGACTGGAAAATAACAATGACTGCAATTCAGATAGGTAATTTAGAGAAAATATGAGGAAATATTATTTGCATAATAATTTGGAACACAGTATAAATGAAAAGACACTGCGGGGCTGAGATTCATGGGCATCGCGAACCGCACCTGCCGACATCAAATGATGTCAGAAGATGGGCAGCGCTAACAGCGCATGGCCAAGGGATAACACAACAGCGCAGACTCGGGTACAGCAAAATGCGATGCTTTTGACTGCATTTGTACAAAGTGGCTCATTAAGTTATGCACCTTGCACACGTCGAACTCAACACGTATAAAATGTGTCCCTGAGACCATTAAACCGTCCCTGAGGTGTGACTTTCCTTTGTAATGACACGCCGCAACCCCCTTGGTAGCGCTGCCCGTCTTCTGACATCATTGGTTGGCTGGCTGCGCCTCTGCAGCCGCCCTGCCCGACTCAACGCCCCTCGGTGTCTTATTTATTTTGACTGCGAGGGTGTGATTGATGGGCATGAGCAGTGCATATCTTCGCCTGTCACTCATCTCCTTCCCCCTTCTTCAGACTGTGCGGCTTCATGGCCGTGGCATGCGATAAGGAATCAGCTGACGCCGCGCAGTCTGAAGCAGGTGTAAGGACACGAGTGAGAGGCGAACATATTTACTGCGCAAGGCCATGAATACCAGCCCTGCAGTGTGAATAAATGAAAAGACACTGCGGGGCTGGGATTCATGGGCATCGCGAACCGCACCGGCCGACATCAAATGATGTCAGAAGACGGGCAGCGTTATCAGCGCATGGCCAAGGGATAACACAACAGCGCAGACTCAGGTACAGCAAAATGCGATGCTCAGGAGGCCACGCCCAGCACCAAGGTGGTATTTTCGACAGCTGTGCTGCGTCTCATTAAGAAGGGAACTCCCGCCTCCAAGACAGTTTGACTGTATAAGGGGCTAAATGTTATGCGTGTTTCATTCAGCGTGTGCAAGGAATAAAATTAAAAGAGCAACCTTTGACTTGTGCAGCATTACTGCTGCACAAGGTGGCTCTTCTAGTTTGTAACACCTGAGGGGGGGTTAAAAGTTACCTTTAAAATTGGTTCAATTAGGCTTCGGCCTACACTCTGCTCCTCCTGCAGACCCTGGGCTCTAACACCGCCAGTTGGTGCCCGGAAGTGCTGGCTGCACAAAGAAAAACACCCGCCAATGTGTCAGTGGGGTTCAGCAACGCCAGCTGTTCCCCTGCTGTGTAGCCATCAACTTGTCCTGCAAACGCCACGCAGACACAACAGACCTAAAACTGCCTCCAGTGCAGGCTTCGGTCTACACTCTGCTCCCTCTGCTCCTCCTGATGACCCTGGGCTCTAACACCGCCAGTTGGTGCCCGGAAGTGCTAGCTGCACAGAGAAAAACAACCGCCAATGTGTCAGTGGGGTTCAGCAACGCCAGCTGTACCCCTGCTGTGTAGCCAGCATCGTGTCCTGCAAACGCCACGCAGACACAAAGCTGCCTCCAGTGCAGGCTTCGGCCTACACTCTGCTCCCCCTGCTGACCCTTTGCTCCAACACCGCTAGTTGGGGCTCTAGGAAGACAATCTTGAATAGGTCCCTGTTGTGAATTCCGTTCTCGAACTCCCTCCTGTGGTCATGAATGGTACTTCGGTGAGTTCTGTCCTTGGACTCCCTCTGGTGGCTGTGAGGGGAGATGCTGGTTCTGAGATTCCTTCCCCAGCTGCCCTCGTTTAGGGCTAGGCTAGGATTCTCTATTTAACTCCACTCAGATCGTTACTCCATGCCAGCTGTCAATGTTCTAGTACTGGTTCAGATCTCTCCTGGATCTTTCTGAGGACCTGTCTACTCCAGCAAAAGCTAAGTTCCGGCTTGTTCATTTGTTACTTATGGTTTTTCTTGCTAAGTTCTAGTGCAGCTTGCTATCATGAAACTGCCTGGCTAGCTGGAAGCTCTGGGGGTGCAGAGTGGCACCACCGCACCGTGAGTCGGTGCGGGGGTATTTTTTGCACGCTCTGCGTGGTTTTTGTAGTTTGTTGTGTTGACTGCAAAGATCCCTTTTCTATCCTCAATCTGTTTAGTTAGACTGGCCTCTCTTTGCTAAAGCCTATTTCATCCTGCGTTTGTGATTTCCTCTTAACTCACAGTCAACACTTGTGGGGGGCTGCTTTT
The DNA here is from genome assembly GCF_051348905.1 of Ranitomeya variabilis. Taxonomy (NCBI): domain Eukaryota; kingdom Metazoa; phylum Chordata; class Amphibia; order Anura; family Dendrobatidae; genus Ranitomeya; species Ranitomeya variabilis. Next base: position 529,787,397 of record NC_135236.1, read on the forward strand.
ACCTTTGGGGAGATTTCTCTGAGGCAAGTGAGGCTTTGTTTCCTTTCTTTAGGGGTAGTTAGCTCTTAGGCTGTGAAGAGGCGTCTAGGCAGAGTCAGGCACGCTCCACGGCTATTTCTAGTTGTGTTGATAGGAGTAGGGCTTGCGGTCAGCAGAGTTCCCATTTCCCCAGACCTCGTCCCGATTCCGTGTTTAACTATCAGGTCATTCCTGGTGCACCTAACCACCAGGTCCATAACAGGTCCCCATCCTGGTTCCAGTACCGTCAGCTGGTTCCGGGTAGAGCCTTTGGCTTTGGTGCCTCCTTCTGGGTATCTGAGTTCCACCAACGTCAGGTGGTCCTTGGTAGTGCTTTCATGCACTGGTACCTCCTGCTTAGTAACCGGGTTCCAGTAACGTCAGCTGGTCCTCGGTAGTTCCATTGGCTCTTGGACCTTCGGCTACCCATCCGGGCTCCAGTACCGTCAGCTGGTTCTCGGCAGTGTCTTTTGCTCTTGTACCATCTGCTCCCCATCCTGGTTCCAGTACCGTCAGCTGGTTCTGGGCAGAGCCTTTGGCTTAGGGGCCTCCTTCTGGGTATCCGAGTTCCACCAACGTCAGGTGGTCCTTGGTAGTGCTTTCTGGCACGGGTACCTCCTGCTTAGTAACCGGGTTCCAGTAACGTCAGCTGGTCCTCGGTAGTTCCATTGGCTCTTGGACCTTCGGCTACCCATCCGGGTTCCAGTACCGTCAGCTGGTTTTCGGCAGTGTCTTTTGCTCTTGTACCTTCTGCTCCCCATCCTGGCTCCAGTACCGTCAGCTGGTTCCGGGCAGAGCCTTTGGCTTAGGTGCCTCCTTCTGGGTATCCGAGTTCCACCAACGTCAGGTGGTCCTTGGTAGTGCTTTCTGGCACGGGTACCTCCTGCTTAGTAACCGGGTTCCAGTAACGTCAGCTGGTCCTCGGTAGTTCCATTGGCTCTTGGACCTTCGGGTAGCCATCCAAGTTCCAGTTCCATCAGCTGGTTCTCGGCATTTTCTCAGCCTTCTTGTACCTTCTGCTACATTTCCAAGCTCAAGACCCTAAAGACAACGACCCGGAAGACCACCCCTAAGATGACGACGACACCAGAGACGACAACTACTGAGATGAGGACGACCCTGGAGACGATGACCCTGAAGACCACCCCGATGACGACGACGACCCCGGAGACGACGTCCCTGGAGACGACGACGACCTGGAAGACCGAGAAGCAGAAGAACAAGAGGCTGCAGAACAAAGAGCAGAAGAACATTAAGCATAACACTAAATATTAGAGCAAAAGATATTATCTAAATTATAAGCAGAAGAAGACTAAGCAGTTTATGGGGGTGAGTCCGTTCCTCCTCATGGTGTCCCTGGATAAAGCCTGATGCTGCAGGCCAAACTGAACGCGGACAAATGTAACTCTTTTGTGACAGGCAGAACGGAAGGTGTAATCTTCAAACTTTTATAGATAACAACTATAGGAATGCCTGTCACAAATAAGAATATGATGAAGAAGTAGAATATGAAGAAGAATAATAGTTTAATAAAAAGAATATGAAGAATGTAACAAAAAAAAATAATAGGTAGAAGATGAAGAAGAAGATGAATAAGGTGAAGAAGAAGTTGATGTCAAAGATGCTGCTGCTGAGGATGATGAAGAAGAAAGTGTCGGAGAAGTAAAAAAGAAGGTGAAGGGCATGGAAGTAGTGAAACATCAATATCTGACAAAATAAAAAAAATCTTAAGATAGTCAATATCTTTGTAACTCCGAACGTCTTAAAAAAAAAAAAAAAAATTCCTGCTATTCTATTTGATTGGGCTAAACCTCTATTCCTTTAATGTCTCCGCCACCTCCCCCAATACATCCTACATTATTGTTAGTTGTTTTCCATCATGTAGAATGAGCCTACAAGGAAAGAAAGGGTTTATTTTAATTCCGATATTTTCATCCCATTGACTTGCATTGGTATCGGGTATCGGTATCGGCGAGATCCGATATTTTGCCGATATCGGCTGATCCAATCCCATACCGATACTTTTCGATATCGGAAGGTATCGCTCAACACTACTTATGACCTGATCATCCACATACTTTGTGAAATAAATCTAAAATACAAACATACATAAAAATAAATAAAACCCCAGACAAAAATAAATTAAAAAAAACCCTGCTAATCCAAATCGCTGCTACTATTTCTAATCCCTTTGTGGTTCTAAAAAAACCCAAAACACTTTTTCCACTTTTGCATTCTTTCCTACTCTTGTAACAAAAGCCATAACTTTATTTTTCCATCAACAAAGCCATTTGAGATAAGTTCTATTGATTGACACCGTTCATTTTACCATATCGTCTACCGAAAAACAAAGGAAATAATTCAAGTGCAATAAAATATTGAAAAACATGATATTCTGACCTTGTTTTTTGGGTTTTGTTTTTACAGTGTTCATTGTGTTGTAAAAATTACCTGGGAACTTGATGCTCTAGGTCAGTATTATCAGGCTATGTGCACACGTTGCAGATAGTGATGAGCGAGTATACTCGTTGCTCATGTTTTCACGAGCACGCTCAGGTGGTCTCCGAGTATTTGTAAGGCCGGCGTCACACTAGCGAGTTTTACGGACGTATGAGCGCAGAAAATATGTCCAGAAAATACTCATTGCACACAGCCCAATGATTCTCTATGGGGCAGCTTCTATCTGCCATACATTACGCATCCTGCGCTTGTCAGCGTATAGCGCAAAAAATCCGCCAATGAAAGTCTATGGGGGCGACAAAATTACGGATTACACACGGACCATGCGTGTGACTTGCGAGAAATACGCAGCGGTGTTCTATAGAAAAGCTGGTAATTCAGTGAAATCACACTGACAGAATAGAATAGAATAGGTAGAATAAATGTGTACACATAGAATGAGTATATATATATATATATATATATATATATATATATATACACTCACCGGCCACTTTATTAGGTACACCATGCTAGTAACGGGTTGGACCCCTTTTGCCTTCAGAACTGCCTCAATTCTTCGTGGCATAGATTCAACAAGGTGCTGGAAGCATTCCTCAGAGATTTTGGTCCATATTGACATGGTGGCATCACACAGTTGCCGCAGATTTGTCGGCTCCACATCCCAAAGATGCTCCATACAAGGCAGGATGGATCCATGCTTTCATGTTGTTTACGCCAAATTCTGACCCTACCATCCGAATGTCGCAGCAGAAATCGAGACTCATCAGACCAAGCAACGTTTTTCCAATCTTCTACTGTCCAATTTCGATGAGCTTGTGCAAATTGTAGCCTCAGTTTCCTGTTCTTAGCTGAAAGGAGTGGTACCCGGTGTGGTCTTCTGCTGCTGTAGCCCATCTGCCTCAAAGTTCGACGCACTGTGCGTTCAGAGATACTCTTAGGCCTACCTTGGTTGTAACGGGTGGCGATTTGAGTCACTGTTGCCTTTCTATCAGCTCGAACCAGTCTGCCCATTCTCCTCTGACCTCTGGCATCAACAAGGCATTTACGCCCACAGAACTGCCGCTCACTGGATTTTTTTTCTTTTTCGGGCCATTCTCTGTAAACCCTAGAGATGGTTGTGCGTGAAAATCCCAGTAGATCAGCAGTTTCTGAAATACTCAGACCAGCCCTTCTGGCACCAACAACCATGCCACGTTCAAAGGCACTCAAATCACCTTTCTTCCCCATACTGATGCTCGGTTTGAACTGCAGGAGATTGTCTTGACCATGTCTACATGCCTAAATGCACTGAGTTGCCGCCATGTGATTGGCTGATTAGAAATTAAGTGTTAACAAGAAGTTGGACAGGTGTACCTAATAAAGTGGCCAGTGAGTGTATATATATATATATATATATATATATATATATATATATATATATACTGTATATATATGTCAGTGAGACATATACACTCACCGGCCACTTTATTAGGTACACCATGCTAGTAACGGGTTGGACCCCCTTTTGCCTTCAGAACTGCCTCAATTCTTCGTGGCATAGATTCAACAAGGTGCTGGAAGCATTCCTCAGAGATTTTGGTCCATATTGACATGATGGCATCACACAGTTGCCGCAGATTTGTCGGCTGCACATCCCAAAGATGCTCCATACAAGGCAGGATGGATCCATGCTTTCATGTTGTTTACGCCAAATTCTGACCCTACCATCTGAATGTCGCAGCAGAAATCGAGACTCATCAGACCAAGCAACGTTTTTCCAATCTTCTACTGTCCAATTTCGAACCAGTCTGCCCATTCTCCTCTGACCTCTGGCATCAACAAGGCATTTCCGCCCACAGAACTGCCGCTCACTGGATTTTTTTTCTTTTTCGGACCATTCTCTGTAAACCCTAGAGATGGTTGTGCGTGAAAATCCCAGTAGATCAGCAGTTTCTGAAATACTCAGACCAGCCCTTCTGGCACCAACAACCATGCCACGTTCAAAGGCACTCAAATCACCTTTCTTCCCCATACTGATGCTCGGTTTGAACTGCAGGAGATTGTCTTGACCATGTCTACATGCCTAAATGCACTGAGTTGCCGCCATGTGATTGGCTGATTAGAAATTAAGTGTTAACAAGAAGTTGGACAGGTGTACCTAATAAAGTGGCCGGTGAGTGTATATACTAGATGGTGGCCCGATTCTAACGCATCGGGTATTCTAGAATATGTATGTCCACGTAGTATATTGCACAGCCCACGTAGTATATTGCCCAGTCACGTAGTATATTGCCCAGTGACGTAGTATACAGCACAGAGCCACATAGTATATTGCCCAGTTACATAGTATATTGGCCAGTTACATAGTATATTTCCCAGTGACATAGTATATTGCCCAGTGACGTAGTATACAGCACAGAGCCACGTAGTATAATGCACAGCCCACGTAGTATATTGCCCAGCCACGTAGTATATTGCCCAGTGACGTAGTATATTGGCCAGTTACGTAGTATATTACCCAGTGACGTAGTATATTGCCCAGTGACGTAGTATACAGCACAGAGCCACGTAGTATATTGCCCAGCTACGTAGTATATTGCCCAGCCATGTATGACACAGGTTAAAAAAATAAAAAATAAACATATACTCACCTTCCGCAGGCGCGTTGTAGCTCTGTCGCCTGTGTGGGGTGCAGGCGGCAGCTTCCGGTCCCAGGGTGTGATGACGTCGCGGTCACATGACCGTGTTGCGGTCACATGACTGTGACGTCACGGCAGGTCCTTTCCGCGCAGGCGCGCAGGACTTGTGATGACGCATTCCTTTCATTAACTGCTCAAACAGATCTGAGTAGCGAGGTCTCGGTAGCATAACTTTTCCTTTTTGGCAGCATTGAGTAAACTGATTGTCAGATGGTTTTTCATCAATGAAATTCAGAGAGTCGCATTTAGAGCAAACTGCATTCATATTCCCACAGTAGTGTTCATGAATTGTACTTTCATTGTCTGTTACGTAATGTGCAAGTTGTTGAATATTGTCCTGGTCGTGCCTTAGTTGGTAGAGCATTCGTTTATTATGAATTTGGCGATCATGTTGTTCCTGTCGTACAACAGTTTGTTGTGGTGTCTCCGGTTGGCGACGGTGTCTGTGAGATTCTGCATCCTGGGCTTGTCTAGCAGCAGTTTTTTGTGGTGTCTCCTGTTCCCGATGTTGTCGTTTTCTTGCTGCTGCTGCTGCTTTTCTGTCATCCTCATTGGTGTATTTTTGTTTACGACCCATTCTAAGATAGAAACACAGGGAGATGCCGCCCATACAGGGAGACGCAGGCACACACACTACACAATGGCGGCACTTGACAACAGTGGAGGACAATGATGATTCCAGAATTCGCGGCAGACTGTGCCCGTCGCTGATTGGTCGAGGCCAGCTGGCTTCGACCAATCAGCAAGGCGGGATCTCCGAGACAGACAGACAATTAGACCCTTAGACAACACAATGACGGCACTTGACAGCAGTGGAGGACAATGCCCATTGCTGATTGGTCGAGGCCGGGTGGCCTCGACCAATCAGAGACTGTGCCCGTCGCTGATTGGTCGAGGCTTGGCGGCCTTGACCAATCAGAGATGCGGGATTTCCAGGACAGACAGACAATTGAACCCTTAGACAATTATATATATACTAGACTGTGGCCCGATTCTAATGCATCGGGTATTCTAGAATATGCATGTCCCCGTAGTATATGGACAATGATGATTCCAGAATTCGCGGCAGACTGTGCCCGTCGCTGATTGGTCGAGGCAACCTTTATGACATCATCGTCGCCATGGCAACCATTATGACATCTACGTCGATACTGTGCCCGTCGCTGATTGGTCGAGGCCTGGGGGCCTCAACCAATCAGAGACGCGGGATTTCCATTATGACATCATCGTCGCCATGCTGTGCCCGTCGCTGATTGGTCGAGGCCTGGCGGCCTCGACCAATCAGAGACACGGGATTTCCAGGACAGACAGACAGACAGACAGACAGACGGAAAAACCCTTAGACAATTATATATATAGATATACACTCACTGGCCACTTTATTAGGTACACCTGTCCAACTTCTTGTTAACACTTAATTTCTAATCAGCCAATCACATGGCGGCAACTCAGTGCATTTAGGCATGTAGACATGGTCAAGACAATCTCCTGCAGTTCAAACCGAGCATCAGTATGGGGAAGAAAGGTGATTTGAGTGCCTTTGAACGTGGCATGGTTGTTGGTGCCAGAAGGGCTGGTCTGAGTATTTCAGAAACTGCTGATCTACTGGGATTTTCACGCACAACCATCTCTAGGGTTTACAGAGAATGGTCCGAAAAAGAAAAAAAATCCAGTGAGCGGCAGTTCTGTGGGCGGAAATGCCTTGTTGATGCCAGAGGTCAGAGGAGAATGGGCAGACTGGTTCGAGCTGATAGAAGGGCAACAGTGACTCAAATCGCCACCCGTTACAACCAAGGTAGGCCTAAGAGTATCTCTGAACGCACAGTGCATCGAACTTTGAGGCAGATGGGCTACAGCAGCAGAAGACCACACCGGGTACCACTCCTTTCAGCTAAGAACAGGAAACTGAGGCTACAATTTGTACAAGCTCATCGAAATTGGACAGTAGAAGATTGGAAAAACGTTGCTTGGTCTGATGAGTCTCGATTTCTGCTGCGACATTCGGATGGTAGGGTCAGAAATTGGCGTAAACAACATGAAAGCATGGATCCATCCTGCCTTGTATGGAGCATCTTTGGGATGTGCAGCCGACAAATCTGCGGCAACTGTGTGATGCCATCATGTCAATATGGACCAAAATCTCTGAGGAATGCTTCCAGCACCTTGTTGAATCTATGCCACGAAGAATTGAGGCAGTTCTGAAGGCAAAAGGGGGTCCAACCCGTTACTAGCATGGTGTACCTAATAAAGTGGCCGGTGAGTGTATATTTATATAATACAGTGCTAGATAGCAGAAAAGCCGGTAATTCAATTGCCGGCTTTTCCTATCTTCTTCACAAACCCGACAGGATATGAGACATGGTTTACAGACAGTAAACCATCTCATATCCCTTCGTTTAATACAAATTCCTCTTTACTAATGTAAGAAGTGTCTTTGTGTCAAATTTGGGGGCTCTAGCTATTAAATTAAAGGGTTAAATCCTGGAAAAAATTGGCATGGGCTCCCGCGTAATTTTCTCTGCCAGAGTGGGAAAGCCAGTGACTGAGGGCAGATATTAATAGCTCAGAGAGGGACCATGGTTATTGGCCCCCCCTAGCTAAAAACATCTGCCCCCAGCCACCCCAGAAAAGGCACATCTGTAAGATGTGCCTATTCTGGCACTTAGTCTCTCTCTTCCCACTCCCCTGTAGTGGTGGGATATGGGGTAATGAAGGGTTAATGTCACCTTGCTATTGTAAGGTGACATTAAGCCAGGTTAATAATGGAGAGGCGTCAATTATGACACCTATCCATTATTAATCCAATAGTATGAAATGGTTAATAAAACACACACACATTATTAAAAAGTATTTTAATGAAATAAAGACACATGGTGTTGTAATATTTTATCATACTCTTAATCCACCTGAAGACCCTTGTCACCTGAAATAAAGTTAAAAAAACAAACAACAATATTCCATACCTTCCGTCGTTACAGTCTTGTCCCATGCTGTAAATCCATCTGAAGGGGTTAAATCATTTTACACCCAGGAGCTCTGCTAATGCAGCTGTGCTCCTGACTGTAAAACTTGGTGAATGAATGGAATGCAGGTGAATGTACTGTAGTTACCTCGAGTCGCGGTGATGCGCCGTCTGCTGGATTAACTCATATGAACTCGAGCGTGGGAAAATATTCTGAAAAGTTCCCACGCTCGAGTTCATATGAGTTCATCGCATCCTCGCATTGAATACGGAACAGTGTTTTGGGACAATTACTGCGTATTATGGCCGTAAAAAACGGAACGTATTTTCATACGCCTAGTGTGACGCCGGCCTTAGTGTTCAAAGATTTAGTTTTCCTTGCTGCAGCTGAATGATTTACAGCTGCTAGCCAGCTTGATTACATGTGGGGATTCCCTAGCAACCAGGCAACCCCCACATGCACTTATGCTGGCTAACAGCCATAAATCAGGCAGCTGTGTCAACAAAAACTAAATCTCCGAGCAGTTACAAATACACGGAGACCACCCGAGCATGCTCGGGAAAACCCGAGCAAGAGCAACGAGTATACTCGCTCATCACTAGTTGCAGATTGTTGCAGATCCACAGCATTTTTTTCTGCATGGAATTGCCCCAAATTCGGAAAGGATTGCTCAAGCTAGGTCAATCAATGGAAATCCAGTATTGGTCTGCACATGCTGCAGAAAAATCTGTTCTGATTTGCAGCATTTTATTTTCCGCAGCATGTTAATTCTTTTTGCGGATCTGCAGCGTTTTTCCCCTTTGACTTCCATTGAGGCACTCAAATTTGCAACAAATCCGCAGGTGTAAAAATGTTTGCGTATTTCATGCGGATTTGGTGCAAAAAACACAGCGGATTTGTAACATGTAAATATATCAGAAGGAGGAAGAGTGTGTGGGTGGAGAATCAAGAATATAGCCAATCTTGATAGAAGCACATCAACAATGGAGGTAGGACTGGAAAAAACTTTTTTTTTTGTTTTACAGTAGTTCATTTTTCTTGAGCTAACAAATCCGCAGACAAAGCCACATCCAAATCCACATGTCAATCCGTATCAAAACCACATGAAATCCGGACAAAAAACGTGTGGAATTTCCACTGCGTTTTCAGCCAAGAGATGCAGAATCCACGTAGAAATTTCCACTGGCAAATCTGCAACGTGTGCACATAACCTTATGGTGATAGCAAACTTCCTTTTATAATTTAAGTGGTGACCAAAAATTTAGAAGTTTGTAGAATATAATGTGTTTTTTGTTGCAAAACCGATGTTTGCAGTGATACTATTTTGGGGGACATAAGATGTTTTAATTACTTTTTATTGTATTTTTTTAGGGAGGTATGGTAAGAAAAAAACGTAATTCTGGCGTTTTTATTTTTTTGTTTACTAATCAAGTTAATTAATTTCATATTTTGATAGGTGAGTTTTATGAATGCATCAATAACAAATATGTTTATTTATTTATTTTTTATAGTAATATTACTGACCTTTTAATTAATTAAACAAAGATCAAAGTGAGGATAGGTTCACACAAGCATATAAAAAAAGCTTTTTTTTTTTACAGCAGCAGATATTAACCATTTACCAGACCCTTTACACTTTCTTTTTTTACGGAATTACAATGTATCCGTAAAAATTGAATGCTACACTGTGGTTCTGTATGGAGTAAGTTTTATTCACACCCATCGATTTGAATGGTAGAGTCTCCTTCGTTTTACAGAATAAACTCGTGTATGTCGCCATTTTTTCACACGCAGATTCAGTCATCCTGCTTATACCCCAATACTGAGCCGCTGCTGCCGTATGTGTCCCTATTACTGCACCTGATACCCCAATACTGAGCCGCTGCTGCCGTATGTGACCCTATTACTGCACCTGATACCCCAATACTGAGCCGCTGCTGCCATATGTGTCCCTATTACTGCACCTGATACCCCAATACTGAGCCGCTGCTGCCATATGTGACCCTATTACTGCCCCTGATACCCCAATACTGAGCCACTGCTGCCGTATGTGTCCCTATTACTGCACCTGATACCCCAATACTGAGCCGCTGCTGCCGTATGTGACCCTATTACTGCACCTGATACCCCAATACTGAGCCGCTGCTGCCATATGTGTCCCTATTACTGCACCTGATACCCCAATACTGAGCTGCTGCTGCCGTATGTGTCCCTATTACTGCACCTGATACCCCAATACTGAGCCGCTGCTGCCATATGTGTCCCTATTACTGCACCTGATACCCCAATACTGAGCCACTGCTGCCGTATGTGTCCCTATTACTGCACCTGATACCCCAATACTGAGCCGCTGCTGCCATATGTATCCCTATTACTGCACCTGATACCCCAATACTGAGCCGCTGCTGCCATATGTGTCCCTATTACTGCACCTGATACCCCAATACTGAGCCGCTGCTGCCGTATGTGCCCCTATTACTGCACCTGATACCCCAATACTGAGCCGCTGCTGCCATATGTGTCCCTATTACTGCACCTGATACCCCAATACTGAGCCGCTGCTGCCATATGTGTCCCTATTACTGCACCTGATACCCCAATACTGAGCCGCTGCTGCCATATGTGTCCCTATTACTGCACCTGATACCCCAATACTGAGCCGCTGCTGCCATATGTGCCCCTATTACTGCCCCTGATACCCCAATACTGAGCCACTGCTGCCGTATGTGACCCTATTACTGCACCTGATACCCCAATACTGAGCCGCTGCTGCTGTATGTGTCCCTATTACTGCACCTGATACCCCAATACTGAGCCGCTGCTGCTGTATGTGTCCCTATTACTGCTTCTGATACCCCAATACTGATCCGCTGCTGCTTTATGTGTCCCTATTACTGCACCTGCTGTGTAGTTCTCTGTGCCCTCTAAATTCTAAAGCACCCCTCTACAATATAGTAATGCCAGGTGCAAGTGCTGTTTCTGTCCTGTCCTCTCTGTCATCCTGGAGGACTGTAACCCGGAAGTAGCTCCCACGCTGCTATGTAAACTGCTTCCTGCTGCTCCTCTGTGCCTGATGTTCATTTGTGTTTACAAGTGCTTCTGGTCGCCTGTGGTCTCTGTGCGTTCCTAGCTCTCTGACCTTGGGTCTCCTCCTCTCTCTGCAGTGCCCGCCTGTTTCCTGTGTTCCTGCCGTGTTCCTTCAGTTCCTTTTCCTCTGCGGTACCTGCCCGGCTCCTATATCCTTTCCTTGCACCCGTCAGCCTCAGTGTCTCCATATTGTCCTGCCAGCCTCCGTGCCTCTGTAGCGTTCCCTTCTTCTCCCTCGTCTCAGTAGTTCCTTTCTGTTCCCTTTTTCCCTTTTTGCCTGCTGTATACCCGTCTGATCTCAGTCAACCCTCCAGCTTCCGTGGCGATAGTCCCTCACGGGCCTGCCCCTAACTCTCCCTGTATAGGTGGCGGTCCACCTGGTCAGCTCGTCCGAGAGGGGTTCGTCGTCACGGTCCAGTGGGTCCACTCTCCGTTTTTCCCTGTTTGAATCGACACGCTCAATAGGACTGCACTCGGGTGACATCCGAGTGCAGCCAGATTCTTACAGCATCACAGTAACATCAGGCCATGGACCCCGCTGGAGTCTCCGCCACTCAAAAAGAATTACTCTTTTTGCGTGAAAACCAGACTAGGATCATGTCGTTTTTAAAGAATATGGAGTCTCGCCTAGCGGCTTTACAGCCTTCTGATCCTGGTATTGCTCCACAGTTGGTTGCCCTTCAGCAGGAGCTAGGTCTACAACGGGACACTCAGTCCCATATTTTGAATTTTATGGCCTCCATTAATGATCGGCTTCTCTCCCTCCAGAATGTGGCCTCTGTTTCCACTCCTGTCTCTGCGCCACAACTCTCGTCCCGACTTGCTGGACCTCCTCGGTATGGTGGGGATCCTAAAGCGTGCCGCGGCTTTCTTAATCAATGCCAGTTGCATTTTTAATTGTCTCCGCTACTTTATCCTACCGACCGAGCTAAGGTTGCTTTTATAGTATCCCATTTGGAGGGTGAGGCTTTGGCATGGGTTAATCCTCTCTGGGAGCGTGATGATCCTTTGGTCTCCCAACTCAATCCGTTCCTGGATACCTTCCGCAAGGTTTTTGATGAACCTGGTCGTCTGGTCTCTACCACTGAGTCCCTCTTTAAAGGGAACCTGTCACCACGTTTTTGGAAGATGGGATAAAAATAGCGTTAAATAGGGGCAGAGGTGGGCGTTACATTAGTGTGTTTGTTATGCGTTTATTACCCACCTAAGTTGCCGAAATACCTTTGCAAAGTCTCCGTTTTCGCCTGTCAATCAGGCTGGTCTGGTCAAAAGGGCGTGTTGTCTTCCCCCAGATTTTGCGTAGTTTTCCGTTGGTGGCGTAGTGGTGTGCGCATGCCCAAGGTCCCGAATCCTCTGCCAGGGGATTTAAAAGAGCGCGCTGTTCGTTATTTCATTGGTGATCTGTGGGCGCGGCCATCTTCCTTTGGCCGCGCGTGCGCAGAAGCGGCGCTCTGCTGGCCGCGGCTTCAGCAAAATGGCCGCCGCGATATCCATCTGCGCACGCGCGGCATCCCACGGCCATTTTCCTGAAGCCGATCACCAATGAAATAACGAACAGCGCGCTCTTTTAAATCCCCTGGCAGAGGATTCGGGACCTTGGGCATGCGCACACCACTACGCCACCAACGGAAAACTACGCAAAATCTGGGGGAAGACAACACGCCCTTTTGACCAGACCAGCCTGATTGACAGGCGAAAATGGAGACTTTGCAAAGGTATTTCGGCAACTTAGGTGGGTAATAAACGCATAACAAACACACTAATGTAACGCCCACCTCTGCCCCTATTTAACGCTATTTTTATCCCATCTTCCAAAAACGTGGTGACAGGTTCCCTTTAACCTTTACCAGGGTACTCTCTCAGTAGCCCAGTACGCCATCCGTTTCCGGACACTGTCCTCAGACCTTGGGTGGAATAATGAGGCTTTGGTTGGAGCGTTTTGGCGTGGTTTGTCTTCACGGATTAAGGATGAGCTGGCGGGACGGGACACTCCCACCTCTTTGGATGATCTTATCTCCTTAGCCATACGCATTGATCTGCGCTTTCAGGAGCGCACTCGCGAGCTTGCCAGAGAGAAGAGACCTCTTCGCCAGACCACTGTTGCTCGAGGGACTTCTTTTTCTCAAGCAGCCCCGGTGGCCTCTTCATCTTCTCCTGAACCCATGCAGGTCGATCGCCTTAAGTCTTCTGAGCAACGCCGCAAGGAGAGACTCGTACAAGGTCTTAGTTTTTACTGCGGCAGTGCCTCTCATCTCTTACGCGCCTGTCCTCAGAAGCCGGGAAACGCCTCTGCCTAGGACAGGTAAGAGAGGCCTTCCTAGGTGGTTATGATTCCTCTCCGCCTCTGGTTTTGTCTGTTATTCTACATTTAGGTTCCCGTCACTTTTCTCTGGAGGCTTATGTTGATTCTGGAGCGGCTGGGAACTTTGTTCAGCTCGAGGTTGTTAACAGGCTTGAGATACCAGTTAGACCCTTGGAGACTCCTAGACAAATAGCTTCCGTCGATGGTCAGCCTTTGCGGGAGACCGTCAACTTGGTTACGGAGGAAGTCAAACTTCAGATTGGAGCTCTTCATCGTGAGAAACTGGCCTTTTATGTTTTACCTTCTTTGTCTCATTCTTTCCTTTTGGGTCTTCCTTGGTTGAGAGATCACGAACCCACTCTGGACTGGCGTACTGGCGATGTTCTATAGTGGGGACAGTCTTGTCTGAACAGGTGCTTGCTTCCCGTCAAGCCTGCGTCCTCCTCTCGGTCTGCTTCAGAATCCATGGGAATTCCTCCAGCCTATTGCGCTTTCTCGGACGTCTTTAACAAGAAGGAAGCGGAGATTTTGCCGCCGCACCGCCCTTATGACTGCCCGATAGACCTTCTTCCTGGTTCTACTCCACCTAGAGGTCGTATTTACCCATTGTCTCCTACCGAGACTCAAGCCATGTCCGAATATATCCAAGAGAATCTGGCCAGAGGCTTCATTCGAAAGTCTTCCTCACCTGCAGGAGCTGGGTTCTTCTTCATTAAAAAGAAGGACGGTTCTCTTCGCCCATGTATAGACTACCGGGGTCTCAACACTATCACGATCAAAAACAAGTACCCACTTCCTCTCATACCAGAACTCTTTGATCGTCTACGTGGAGCACGAATCTTTACCAAATTGGATCTCAGAGGAGCTTATAATTTGATCCGTATCCGTTCCGGTGACGAGTGGAAGACTGCGTTTAATACCAGAGATGGTCATTATGAATATTTAGTTATGCCATTCGGTTTATGCAATGCACCCGCATTCTTCCAGGAGTTCGTAAATAATGTTTTTCGGGATCTACTTTACACCTGTGTTGTAGTGTACTTGGACGATATCCTTGTGTTCTCTCCAGATCTCTCTACCCACAGAAGAGATGTACGGCAAGTACTTCAGCGTTTGAGAGAGAATCGGCTGTACGCAAAACTGGAAAAATGTGTCTTCGAACAGTCATTTCTACCCTTCTTGGGTTTCATCATTTCCGACGCTGGTTTGTGTATGGAACCGGGAAAAGTTTCTGCCGTACTCAACTGGCCACGTCCTCTTGGAGTGAAAGCAATTCAGCGATTTCTTGGATTTGCTAACTACTATCGGCAGTTTATCCCTCACTTTTCCTCTCTTTCAGCTCCAATCTCCTCCATGATTCGGAAGGGTGCCAATCCTCATCAGTGGTCGTCTGAGGCCGAAGAGGCTTTCCGGTCCATCAAGCAAGCCTTTGCCTCCGCTCCTATTCTTCATCGTCCAGTGGTCAATAAACCCTTCATCCTTGAAGTAGATGCTTCTGCAATTGGAGCTGGAGCTGTGCTCTCGCAAAAATCCTCTTCTGGTCATCTTGTGCCCTGTGGTTTTTTCTCAAAGATCTTCTCCTCCTCAGAAAAAAATTATTCCATCGTTGATAAAGAACTTTTGGCAATCAGGTTGGCATTAGAGGAGTGGCGGTACGTCTTAGAAGGGGCTTTACATCGTTTTATAATCTACACAGATCACAAGAATCTGGCGTATATTCGTTCTGCGCAAAGACTTAATCCTCGGCAGGCCAGGTGGGCCTTGTTTTTCGCCAGGTTTGACTTCGATCTTCTTTTCTTGCCAGGAAATAAAAACTCCAAAGCCGACGCTCTGTCTAGGTCATTCCAGGCGGTGGATATGGAGGAGGAGCCTGCGCACATCATCGATCCTGCCAGAGTCATCACGGTTGCTCCAGTCTCTCTCACTTCTTTGCCTCCAGGTAAGACCTTTGTCGCTGAAGGTAACAGGAGACGTGTCTTACTTTGGGGTCACGCCTCCAAACTGGCTGGACATGTTGGTTTCAAAAAAACCTCTCGTTTCATCTCTCGTTTTTACTGGTGGCCAACGTTGTCTAAGGATGTCCAAAGTTTTGTCGCCTCTTGTCCTTCCTGTGCCAAGAATAAGATTCCCAGGCAACTACCTTCCGGGCTTTTATATCCTTTGTCTGTACCTTCCACTCCATGGCAACATTTATCTATGGATTTCATCACTGATCTGCCTCATTCTTCTGGTTGCACCGTCATCTTTGTGGTTATGGACCGTTTCTCCAAGATGGCTCATTTCATCGCTCTTCCAGGTTTACCTTCTGCTCCCAAATTGGCAAAGATTTTTGTTCACCATATTTTTCATCTTCATGGTCTTCCTTTACATATTGTTTCTGACCAAGGTGTTCAATTCACCGCCCGCTTCTGGAGATCCCTCTGCAAATCTATGAACATTTCGCTTGACTTTTCTTCGGCCTACCATCCACAGTCCAATGGCCAGGTGGAACGTACTAATCAGACCTTGGTAACTTATCTCTGTCATTTTTCCAATTCTCATCAGAATGATTGGTCTGACTTACTGCCATGGGCTGAGTTTTCTTACAATAACCATTCCAGCGAAGCCACTAACAAATCTCCATTTTTTATCGTCTACGGTCAACATCCTGGTCTTCCTCTTCCGGTTCCTCCTGTCTCTACTGTACCAGCGGCTGATCTTCTGTCTAGAGAGTTCTCCAGGGTCTGGCAGGAGACCAAGTCCACCCTTGAGTTGGCTCAAGTTAGGATGAAGAGACATGCGGACAAAAGACGTCTCGATTCTCCTATATTCCATCCTGGGAACAAGGTTTGGGTTGCTTCTAAATTTATCCGTCTCAAAATCCCTTCACATAAGCTGGGTCCTCGCTATATCGGTCCATTCGAAGTTTTGTCTCGTATTAATGACGTTTCTTACAAACTTAAGTTGCCTGCCTCTCTGCGGATTTCTAATTCTTTTCATGTGTCTCTCCTTAAACCTGTAGTTTTTAATCAGTTTCATTCTTCTAACCTTAGTTCTCCTTCGCCTGTTTCCGAGGATGATGTCTTTGAAGTTAGGGACATTCTAGCCATGAAAAAACTTAGAGGGAAAACTTTGTTTTTGGTTGACTGGAAGGGTTTTGGTCCTGAGGAGAGGTCCTGGGAGCCTCGAGAGAACATTCGGGCTCCTCGTATTTTGTCCCGGTTTCTTTCTAGTCTTAAAAAGGAGGGGCGTAAAGACGGGGGTAATGTCATGCCGCTGCTGCCGCCGCCTCTCCCCACTGCAGCTCGCCGGGTGCGCGCACGCGTCGCATTCAGCTCTGCGCGTGCGCACATCTGATTCCTTTGTTGGCGCTCTTTCCTGTCCTCTCTGTCATCCTGGAGGACTGTAACCCGGAAGTAGCTCCCACGCTGCTATGTAAACTGCTTCCTGCTGCTCCTCTGTGCCTGATGTTCATTTGTGTTTATGCAGCGCCCCCACTGCCGCAGGGCCGAGGGGTACCCGGTACCGGGCCTCTGAGTCTCTGCTCTGGGGTTGTCTAGGCCCCGGTCCGTGACCCTGCCGAGGGGCGCACAGTGTAGAGATGTGGATAGGTGATGTTAGTGGTGCAGTGCAGTAAATAACGAGGACACCAGGTTGCAGTCTCTTTACCTCTTTACTGAAGATCTCTGGGTCCTCAGTCCGGAATCCGGATAACCAGGCTGCGCAAGTCCGGCCGGTCCAATGGCACCTCCAGAGTTCTCCTAGCAGGTGGAAATCTGTGCCTTCCTTCTAGCGCTATGTGTTGCGGTCCTTCCCTGCTGTGCTTACGGAAAGTCCCCACAACTGTTGTGTCTGTTTCTTAAGTTCCCTCACAACTCGATTAGATGATGTTCTGCTAATCCTCCGTCCCTCCCTGATGTTCTGGTTGGGACGGCACCCGTTTGACGGGTAGGCTCGGAGCTCTTCCGGGACCCATGAGTCGCCCCTCTCCACAAGTTGCCCTCCAAGACTGCATAGGTGATTTAAGTGAGACAGCCCGCCTTAGACTGACTGTCCTGCCGCTGTTTAGAGTATTGCTTGAAGCTGAATGTTATAATACTCCCTCGGCGTTCCGGCCACCGGTAGTGCGCCTCAGTAGGATGTTGCCTCGGTCTTACAGCACGACTCCTACTGGTATTTCTCCTTTTGCTTGATCTCGTTTCTCACTCAGCACAATCTATCTTGCTTCTAATCCTTCCTTGGGCACCGCCGCTATCCTGAGCAGGCACGGTCCCGTTACGTTCGTTCAAGTTGCCAAGCCTCTGTCAGGATCCCACCCCTGACAGAGACCCTACTGTATCTTCCCCTGCAACACCCTCTGCCACAAGGTGTTGCCTGGTTCCAACCCAGTCAGCTTTCTGATCTAACTTCCTGCCTGACCCCCAGTTTACCCACTATGGTGGGGAGTGGCCTAGTGAATAGAACCCTTAGCTCCCCCCAGAGGCCCGACTGTGAAATGTATTGGTGTCTGTGATACCTGATCAGATGAACTCCTTCAAGTGCCGCCGAACGTACCACAGCTCCCCATAGTGGCGGAGCCACAGTACTGCAATGACCAGGACTCTGGGGCGCTGCACTCCCCCCTGGTTAAACACAGTACTCCGGGACTGAGAAGAAAACAACAATACAAGTTAGCAAAAAGACATACAATTTTGTTGAGTGCAATAACAATAAGCATATTTAAACAGAGCTTCCCTTTATGGGAGGTAAGGACACTTGAACGTTACAAACATGGTTAAATATCATAGCAACATGCTATAAATGACTTTCTTTTTACCCAACCGGGTATTCTACTAGTACAAACTTGCTGAACAATAATTTAACATTGCCTTTAAGGACGTACACTCTGAATCCGCTAAAGACCTTCTTATAATCACATTATAAGGCAATTTAACTTTTACATTCTCCTTCTTTAAATCTGCAGGACCGCCTGTCCTAACGGCACCAGACCTACTGCCTCTCCTTTCTTACAGGACCGCTCCTTTCAGCCCGAGCCTTCTGTCTTTTCAACTACTATACACAGTATAGAACATAACATTACTTTCAGTTTAAGAGCACCGAGCCATCTCTACATGACTCCAAGGAGGACTCAGGGTTCACCTTCTATCCTCGTTATCTATCAACATTATCAAGCATTTCCTATAGAACATTAAACTTTCTCCTAGCTTTCACTTTCTTTCAGGGAACATCATCCGCATTTCTTCACAATTAACTAGTTGGATACATATAACTTTCTCACATAAACATTATCATCACGTTCTCTTTATCGAAACATTATTGCTATCTCTCAGTCTTAAAGCAATATTATTCTCTAGGTGCAACACATGAACGTCCCCTTTAAGAGGGGACCAAGTCTCTATGAGGTAGCATGTCTTCTCAAGCTACCAGTCCGTACTCAACAAAGGTTCCAGTGTGGTATCTTCACAAAGAGTCCTTTTTGAAGTAAAATCAGTAGGGAGCACCTTTAATAAGGTGCAAACTATTTACAAAAATTTTGTATCATGCACTGTTCATGATTGCGGCAGTTCTGGAAACTTGTGCAAAAACTCAGAAAAATAAACAAAACAATAGGGATCCCGGGTCAACAAAGGGATCCCCTTTAAGAGTTAACCCTGGACGGGTTCAGCAGCAAAACAGGAAACAAACAGACAGTTAAGGAACTATTTACATATTTTAAGAGTAGTATTATCTTACTCATCTTGTAATGTGAGGGGTGGTCTTCTTCCAGGCCTCACCCGGCCAACGGGTCGCCTTGGTGTAGCAAGGGCCGGTCCTGGCTCCAGCAGCGACAGGATCCCTCGCCGGGATGCCCTCCCAGCTTGTGGGCGAGCGCGACCCAGAGGCACGTGGTGAACCTGGACCTCCTGGGGTTCCGCGGGGACGGGCTCCGGCACCTTCCCTGCAGAAGGCTCGTCCTCTGGCGTTCCGGCAGCAGCCTGGAGAGCGACGCACCGCTGAACGCCCCGAGCTATCCAGCCAGTTCCACCCGCTTCTCTCCTCCACCGGGTATAGGTCACTGCGTCGCCAGGCTCCAGGTCGGAATCGTACCTTCCCCCGCAGGGCTCTACTTCTTCCCGGTCAACACGGACGTGTAGTGGCTCCCCGATCTCCTGGATAACTCCCCTTCCCTTCCGGGAGTTGAAGGACACCACGACACCCCAGTGTGACGGTGGGGTCTTCGCGACGCTGGTCAGATCTACCTGGGCTGCAGGTTGGGGCCTGTTCCGCCATGCTGTCATCAGGCGCCACAGGTGTTCTGCCTCCGGGAAGATCCTCAAGCCCTGCGCCTGCAGCGTATCTTCAGCCGCGGCCGGGTTGGGAGGAGCAGGAGACACCGGAGACAGGCGGACCTCCGTGGGCTGGCCCAGCCGAGCGAGCACGCGGGCATCAGCCTCCAAGCGGCGTGCTCTTTGTCGGGCTTCGGCTGCGGCCACACACTCCTCGGACATCTGTCAGTTGGGTCGACCCATCGGTGGTTCTGCGAGGGCCAGTCCCCGCAACGATGGCGTCTCCGAGGCTGTGTCCGGTAATGCGGCTCTATGCCGAGTCAGGTCATCCCCACGCGGTGCTCCCGGCGTCGCCATCTTTATCTCCTCTCCAGCGTCTTCTTCCCGCGGTCTCTTTCGTGGGCGGCCCCGTCTCCATGGTCTCCACCCCCCAAACAGGATCAAGAGGCGGACCTCGGCTGTTGACGGACACGTCCTCAGGACACAGAAATATTTAGACTGGGCGGCCATTGTCCTTCGCGCTCTCCAGCTTGCCTACGCCCACTCCACGCCCCTCTTCTTCTCCTCAGCGCTGTAATGGCGGCGGATTTTGGCGGCAAGTGGCACAGCACAGTCTTTGCAATAAAGTACAGTTCTAAGCACAATGAATCACAGTTCCAAGGCACACATGACCTGATTCTTCAGGCTTAAGTAGATCCTGTTCGTGACGCCAAAGTTTGCAGCGCCCCCACTGCCGCAGGGCTGAGGGGTACCCGGTACTGGGCCTCTGAGTCTCTGCTCTGGGGTTGTCACGGTGGCTAGGCCCCGATCCGTGACCCTGCCGAGGGGCGCACAGTGTAGAGATGTGGATAGGTGATGTTAGTGGTGCAGTGCAGTAAATAACGAGGACACCAGGTTGCAGTCTCTTTACCTCTTTACTGAAGATCTCTGGGTCCTCAGTCCGGAATCCGGATAACCAGGCTGCGCAAGTCCGGCCGGTCCAATGGCACCTCCAGAGTTCTCCTAGCAGGTGGAAATCTGTGCCTTCCTTCTAGCGCTATGTGTTGCGGTCCTTCCCTGCTGTGCTTACGGAAAGTCCCCACAACTGTTGTGTCTGTTTCTTAAGTTCCCTCACAACTCGATTAGATGATGTTCTGCTAATCCTCCGTCCCTCCCTGATGTTCTGGTTGGGACGGCACCCGTTTGACGGGTAGGCTCGGAGCTCTTCCGGGACCCTAGAGTCGCCCCTCTCCACAAGTTGCCCCCCAAGACTGCATAGGTGATTTAAGTGAGACAGCCCGCCTTAGACTGACTGTCCTGCCGCTGTTTAGAGTATTGCTTGAAGCTGAATGTTATAATACTCCCTCGGCGTTCCGGCCACCGGTAGTGCGCCTCAGTAGGATGTTGCCTCGGTCTTACAGCACGACTCCTACTGGTATTTCTCCTTTTGCTTGATCTCGTTTCTCACTCAGCACAATCTATCTTGCTTCTAATCCTTCCTTGGGCACCGCCGCTATCCTGAGCAGGCACGGTCCCGTTACGTTCGTTCAAGTTGCCAAGCCTCTGTCAGGATCCCACCCCTGACAGAGACCCTACTGTATCTTCCCCTGCAACACCCTCTGCCACAAGGTGTTGCCTGGTTCCAACCCAGTCAGCTTTCTGATCTAACTTCCTGCCTGACCCCCAGTTTACCCACTATGGTGGGGAGTGGCCTAGTGAATAGAACCCTTAGCTCCCCCCAGAGGCCCGACTGTGAAATGTATTGGTGTCTGTGATACCTGATCAGATGAACTCCTTCAGTGCCACCGAACGTACCATAGCTCCCCATAGTGGCGGAGCCACAGTACTGCAACGACCAGGACTCTGGGGCGCTGCATTTACAAGTGCTTCTGGTCGCCTGTGGTCTCTGTGCGTTCCTAGCTCTCTGACCTTGGGTCTCCTCCTCTCTCTGCAGTGCCCACCTGTTTCCTGTGTTCCTGCCGTGTTCCTTCAGTTCCTTTTCCTCTGCGGTACCTGCCCGGCTCCTATATCCTTTCCTTGCACCCGTCAGCCTCAGTGTCTCCATATTGTCCTGCCAGCCTCCGTGCCTCTGTAGCGTTCCCTTCTTCTATCTCGTCTCAGTAGTTCCTTTCTGTTCCCTTTTTCCCTTTTTGCCTGCTGTGTACCCGTCTGATCTCAGTCAACCCTCCAGCTTCCGTGGCGATAGTCCCTCACGGGCCTGCCCCTAACTCTCCCTGTATAGGTGGCGGTCCACCTGGTCAGCCCGTCCGAGAGGGGTTCGTCGTCATGGTCCAGTGGGTCCACTCTCTGTTTTTCCCTGTTTGAATCGACACGCTCAATAGGACTGCACTCGGGTGACATCCGAGTGCAGCCAGATTCTTACAGCATCACAATGATGCTCTCTTATACACAGTATAATGCACCCACACAGTATACTGACTCCTTAGTAGCCCCCAAACTGTTTGATGGATCCAACAATGTATAATGAGCCCCGCACTCCATACTGTATGATGGCCCCCTTGATAGCCTCCATATACAGTAGCATAATGCACCAAATATTCCACAATATAGTATAATGCACTTCCCATAGGCAGACTCTATAGCATACGGCAGCCCCCATAGGCAGACACTGTAATAAGGCGGCACCCCCATATAGACAGACCCTGTAATAAGGCAGTACCCCTATAGGCAGACTCTGTAGTATAAGGCAGCACCCCCATAGGCAGACCCTGTAATAAGGCAGCACTCCCATAGTCAGACTCTGTAATAAGGCAGCCCCCCTAGTCAGACCCTATAATAAGGCAGCACCCCTATAGACAGACCCTGTAATAAGGCGGCACCCCCATAGTCAGACTCTGTAAAAAGGCAGCCCCCATAGTCAGACCCTGTAATAAGGCAGCACCCCTATAGGCAGACCCTGTAATAAGTCGGCAGACCCTGTAATAAGGCAGCACCCCCATAGGCAGACACTGTAATAAGGCAGCACCCCTATAGTCAGACCCTGTAATAAGGCAGCCCCCACAGTCAGACCCTGTAATAAGGCAGCACCTCCATAGTCAGACCCTGTAATAAGGCAGCACCCCCATAGTCAGACCCTGTAATGAGGCAGCCCCCATAGTCAGACCCTGTAATAAGAATTTTATCAAGAGTCCCACAAAGGTATCCAGCACACCTCAAAATCATGACATAAGACCAAAAATTTCCCCAGAACATATGAAGGGAAAAAGAGGCATAGGCTATAAATTTAAAAACCAATTTTAATGAACATAATTAAAAAATACAAAATATGTAGAAAAAAGCAGGGTAAAGTTCATTAAAATGGCTGGGAACAATAACCACACCAGAAAATACAAAAATAAACAATTTGCTACAAGAGCAAGCCAGTACTAGAAGAGGTATATAACATACAATCAAATGGACAGGAACCAACAGTTCCTATAGTACCAAGTGTAATTAGCCTCAGTAGTAACCCATGACTTGCCCAATCTAAAGTGCTCTAATGCTACATCTGATAGATTTCTCTATATACTACAATGCAGTGTGTAAGCATATGGCACGCCATTGTAGACAAACAATAATGAACTTACAAATAACTGTCCTGGTGGGAGATGTTCCACAGCGACCCCGACAGCGCCGTTTCGCCTGACTGGCTTCCTCAGATAGGGGGCATGTGTGTCTCTAACAAACTACTCAGTCTTTATAACCACATAAAACAGCTGTGGCCGGCGTCAGCATGATGAGTGTGTAGCAGCGCATGTGTGAGTCTATGGACTCCCATACAACGAGACTTCCGTGTTACCGCGCCAGTGATGCAAGCCTGAAGAGCCTAGCATCTCCGTAATGCGCAGAGCTGGAAATCCCTGAGATTAAATCTGAGATCCCTGTTCATTAAAATTGGTTTTTAAATTTATAGCCTATGCCTCTTTTTCCCTTCATATGTTCTGGGGAAATTTTTGGTCTTAGACCCTGTAATAAGGCAGCACCCCCATAGTCAGACCCTGTAATGAGGCAGCCCCATAGTCAGACCCTGGAATAAGGCAGCACCTCTATAGTCAGACCCTGTAAAAAGGCAGCCCCTGTAATAAGGCAGCACCCCCATAGTCAGACCCTGTAATAAGGCAGCCCCCATAGTCAGACCCTGTAATAAGGCATGTAATAAGGCAGCACCCCCATAATCAGACCCTGTAAAAAGGCAGCCCCTGTAATAAGGCAGCCCCCTCCATAGGCAGACCCTGTAATAAGGCAGCAGCACCCATTAAAAAAAAAAAACAACTCACCTCTCGTCATCCTGGTTCCTGCGCTGCTCCCGCTCATCTCCTGACAGCGGGCACAATGCAGTGAGGTCACCGCGCTCGCTGTCAGTGTCGGTGACATCAGACACCGACACTGACAGGGGGATGATGGGAGGAGTGCAGCGCAGAGCTCCTTCTCCCATCATTGCTAAATGCCAGTACAGTTGATCATCCGATGACGGCGGGAGGCCCACTGCTGGCACCGGGCCTCCCCACCTGCTCAAGGGCCCCATAGCAGAAGAAAAGGGAGATCAATTCTCCCTGCTCTGCTGCAGAATGTAACTGTATCGGCGCTGCGCGCGCCGATACAGTTACAGTAGCGTAGCTCTGGGTGGGCCCCCTCAGAGCACCGGGCTCGGGGCGCCCGCACCCTCTGCCCCCCCCCCCCCCGAAGCTACGCTACTGCTATCTATAGATAGATAGATATATTTATAGATAGATAGAAAATACCAAGCCCGATGTTTAGTAATAAACATAATAAAATGGTACATAAAGAGTTAAATAAAGACACACACACACTCACACACACACAAAATCTGCATTAGGCTGGGATCACACATGCGAGAAACTTGCACGAGTCTCGCACCTCAATACCCGGCACTGCTGCGGGCACTTAGGACCGGAGCGTTCAGCTGTATAGAAATACATGTAGCCGCACACTCCAGTCCCGAGTGCCGGGTATTGATGCGAGATAGTCATGTGAATTTCTCACAATTGGGACGCCGGCCTTAAATGCAAAACATGTTTAATTTATAAAAAAATGGCATGGGCACCCGCACAATTTTCTGCGCCAGAGAGGGAAAGCCAGTGACTAGGGACCGATGTTTAAAGCCTGGGAAGAGGTTAAATACCCATGGATCCTCCCAGGCTACGAATATCAGCCCGCAGCTGTATATTTAGCCTTTACTGGCTATTAAAATAGTGGGACCCCCACAAAAAAAAACGACGGGGTGTCCCCCTATAATTAATAGCCAGAAAAGGCTATGTAGACAACTGCGGGCTGATATTCATAGTCTAAGAAGGGACCATGGACATTGCCCCCCTGGCTACAAACACCAGCACTCAGCCGCCCCAAAAATGGCGCATCTGTAAGATACGCCAATTCCAGCACTTAGACTCTCTCTTCCCACTGCACTGTAATGGTGGCATATGGGGTAATAGGGGGTTAATGTCACCTTTGAATTGTAAGGTGACATCAAGCCGGCTTAGTAATGGAGAGGCATCAATAAGATACCTATCCATTACTAATCCTATAATGGGTTAAATAAACACACACATGCAGAATAAAGTATTTTAATGAAATAAAGCACCACACAGTTTTGCCATCTTTATTTTTCTGCAAATCCATGCAACATACTCGATCTCCTGAAAAAAAAGAAAAAATAATAAACCAACACAAATACTCCCTGGTCCGACACAGTTCATTTAATAACGAGTGCCCAACGACGATCTCCCCTATAGAACTGTCACATCAGGAGATGTGACAGCTCTATAGGCCTCCAATGACACACTGACAGGAGGCAATGGCTCCTGCAGTGTTATCACTGAGGGTTCAATGGCCTCTCACTTTACGGGACTGCTGCATGAGAATTTTCCCACGCAGTGGTGCTGCAAGTGACGGTATGAACTATACTGTACTCACAGTGGTGAGGGATACAGTGCAGAAGAATGCCTTCCGTCATTGTATCCCAGAGCCCCTGGAGAGCGGTCGCATCTGCCGATGTGACAGCTCCCCACGGGAGATAATCGTGGGACTCTCGTTATTAAATGGATTACATCAGATCAGGGAGTATACTGTTGGTTTATTATTTTTTATTTTTTTACAGGTGATTGAGGGCTTCAGGGATCAGCTGTATGGTGAGTATGTACTGTATGTGTATATGTGTGTATGAGGTTTTTTTTTACACTTGAACACAGGAGCCAGATGATGTGACTACTACTGTCCAATCATCTGGCTACCTGTCACTGTAGCAGGCATAGCGGATGGGGCTAGTAGTGGATCGCCCCCAGGCGCAGGGCAGTGGGGTACTCGTTACCGGGTCCCTCTGTCTCGGTTCTGGGGATGTCACGGTGGCCCGACCCGGTCCGTGGCCCTGCTAAGGGGCGCCCAATTAAAAGGTGTAGTTTGTCAAGTGTTCGTGACGCCACCTGTGGTGTTCGGTCAGGGTGACCGACGCTGCTAGAGGTCCGCTGGGGTGATGGAATGGCAGCTAGATGTTATACCTTCCCACAGGTGAAGTGTGTCCCCAGGGCTTCCCTTGATGAGTAGGTGGTAATGGTGGATGTTGTAAGGCGCGATGAATAACGAGGACACAACGGTTGCAGTCTCTTTACCTTTTACTGAAGACTTCAACATCCACAGTCCAGAGCACTGTTCACAGGGCAGGCTAAGTCCGGCCGGTCCGAAGTCACATTCAGAGTTCCCTTTGCAGATGGAAATCAGTAGCCTTCCTACTAGCGCCTGTGTGTTGTAGTACCTCCCTGCTGAGCACCACGAGATAGTCCTCACAACTCTCGTGTATATTTCTGATGTTTTCTCTCCGTTCCCCAGATGGTATGGATAGGATGACCCGTATGACGGGGTAGGCCTGGAGCTATTTTAGAGGGACCCTAGAGATGCCCCTCTCCCACAATTTGCCTCCGTTGTCTTCATTAGGTTAAACGTTGGGCAGCCAACTTGGAATTAACTGTCCTGCCGTTGTTTGAAGTAATGCGTAGAGCCTATTACTCCCTCGGTATTCCGGCCACCGGCTACGCGCCTCAGAAGGATGTTGCCGATCTTAAGGCAGGACTCCTCCTGGTATTATCTCCTTGTGCTGTGATCTCGTTTCTCACTTCTCCACAATATACTTCGCTTCTTGTCCTTTCTTAGGATGCTGCCGCAATGAGGTGCAGGCGCAGCTCCGTAACGTTCTATCTCTTTGCTATGTCTCTGTCAGGATCCCACCCCTGACAGGGACCTCTGTCTACAGCTCGGATGTTCCTCCTTCTCCCTCTGTCTGCCTGACAGGTCTTCTCTGGGTCAAACCCAGGTGGCTTTCTCTCTAACTTCCTATCCAACCCCCAGTTTTACCCGAGTGTGAGGAGTGGCCTAATAGATAGAACCTTTTGCTCCCCCTGGTGGCCAGAGTGTGAAGTGTAGCGAGTGACTGTGATACCTGGTCAGGTGAACTCCTTTAGTACCATCAGACGTACCATCACTCCCCCTGGTGGAAGAGCAACAATACTGCAACGACCAGGACTCTGGGGCACTGCACATCCCCCCCGTTAAATCCAGTACTCCCGAAAAGGGAAAAGGAGAACAACAATACATGTTAGCAAAAGACATACAAATTTTTGGAATGCTGTAAACAAGTAAATATAACAATGCTTCCCTTTATGGGAGGTGAGAACACTTGAACGTTGCAAACAAAAACATATTTATATTGTGCTTATAATTTTTAAATAACACCTATTAACTAACTAACTATAAATAACTGTTATTACCCATATGGGTATGCTATCTACTAAGTGCAAATACAAAACAGTACTTTTCCTTTAAGGGCATGTACCCACTAAAGCATGCTATAAAACTCAAAAGTGCAAATCTACATTTCCTTTATTTCTCTTTTACTTTCACATATGCAGGACTATCTGTCTACCCCTACGGGCCTACTGCATCTTTCTTTTAGCTTTTCTCTCAGCAATTCTAATATTACTTTAACTTCGATTTTATTCAAAGAACATTATTAACATTTCTACTTCTAGCTACATACTATTACTATGTAAGAACATTATTACTATCTAACTATATAAGGCAACATTATCATGTTTCGACAACGTGCAACAAATGAACATCCCCTTTAAGAGGAAACCAAGTCTCTTCCGAGGTAGTGCAAACTATCAATTTGTAAGTCTGTTTAAAGCAAGAACTTCCGCACTGTAATCAGGAACAGTCTCTTCAAAAAGCTCTTCTTTGTAAAACCAGTAGGGAGTGCCTTTAAGAAGGTGCAAACTATGTACAGCAACAGTTTGTGATCATGCGCAGTTCATGATTCTGCAGTTCTTTGATAACCGTAGAAAACTTGTGCAAAACTTAGAACAATAGTGATCCCGAGTCAACAAAGGGATCCCTTTAAGAGACATAACCCTGAACAGGTTTAAAGCAGCAAAAACTGGAAAACAAACAGTTAACTACAGTTTTCGGTTCTCCGAGGTTTAGTTGGATGGCTTCCAGGGCTGCACCTGGCACTTAACCCTTCTTGGACTGGGAAGGGTGAGGTCCAGGGTTACACCCAGTGCTGGATAAACGCTGTTAATCCGTCTTTCATGTACGGTTAAGTCATGCGCAGTGATGGAGGTCTGCTCAGCTTGAGTATGGGCATTTGCTGCAGCAGAGGTAGCGGCTGCTGCAAGATCAGTCACTGGAACGGAGTCAGCAGCTGTGGCACTAGCAGTCGCTGGACTGGTGTCGGTCATCAGGGCAGGGTTGTTCTTCATACCTGCTTCAGATGCGGTCACTCCGGAGCCGGTCTGCTCTGTCTCCGCTGGGGTCTGGAACGCTGGTTGCGGGGCCTTGTGCTGCGACGTTGTCATCTCTGTTTGCAGCATCTCGCTTTCCGGCAGGGCCTTGCTTTCTGGCTTCGGAGCGCTGGAACTTCTTTCCTGCTCCGGACCAGATGAGGCTGCCGACAGGCGTCTGGTGAGGCTCCCGATGAAGGTCTTCTTCCACCCGGCCTCAGTGCTCAGCTGCGTCTGCAGGAGTTGGTCGCTGAGCTCTTCCACGCCGGCCTGCAGGAAATCAGCATCAGCGGTGGAGGCCTGGTTACGGTGCCCCTCCGGGTAGCTGGGGGAGTCCTCTGCTCCGACCCCACGCTCCGGCTCCGGGTGGCTGGCCATGGCATCCTCCACGTGGCTGACTTCTTCTTTGTCCTTTTCCCGCTCTCTCCTTCGTGGGCGGTTTCGTTTTCGTTGTCTCCGCCCGCCATTGAGGATCAGGAGGCGGATTTCGGCTGCTGACGGACACGTCCTCAAGGTACAAAAATATTTAGACTGGGCGGCCATTGTTCTTCGCGCTTCTCAGTTCATTCACGCCCACAACTCCACGCCCTTCTTCTTCTTCTGCGCTCCTCGTGGCGCTGTAATGGCGGCAGTTTTGGCGGGAATTTTGGCGGCAAATGGCAATACACAGTCTTTAAGCAAATCACAGTTCAAGCACAATTCTGGCAAAGTTCCAAGGCACACATGACCTGATTCTCGGGCTTAAGTAGATCCTGTTCGTGACGCCAAAGTTGGATCGCCCCCAGGCGCAGGGCAGTGGGGTACTCGATACCGGGTCCCTCTGTCTCGGTTCTGGGGATGTCACGGTGACCCGGTCCGTGGCCCTGCTAAGGGGCGCCCAATTAAAAGGTGTAGTTTGTCAAGTGTTCGTGATGCCACCTTTGGTGTTCGGTCAGGGTGACCGGCGCTGTTAGGGGTCCGCTGGGGTGATGGAATGGCAGCTAGATGTTATACCTTCCCACAGGTGAAGTGTGTCCCCAGGGCTTCCCTTGATGAGTAGATGGTAATGGTGGATGTTGTAAGGTGCGATGAATAACAAGGACACAACGATTGCAGTCTCTTTACCTTTTACTGAAGACTTCAACGTCCACAGTCCAGAGCACTGTTCACAGGGCAGGCTAAGTCTGGCCGGTCTGGCACATCCAGAGTTCCCTTTGCAGGTGGAAATCAGTAGCCTTCCTACTAGCGCCTGTGTGTTGTAGTACCTCCCTGCTGAGCACCACGGGATAGTCCTCACAACTCTCATGTATATTTCTGATGTTCTCTCTCCGTCCCCCAGATGGTATGGCTAGGATGACTCGTATGACGGGGTAGGCCTGGAGCTATTTTATAGGGACCCTAGAGACGCCCCTCTCCCACAATTTGCCTCCGTTGTCTTCATTAGGTATTAAGGTCGGGCAGCCAACTTGGAATTAACTGTCCTGCCGTGTTTCAAAGTAATGCGTAGAGCCAATTACTTCCTCGGTGTTCCGGCCACCGGCTACGCGCCTCAGAAGGATGTTGCCGATCTTAAGGCAGGACTCCTCCTGGTGTTATCTCCTTGTGCTATGATCTCGTTTCTCACTTCTCCACAATATACTTCGCTTCTTGTCCTTTCTTAGGATGCTGCCGCAATGAGGTGCAGGCGCAGCTCCGTAACGTTCTATCTCTTTGCTATGTCTCTGTCAGGATCCCACCCCTGACAGGGACCTCTGTCTACAGCTCGGATGTTCCTCCTTCTCCCTCTATCTGCCTGACAGGTCTTCTCTGGGTCAAACCCAGGTGGCTTTCTCTCTAACTTTCTATCCAACCCCCAGTTTTACCCGAGTGTGAGGAGTGGCCTAATAGATAGAACCTTTTGCTCCCCCTGGTGGCCGGAGTGTGAAGTGTAGTGTGTGACTGTGATACCTGGTCAGTGAACTCCTTTAGTACCATCAGACGTACCATCACTCCCCCTGGTGGAAGAGCGACAATACTGCAACGACCAGGACTCTGGGGCGCTGCAGTAGTCCCATCGGATGATGCCTGTCTACACACAGACCCACACACACACACACCAACGCACACACACAGATAGACACAGCCCCGCACACCCACGCACACACAAGCACACACACACAGATACACACAAACACCCGAACACAGCCCCGCACATCTACTCCACACACTCAGACTCCGCACACACAGTATCCGCCCACACACTCTTCGCCCTCCCGATTTGCAGCGTTTCTCACAGGCACATCCGTAGCAAATCCGCAGATATTATTTAAACCTGCGGTTTTGCTGCGGATGTGCCTGACACAGTGGAAGTCAATGGGAAACACTGCAGATCCGCAAAAAGAATTGACATACTGCGGAAAATAAAATGCTGCAAAATCCTTTTTTTCCGC
The DNA here is from genome assembly GCF_051348905.1 of Ranitomeya variabilis. Classification (NCBI taxonomy): domain Eukaryota; kingdom Metazoa; phylum Chordata; class Amphibia; order Anura; family Dendrobatidae; genus Ranitomeya; species Ranitomeya variabilis. Next base: position 529,818,332 of record NC_135236.1, read on the forward strand.
AGCATGTGCACACTAAATGTCAATTTCACATTGTCTAACATTGCTTATGCACTACACTGTGGATTTGATGCAATTCCACAAGTCCAAAAACGCTGCGGATCCGCATCAAAATCCGCAACGTGTGCACATAGCCTTAATATAGCCTTAAGGTTGGGGTAAAAATCCTTCCTGACCCAAGTTTTGGCAATTAGCTATCTCCCTAGATCATGTTTGTCCTTTTCCATAATTCTATATATCTGTTTAAAATTATGAGTTCAGGAGAGCCAACCCTGGAAAGAAAAAGATATGCAACCTGCTCCTAGGATCTTACATTTTAGTAAAATGGATACTCTGCTTTAACAAACTAAGGGTACGTGTCCACTTTCAGGAAACGCTGCGTGTTTGACGCTGTGCAGAGCCGCAGCATCAAACACGCAGCGTCCAGATGATACAGCATAGTGGAGGGGATTTTATGAAATCCCGTCTCCACTATGTGTGGTAACACGCACCCGGCGGCCCTGCGATTCCGGACATGCTGCGCGTCTTTTAAGATCGCAGCATGTCCGTTTACCTTGCAGCGACGCTGCGACACCGCAAGGTAAATCACAGGGCCCTATGTGTGGGGTGCGATGATGCCGCATGTGTGCAATGAACACATCCGGCATCATTGCATCACAGAAGGGGGCGGGGCCTAGGGAAGAGCGGGTTTGCCGCTCCATCCAAACCGCCGGCCATCCTGAAAGTGGAAACATACCGTAACAGATATACTGCAAGAAAAAAAAAGGAACACTAAAATACCACATCCAAGATATTATTGAATGACATTCCAGTTGCAAATCTTTATTCATTACATAGTGGAATGCGCTGAGAACAATAAAATAAATTGATCAATGTATATAAAAATGAATATCCCATTCAGGTCTGGATTTGGAATAATACTCAAAATCAAAGTGGAAAATCAAATTACAGGCTGATCCATCTTCAGTAAAAATACCTCAAGACAAGTAAATGATGCTCAGTAGTGCGTGTGACCTCCACGTGCCTGTATGACCTCCCGACAATCCTTGGGCATGCTCCTGATGATCTGCCAGATGTTCTCCTGAGGGATCTACACCCAGACCTGGATCAACCCCTTTCTGACATCTCACGTACTATCCCGTCCATGTGCCCTGGGCCCATCTGAATATGAACGGGATAGTACGTCATACCGATCGGCTGCGCACACGGGTGGTGTGCGGCCGATTGCGGCCGGGTGTCAGCTGATTCTCACTGCTGACAACAGGCACTAAGTTCCAGGAGCAGACACAGACCACTCCATGCAATTTAACTCCAGAAATGCTGCGATTGAACACACTGCCTTGGGATCGGAGACCCCGCGGCGTGACGCGGGGTCCCGATCACTGCCATGGAGACCCAATATCGTCATGATCACATCCGGGTCTCCAGAGCTGAGAAGCTTCCTGTCATGCTCAGTGCATGTCAGGAAGTCTCTCAGGTTAGTGTACAGAAACTAAAATGCCACCAACCTGTGGCTGCACCAAAGAAAAAACCAAAAACACACAGTGAAAAAACTAATGTTTGGGGGCCCGGTAATTTCCCTGTCAAGATTGCTGTGCTTGTGGCTACCTGACAGTGGGGGTTGGCGCCCTAGGGGATGCGTTATGGCACCCCCACTCCTCGTAGTCTTGCCCTACAATCCTGCAAGGCCCTACCAATGAAACTGGGTTCCCCTACCCACACAGTGGATTTGTCTAAAGGTACCCCTATGGACTAGACAGAGGTTAGCCTACAAATAGGGAATCCTGGACCCCAACATCGTATGTACCTTTAGACAAATCCACTGTGTGGGTAGGGGAACCCAGTTTCATTGGTAGGGCCTTGCAGGATTGTAGGGCAAGACTACGAGGAGTGGGGGTGCCATAACGCATCCCCTAGGGCGCCAACCCCCACTGTCAGGTAGCCACAAGCACAGCAATCTTGACAGGGAAATTACCGGGCCCCCAAACATTAGTTTTTTCACTGTGTGTTTTTGGTTTTTTCTTTGGTGCAGCCACAGGTTGGTGGCATTTTAGCTATCTTTAAATAAATTCATTGGGTTTTATATGATTTTTGCATTAAGGTACCCTAATTTCTCATTTATTTACTCTGAAATAGTGTACAGAAACTGCAGCGCTGACAGCTTCTATAGCATGCACATCTGCAAAAAAAAGATTGTCCCATAGCGGGACACAGTGTAAAAGTTAGAATGAATTAAAAAATGTTTTTTTGAAATAATTGTAAAAATATTTTTAAAAATAATAAAAAATACTAATGAAAAAATCTATATTTATTCTATCAATAAATAAATATTTGAATGAAAAAAAATCTAAACAATAAAAGTACACATATTTGGTATCCCCGCATCCGTAATGACCCACCCTATAAAACTGTCAAACTAGTTAACCCCTTTAGTGAACATCATAAAAAAAACAAGGCAAAATACAATGCTTTATCATCATACCGCCGAACAAAAAGTGGAATAACACGAGATAAAAAAAAACAATATGAAAAAAATGGTACCTCTGAAAACATCATCTTATCCCGCAAAAAACAACTGCCATACAGCTCCATCACCGGAAAAATAAAAAAGTAATAGCCCTCAGAGTAAAGCGATGCAAAAACAATTATTTTTTATCTAAAATAGTTTTTATTGTATAAAAGCGCCAAAACATAAAAAAATATAAATGAGGTATCGATGTAATCGTACTGACCTGAAGAATAAAACTGCCTTATCAATTTTATTACACATGGAACGGTATAAATGCCCCTTACCCCCAAAAGAAATTCATGATTTGTTGGTTTTTGTTCATTCTGCCTCCCAAAAATCGGAATAAAAAGCAATCAAAAAATGTCATGTGCCTGAAAATGTTAATAATAAAAACGACAACTCGTCTCACAAAAAACGAGACCTCACATGACTCTGTGGGCCAAAATATGTAAAAATTATATTTCTCAAAATATGGTGATGCAAAAACTATTTTTTGCAATAAAAAGCGTCTGTTAGGCCAGTTTCACACGTCCAGATATTTCCGGTACCAGAAAAATCAGTACCGGAAATATCTGTGTCTGTGTGTCCGTGTGCTCACATGGCACATCAGTGTGGCACACGTGCGGCAGCCGTGTGCCGACCGTGTGCCGCCTGAGGACCACATGGACTGCCGCAAGAGAGACAGCGCTACAGTAAGCGCTGTCCCCTGCGTGTGGTGCTGAAGCCGGCATTCATGCCTTCTCTTCTGCTCAGCTGAAAGCAGCGCTAGCGGGAGAGAAGGGAAGAAATATGCGATGAATATTCATCACCTTAATGAGCGGCACCACGTGACTGCTCACACAGGACAAGCTGCCGGCGCTGAGAGCAGGCATCGCGGGAGTTAGAAGAGTATTTAAACTTTAATTTAAACAAAAAAGAACTTGATCTTTCATCCCTTGTGCCCAATGCCGGCTTCAGCACCACACGCAGGGGACAGTGCTTACTGTAGCACTGTCTCTCCTACCACGGTACGAGCACACGGAGGAGAGTGCACACTGTTCTCTGTGTGCACGTGTGCGGGACGCTTTGCGGACCGTGCTGCTGGAGAAAACGGACATGTCTACGAGTTTTCAACACGGACACACGGTCCGTTAAAACATGCAGGCATGTGCATAGACTTATTCATTTGAATGAGTCTACGTGTGTCAGTGTCTCCGGTACGTGAGAAAACTGTCACTACACGTACCGGAGACACTGACGTGTGAAACCGGCCTTAGTGTGTGACAGCAGCCAAACATAAAAACCCGCTATAACGCCTCTTTCACACATCCTGATATTTCCGGTACCGGAGATGTCAGTGTCCTTGTGTGGCATGCGATCACTGGCAGACCAGGGGAGAATGATGAGAGCCATGTTCAGCACCCGGCACCCGAGAATAGTGCTTACTGTAACAATTCTTCCCCGGCACCAATTCATGTCACATGGATGACATCTATATGTGTTATGCGTACGCACGTGTGCTGGATGTTATGTGGCCTTTGCTAACATTAATAAACGAACATGTCAGCGTGTTTTGCGCATGGCCACACGGTCTGTGGAAACACACTGGCATGTGCACAGAACCATTCACTTCAATAGGCAAATAGTGCTCCATTCCTTCCGAGTCTCTCCGCATGGCTGCCCAATGGTATAAAATTCTGTGACACACCCATGGTGTCAATATGATCACTGCACCCCTAGATGAATTAATTGAGAGGTGCAATTCATAAAATGGGGTCACTAATGGGGGGTTCCACTGTTTTGGCACCTCATGGGCTCTCCCAGTGGGTCATGGCACCTGCAAACCATACCAGTAAAATCTGGTGCTCCTTCCCTTCTGAGGTCTGCCATGTGCCCAAACAGTGGTTTACCCCCACATATGGGGTATCAGCGTACTCAGTACAAATTGCACACTGATGGGGTCCAATTTCTTCTGTTACTCTTGGGAAAATAAAAAATTGGGGGTGAAAAGATCATTTTTAATTTTACGGCTTTACGTTATAAACTTCTGTGAAGCCTTTGGGGGTTTAAAGTGCTCACCACACACCTAGATAAATTACTTGGGGGGTCTGGTTTCCAAAATTGTGTCACTTGTGGGGACTTCCACTGTTTAGGCACATCAGGGGCCCTCCGAATGCAACATGGTGTCTGACCTTAATTCCAAACAATTTTGCGTTGAAAAAGTTAAACGGTGCTCCTTCCCTTCCGAGCTCTGCCGTGTACCTAAACAGTGGTTCATCCCCACATATGGGGTGTCAGCAAACTCAGGACAAATTGGACAAAAACTTTTGGGGTCCAGTTTCTCCTGTTAACCTTGGTAAAATAAAAAAATTGCATCTGAAGTAATTTTTGGTGAAAAAAGTTAAATGTTCACTTTTTTTTAAACATTCCAAAAATTCCTGTGAAGCATCTGAATGGTTAATAAACGTCTTGAATGGGGTTTTGAGCACCTTGAGGGGTGCAGTTTTTAGAATGGCATCACTTTTTGGTATTTACTATCATATAGACCCCTCAAAGTGTTTTCAAATGTGATGTGGTCCCTAAAAAAAGGTGTTGTAAAAATGTGAAATCGCTGGTCAACTTTTAACCCTTATAACTTCCTAACATTAAAAAAATTTGGGTTCCAAAATTGTGCTGATGTAAAGTAAACATGTGGGAAATGATACAAATTAAGTATATTGTGTGACAGTTTGTGCAGACACATGGATGTTAGAGGCCTGCTGGAGGTCATTTTGCAGGCCTCTGGCACTACTCCTCCTGTTCCTTCTTGCACAAAGGAGGAGGCAGCTGTCCTGCTGCTGGGTTGTTGCTCTTCTACAGCTCACTCCACATCTCCTGGTGTACTTGTTTATCTCCTGGTATCTGCTCCATGCTCTGGCCACTGTGCTGACAGACACAGCTGTTGTGAATTCTTCTCTTGGGCTCCCTCCGGTGGTTATAAGTAGCATTTTTGTGAATTCTGCTCTTGGGCTCCCTCCTGTGGTTTTGAGTGGTATGGCTGCTTCTTGGATTAGCATCAGCAGCTGTTCTCACTGATCGTCTTTCTGGCTCGGCTATATTAGTCTGGCCTTATCCCTAATTCAATGCCAGTTGTCAATTGTTGAGCTTGGAGTCATGGCTCTCTGAGGATTTCCCTGCCACTCTGACCATTTCAGCAAAGCTAAGTCCTTGCTTGTCTTTTTGCAGTTCACTTGTTGTGGACTTTGTTGTTTGGCATTTTCTATGTTTTGCTCATTTGTCCAGCTTATCAGTATGGATCTATTTAGCTAAGCTGGAAGCTCTGGGCAGCAGAGTTTGCCCTCCACACCTTTAGTCAGGTGTGGAGATTTTTGCATTTCTCTGCGGTGGACTTTTTCTAGTTTTTTATTACTGACCGCACAGTTTTCTGTTCTGTACTAATTCTGTCTAGCTAGTAGTGGCCTCCTTTGCTAAATCTTGTTTCATACTACGTATGTCATTTCCTTCTCCTCTCACAGTCATTATTTGTGGGGGGCTGTCCTATCCTTTGGGGATTTTCTCTGAGGCAAGATAGCTTTCCTGTTTCTACCTTTAGGGGTAGCTAGTTCTCCGGCTGTGACGAGGTGTCCAGGGAGTGACAGGAACATCCCACGGCTACTGCTAGTGTCTGTGTTAAGATTAGGAACTGTGGTCGGTATAGTTACCACCTGCTCAGAGCTAGTCGCATGTCGCTCCTTAATCACCAGACCATAACAGTACAACTGGCCAAAAATGAGCTGAATGCATCTCAAAAGAAGGAAAAGAAAAAGAGTTCTGAGCCATTTTTTTTTTCTTTAGTCTGTTTTGTCTTTTTCCTTCCTCTTAATCTCTGGGTGATTCAGGATTTGGATGCGGGCATGGATGTTCAGGGGTTGTTTTCTCGTGTGGATCAGCTTGCTGCAAGAGTACAGAGTATTCAAGATTATGTTGTTCAGACTCCGGCCTTAGAGCCTAGAATTCCTACTCCGGATTTGTTTTACGGGGATAAAACTAAGTTTTTGAACTTTAAAAATAACTGCAAATTGTTTTTTGCTCTGAAACCCCGTTCCTCTGGTGACCCCATTCAGCAAGTAAAAATAGTTATTTCTCTGCTGCGTGGTGACCCTCAGGACTGGGCATTCTCCCTTGAGTCAGGGGATCCGGCATTGCTTAATGTAGATGCATTTTTTCAATCGCTCGGATTATTGTATGACGAACCTAACTCTGTAGAGCATGCTGAGAAAACACTGTTTGCCCTGTGTCAGGGTCAGGAAGCGGCAGAATTATACTGCCAGAAATTTAGAAAATGGTCTGTGCTCACTAAATGGAATGAGGATGCTCTGGCAGCAATTTTCAGAAAGGGTCTTTCTGAAGCCCTTAAGGATGTTATGGTGGGGTTCCCCACGCCTGTTGGTTTGAGCGAGTCTATGTCTCTGGCCATTCAGATTGATCGGCGCCTGCGCGAACGCAAAGTGGTGCACCATATGGCAGCGTCCTCTGAGCAGAGTCCTGAGCCTATGCAATGTGATAGGATTTTGACTAGAGCGGAACAGAGGGGATACAGATGTCAGAATGGGCTGTGTTTTTTCTGTGGGGATTCTGCTCATGCTATTTCTGATTGCCCTAAGCGTATTAAGAGGGTTGCTAGATCTGTTACCATTAGTACTGTGCAGCCTAAGTTTCTCCTGTCTGTGACCCTGATTTGCTCATTGTCATCTTTTTCTGTCATGGCATTTGTGGATTCGGGCGCTGCTCTGAACTTAATGGACTTAGAATTCGCTAGGCACTGTGGTTTTTCTTTGCAGCCTTTGCAGAGTCCCATACCCTTAAGGGGTATTGATGCTACACCGTTGGCCAAGAATAAACCTCAGTATTGGACTCAGCTGACTATGTGCATGGCTCCAGCACATCAGGAAGATTGTCGTTTTCTGGTGTTGCATAATTTACATGATGTTGTTGTACTGGGTTTTCCATGGTTACAAGTACACAATCCAGTGCTGGATTGGAAATCAATGTCTGTGACTAGTTAGGGTTGTCAAGGGGTACATAGTGACGTTCCTTTAATGTCAATTTCCTCTTCCCCCTCTTCTGATGTTCCTGAATTTTTGTCAGATTTCCAGGATGTATTTGATGAGCCCAAGTCCAGTTCCCTTCCTCCACATAGGGACTGTGATTGTGCTATTGACTTGATTCCTGGCTGTAAGTTCCCTAAGGGCCGACTTTTCAATCTGTCTGTGCCAGAGCATGCAGCCATGCAGAGCTATGTAAAGGAGTCTTTAGAGAAGGGGCATATTCGGCCGTCTTCGTCACCATTGGGAGCGGGATTCTTTTTTGTTGCCAAGAAGGATGGCTCCTTGAGACCCTGTATTGATTATTGTCTTCTTAATAAGATCACAGTCAAATTCCAATACCCTTTACCTTTGCTCTCTGATTTGTTTGCTCGGATTAAGGGGGCTAGTTCGTTTACCAAGATTGACCTTCGAGGGGCATATAATCTTGTTCGTATTAAACAGGGTGACGAATGGAAAACTGCATTTAATACGCCCGAAGGCCATTTTGAATACCTGGTGATGCCTTTCGGGCTTTCTAATGCTCCTTCTGTATTTCAGTCCTTTATGCATGATATTTTCCGCAATTATCTTGACAAATTCTTGATTGTGTATTTGGATGATATTTTGATTTTTTCCAATGATTGGGAGTCTCATGTGAAGCAGGTCAGGATGGTATTCCAGATCCTTCGTGATAATGCTCTATTTGTGAAGGGGTCTAAGTGCCTATTTGGAGTTCAGAAGGTCTCTTTTTTGGGGTTTATTTTTTCTCCTTCGTCTATAGAAATGGATCCTGTTAAGGTCCAAGCCATTCATGACTGGATTCAACCCACATCTGTGAAGAGCCTTCAGAAATTTTTGGGCTTTGCTAATTTTTATCACCGTTTCATTGCCAACTTCTCTAGTGTGGTTAAACCCCTGACCGATTTGACGAAGAAAGGCGCTGATGTGACTAATTGGTCCTCTGAGGCTGTTGAGGCCTTTCAGGAGCTTAAACGCTGATTTACTTCTGCCCCTGTCTTGCGTCAGCCGGATGTTTCTCTTCCTTTTCAGGTTGAGGTTGACGCTTCTGAGATTGGGGCAGGGGCCGTTTTGTCACAGAGGAATTCTGATGGTTCCTTGATGAAGCCATGTGCCTTCTTTTCCCGAAAGTTTTCGCCTGCGGAACGCAATTATGATGTCGGCAATCGGGAGTTGTTGGCTATGAAGTGGGCATTTGAGGAATGGCGACATTCGCTTGAGGGAGCCAAGCACCGCATTGTGGTCTTGACCGATCATAAGAATCTGATTTACCTCGAGTCGGCCAAGCGGCTGAACCCTAGACAGGCTCGGTGGTCCCTGTTTTTCTCCCGTTTTGATTTTGTGGTCTCATATCTTCCAGGATCTAAGAATATTAAGGCGGATGCCCTCTCTAGGAGTTTTTTGCCTGATTCTCCTGGAGTCCTTGAGCCAGTTGGCATTCTTAGGGAAGGGGTGATTCTGTCTGCCATCTCCCCTGATTTGCGGCGGGCGCTTCAGGAATTTCAGGCTGATAAACCTGACCGCTGTCCTGTGGGGAAGCTGTTTGTTCCTGATAGATGGACAAGTAAGGTAATTTCTGAGGTCCATTGTTCTGTGTTGGCCGGTCATCCTGGGATTTTTGGTACCAGAGATTTGGTAGCTAGGTCCTTTTGGTGGCCTTCCTTGTCGCGGGATGTGCGTTCTTTTGTGCAGTCCTGTGGGACTTGTGCCCGGGCTAAGCCTTGCTGTTCCCGCGCTAGTGGGTTGCTTTTGCCTTTGCCTGTCCCGGAGAGGCCTTGGACGCATATTTCCATGGATTTTATTTCGGATCTTCCTGTGTCCCAGAGGATGTCTGTTATCTGGGTGGTTTGTGACCGGTTCTCTAAAATGGTCCATTTGGTACCTTTGCCTAAATTGCCTTCCTCCTCTGATTTGGTTCCATTATTTTTTCAGCATGTGGTTCGTTTGCATGGCATTCCAGAGAATATTGTGTCTGACAGAGGTTCCCAGTTTGTTTCCAGGTTTTGGCGGGCCTTTTGTGCTAAGATGGGCATTAATTTGTCTTTTTCTTCGGCGTTCCATCCTCAGACAAATGGCCAAACTGAGCGAACTAATCAAACCTTGGAAACCTATTTGAGATGCTTTGTGTCTGCTGATCAGGATGATTGCGTGGCTTTCTTGCCGTTGGCCGAGTTTGCCCTTAATAATCGGGCCAGTTCGGCTACTTTGGTTTCGCCTTTCTTTTGTAATTTTGGTTTCCATCCTCGTTTTTCTTCAGGGCAGGTTGAGCCTTCTGATTGTCCTGGTGTGGATTCTGTGATGGACAGGTTGCAGCAGATTTGGACTCATGTGGTAGACAATTTGACATTGTCCCAGGAAAAGGCTCAGCGTTTTGCTAACCGCCGTCGGTGTGTTGGTCCTCGGCTTCGTGTGGGGGATTTGGTCTGGTTATCCTCTCGTCATGTTCCTATGAAGGTTTCTTCCCCTAAGTTCAAGCCTCGGTTTATTGGTCCTTATAAGATTTCTGAGATTATCAATCCAGTGTCTTTTCGTTTGGCCCTTCCAGCCTCTTTTGCCATCCACAATGTTTTCCATAGATCTTTGTTGCGGAGATATGTGGTACCCGTTGTTCCATCTGTTGATCCTCCTGCCCCGGTGTTGGTTGAGGGGGAGTTGGAATATGTGGTTGAGAAAATTTTGGATTCTCGTTTTTCGAGGCAGAGGCTTCAGTATCTTGTCAAGTGGAAGGGTTATGGCCAGGAGGATAATTCTTGGGTGGTTGCCTCCGATGTCCATGCTGCCGATTTGGTTCGTGCTTTCCATTTGGCTTGTCCTGATCGGCCTGGGGGCTCTGGTGAGGGTTCGGTGACCCCTCCTCAAGGGGGGGGTACTGTTGTGAATTCCGCTCTTGGGCTCCCTCCGGTGGTTATAAGTAGCATTTTTGTGAATTCTGCTCTTGGGCTCCCTCCTGTGGTTTTGAGTGGTATGGCTGCTTCTTGGATTTAGCATCAGCAGCTGTTCTCACTGATCGTCTTTCTGGCTCGGCTATATTAGCCTGGCCTTATCCCTAATTCAATGCCAGTTGTCAATTGTTGAGCTTGGAGTCATGGCTCTCTGAGCATTTCCCTGCCACTCTGACCATTTCAGCAAAGCTAAGTCTTTGCTTGTCTTTTTGCAGTTCACTTGTTGTGGACTTTGTTGTTTGGCATTTTCTATGTTTTGCTCATTTGTCCAGCTTATCAGTATGGATCTATTTAGCTAAGCTGGAAGCTCTCGGCAGCAGAGTTTGCCCTCCACACCTTTAGTCAGGTGTGGAGATTTTTGCATTTCTCTGCGGTGGACTTTTTCTAGTTTTTTATTACTGACCGCACAGTTTTCTGTTCTGTACTAATTCTGTCTAGCTAGTAGTGGCCTCCTTTGCTAAATCTTGTTTCATACTACGTTTGTCATTTCCTTCTCCTCTTACAGTCATTATTTGTGGGGGGCTGTCCTATCCTTTGGGGATTTTCTCTGAGGCAAGATAGCTTTCCTGTTTCTACCTTTAGGGGTAGCTAGTTCTCTGGCTGTGACGAGGTGTCCAGGGAGTGACAGGAACATCTCACGGCTACTGCTAGTGTCTGTGTTAAGATTAGGAACTGCGGTCGGTATAGTTACCACCTGCTCAGAGCTAGTCGCATGTCGCTCCTTAATCACCAGACCATAACACACAGCTACTCTTCTTGCCACAGCTTACTTTTATGTGCCATCCTGATGAGCAGCACTACTTGCACAATTTCTGTGGGTTGTAACAAAGGGCTCTTTTCCATTTGCGAGAAACACGTCTCGCATGTGCAAACCAAGCTCTGGCCCCGGCACTCCAGAGCGGAGCGTGCGGCCGCATAGAAACACATGGAGCTGCATGCTCTGCTCCAAAGTGCCGGCGCCACAGCTTGGTTTCCACATGCGAGACATGGACGTTTATCTCGCAAGTGGAAAAGAGCCCAAAGCCTCATGCTACTGTGTGAGGGATGCAGGGCGGTAGTCGGGGGTGAGGGGCAACTGTTCTCCCACACCCTGGCACCCCACAAGGAGAAAGTGTCCTGTCTGTCGTGTTGTTTGGGTGAAATCTATAACACTCACTTTTGCGTTGGATATCTCCACTGGTTCCATGATCCCGGATCCAGTTGTCATCACACATTGAATGTCAGACTCTGTGTTCATTCTAAACAGATTAACTTTACTCAACAAGTTGAGAAGTTCAGAGGTTCCACAGCAGTAACAGTACAGCACTTTTTTTCCAGCATGAGCTCTCCTTTTGCTTCCTAGCACTTCTGGTTCCAAAGATGCTCGTTCCGGTTCTGCTGTTCTCATGCTTTCTGTCCCACTTCTCTATCCTGGTTTCCCACCCATCTCCCCTTTCTGAGAGATTAAAAAGGCACCTGTTTCCATACATAGTTCAGGCCATTGGCCCTGGATATCCTCCTGGGAAGGACTGCTGAAAGTAGTGGCGGCCGTCCGCATGTTGCTCCCCAAAAGTCCTGTGATTTTCTGCACTACCCAGCCCACTGACCTAATCTGCCTTTCTTCTGTCACTTCTGTTATCTCCAACTTTTAAATCTCTCAGATTCTAAAACCAGGAAGTGAATCTATTATATCTACTCCCTCTCCCCAATGGGAAAATCTCTAAAGCCTTACCCGTTCTTATGCTGGACCTATTTAAATGGAGCCTATCACTAGAAATAACGCTGTAAAACTGCAGATATGCAGTTAATTTCCAGGTTAACACCTATGCATATTTCCTAATGCCTCTTCCTAATGCTTTCTCTAGTCTTATCAAAAAACAAATATGTAGGCTATGTGCACACGTTGCGAATTTTGATGCGAATCTGCAGCGTTTTTGGACAAGCGGAATTACATCAAATCCGCAGTGTAGTACACAAGCAATGTTAGTCAATGTGAAATTGACATTTGGTGTGCACATGCTGTGGAAAAAAACATGCTAATTTGCAGCATTTTTTTTCTGCAGCATGTCAATTCTTTTTACAGATCTGCAGCATTTCTGCACCCATTGACTTCCATTGTGTCAGGGCAATCCGCAGCAAAACCGCAGGTGTAAAAAAGATCTGCGGATTTGCTGCGGATGTGCCTGTGAGAAATGCTTCAGATCGGGAGGGGGAAGAGTGTGTAGATGGAGTGTGGGTGGAGACTATGTGCATGGGTGGAGACTGTGTGTGCGGAGAAGATGTGCGGGTGTTTGTGTGTATTTGTGTGTTTCTGTGTGTGTGTGCGTGGGTGTGCGAGGCTGTCTGTGTGTGTGTGCAGGTCTGTGTGTAGGCAGGCATTGTCCAATGGGACTACTAGTCCCATCCAGCTATGCCTGCTACAGTGACAGCTAGCCGGATGATGGGACAGCAGTATTCCCATTGTCTGGCTACTGTGTTCAAGTGTAAAAAAAAACACATGCACACATATAGACATACAGTACATACAACATATATACTCACCAATCACCTAGTCCCCAAAGCCCTCGATCACCTGTAAAAAAAATAAAAAATAAAAAACCAACAGTATATTCCCTAATCCATTTAATAATGAGTGTCCCACAATGATCTCCCGTGTTGAGCTGTCACATCGGCAGATGCAACTGCTCTCCAGGGGCTCTGGTGATGCAATGACGGAAAGTATCCTTGCGCACTGTATCACTCCGCCATCAGAGGTCTTGTCACTTGCGGCACTGCTGCATGGGAAAATTCTCATGCAGCATTTCTGTAAAGTGAGAGCCTGAACTCAGGTAACCTCTTCAGTGATGCACTGCAGGAACCATTATCTCCTGTCAGTGCATCTCGAGAGGCTTATAGAGCAGTCACATCTCCTGATGTGACTGCTCTATAGGGGAGATCGTCGTGGGACACTCTTTATTAAATGGACTGCATCGGACCAGAGATTATTGGTGTTGGTTTATTTTTTTTATTTTTTTTGCAGGAGATTGAGGGTGTTGCATGGATTGGCAGAACAATAAAGATGGCAAAACAGTGATGTGTTTTATTTCATTAAAATACTTTTCTCTGGCTGTATGTTTATTTAACCCTTTCACAACTATAGGATTAGTAATGGATAGGTATCTTATTGACGTCTCTACATTACTAAGCCGGCTTGATGTCACCTTACAATTCAAAGGTGGCATCAGACCCCAACTATTACCCCATATGCCACCACTACAGGGCAATGGGAAGAGAGAGGCTAACTGCCAGAATTGACACATCTTAGAGATGTGCCATTTCTGGGGCGGCTGTGTGCTGGTGTTTGAAACCGGGGGGGGGGCAATATCCATGGCTATGAATATCAGCCGCAGCTGTCTGCATAGCCTTTTCTGGCTATTAATTATAAGGGAACCTCAAGCCATTGTTGGGGGTCCCCCTATTTTAATAGCCAGTAAAGGATAAATATACAGCTGCGGGCTGAGATTCATAGCCTGGGAAGATCCATGGTATTATTTCCTTCCCAGGCTATAAACATCGGCCCCAATCATTGGCTTTCCCTCTTTGGCGCAGAAAATTGCACGGGAGCCCACGCCATTTTTTTTCATTTTTTTAAAATTAAACAGATATTGCGTTTAAGGCCAGGGTCACACTTGCGAGAAACTCGCATGAGTCTCGCACCTCAATATCCGGCACTGCCACCTGCACTCAGATCGGAGTGTGCGGCTGCATGTATTTCTAAGTAGTTGAATGCTCCGCTCCGAGTGCCGGTGGAAGGTCGGGTATTGAGGTGCGAGACTCGTGCGAGTTTCTCACAAGTGTGACCCCGGTCTAACGCAGATTTTGTGTGTGTGTGTCTTTTAACTCTTTATGTACCATTTTGTTATGTTTATTACTAAACATTGTGCTTGGTATTATCTATCTATCAATCTATCTATAGATATATCTATATCTATAGATCAATCTATAGATAGATAGATATATCTATCTATGTATAGATAGATATATCTATCTATGTATAGATAGATATATCTATAGATAAATAGATAGATAGATAGATAGATAGATAGATAGATAGATAGATAGATAGATAGATAGATAGATAGATAGACAGATCTATAGATCTATCTATCTTTCTGTGTGTGTAAATGTTATTCTTCAATGGAGTATGTAAATGAAGAGGTTGGACAAGAAATTACATCACAATTCTTTTTTTTTGTTAAATAATAAATCTTTATTTAGGTTTCAAAAACGCATGAAAATCCGCATCAAAAACGCATCAAATCTGCGCTGATTTTTACCTGCGTTTTCTGCCATGAGATGCAGAATCTGCGCAGAAAATTCCACAGGCAAATCTGCAACGTGTGCACATATACTGAACAGGAGTCATCCATATAAAACCATTATCAAAACATCCTACACTGTCATCCACATTATAAATAAAGTGTACCTGTTTTATCGGGAAGGGATGCGGGGCATGAATTGAAACAGACATATGCTTACAACTGTACAGTACCTCTAGGGGTGAGGGCAATGACAAAATGCAACAGCAGGAGAGATTGATTCCCAATCAGTGATGCTTCAAAACTGGACAGTTTGATTTCACAGAAGTGTGATTGACTTGAAGTAACATTGTGTCGTTTAAGTGTTCCCTTTCTTTTTTTGGGCAGTGTATATACCCTGCAAGCTAAAGATACACACTGAATAAAACTCTGACAAACCCACTGATTTGGGCATGATTGGCTGAACACTCAATGAAGTGGGGAGAGAAGGATCCCACATTTTAAACTTCGACGGTCAAAACTTCTTTTTGAGGAATAGAGATAAGCTTTTGCCAGAGGAGTCTGATAATGAAGAAGATAGGAGTTCTCAACTGAGCCGAGAACTGCTGTGTTTGGAGGAGTCAGGATTATTTTTATATAGTAAACAGCTGAGCTTCATAGGAGGACCAAGATGGCTGTGACAGAGTCATTCAGCAGGCCCCCATCTGTCGTGGTAATCCATTAGCACCCGGTGATCACCAAGCTGATGGGAGCTGGACCAGCTGTGACGTCATTTAAAGGGCACCTGTCACCCCGTTTTTTCCGTATGAGATAAAAATACTGTTAAATAGGGCCTGAGCTGTGCATTACAACAGTGTATTTTGTGGACCCCGATTCCCCACCTATGCTGCCAAAATACGTTACCAAAGTAGCCGTTTTCGCCTGTCAATCAGGCTGGTCTGGTCAAAAGGGCGTGGTGTCTTCCCCCAGATCTTGCTTAGTTTTCCGTTAGTGGCATAGTGGTTTGCGCATGCCCAAGGTCCCGAATCCACTGCACAGGGGAGTGAAAAGAGCGCGATGTGCGTTATTTCCCTGTTGATCGGTGGGGGCGGCCATCTTCCTTTGGCCACGCGTGCGCAGATGGAGCGCTCTGCTGCCCGCGGCTTCAGGAAAATGGCCGCGGGATGCCGCGCGTGCGCAGATGGAGATCGCGGCGGCCATTTTCCTGAAGCTGAGATGCGAATTCTGCTTCAGGAAAATGGCCGCCGCGATCTCCATCTGCGCACGCGTGGCATCCCGCGGCCATTTTCCTGAAGCCAAGGGCAGCAGAGCGCTCCATCTGCGCACGCGCGGTCAAAGGAAGATGGCCGCCCCCACCGATCAACAGGGAAATAACGCACATCGCGCTCTTTTCACTCTACTGTGCAGTGGATTCGGGACCTTGGGCATGCGCAAACCACTACGCCACCAACGGAAAACTAAGCAAGATCTGGGGGAAGACACCACGCCCATCTGACCAGACCAGCCTGATTGACAGGCGAAAACGGCTACTTTGGTAACCTATTTTGGCAGCATAGGTGGGGAATCGGGGTCCACAAAATACACTGTTGTAATGCACAGCTCAGGCCCTATTTAACAGTATTTTTATCTCATACGGAAAAAACGGGGTGACAGGTGCCCTTTAAATAGCTCTGACTTCACCACCTTGTGATATTTTGCTCCTTTTCTTCCCACAGTTATAACTTTTTTATTTTTTATTTTTCCGTCACTATAGCCGTATGAGGTCTTGTTTTTTGAGAAATGAGTTGTACTTTTAACAACACTATTCATTCATTCAACCACATAGTGTACTGGAAAATGGGGAGAAAATTCCAAGTGCGGTGAAATTGCAAAAAAGTGCAATCCCACAATTATTTTTTGGGGCTTTTTATTTACCATATTCACAAAATGCTAAAACTGACTTGCCAATATGATTCTCCAGGTCAGTATCAGTACACAGATACCAAACATGTACAGGTTCTTTTTTTATTTAATTTGGGGGAAAAAAATCACAAATTTGTAAGACAAAAAAAAGTCTCGTAGCGTCTCCATTTTTTGGAATATAGGACTGGGTGAGGGCTTATTTTTTGTACCTTGAGCTGATTTTTATACCATTTTGGGGTAGATACGATATTTTCCTCATCTGTTATTACTAGGGTTGAGCGACTTTCATTTTTTTAAGATCGAGTAGGGTTTTGGGAAACCCGATTTTGTCCAGAGTCGAGTCGAGTGCAGTCGGCCGATTATCGCTAAAAGTCGGGGATCGACCGAAACACGAAACCCAATGCAAGTCAATGGGGAAGCATAGTCGGCAGTGAGTGGAGGCCAGGAAAACACCTACAGTGCCCATTTTAATGCCAAAAACATCCATTCTTGTTTCTGAAGCTTGCCAATCTTAATTAACTGTATAATAATAGTTGGGCATAGGGAATTGGGGGAAAGTTGTGGGGGGAGTAGGGCTGGCTCAAGTTTTTCGTGGGCCCAGGAAATGCGGACTACGTCACGGCGGTGTTGCAGGGAAAGGTAAGTATTTAAAAGTTGCAAGTGCTGTGATCCTGAGCAAGCAGGGGGGGCCCACTCGTTCGCATTGCCACTGGCACAGGGCCCCTCAAAGTACGGCGGTGTGTTTGCATGGCGGGGGCGCCTCCCACCAGCAGCGACACTTTTGCGTACTCTGAGGGGCCCTGTGCCAGTGACGTCGCCAACGAGTATGCCCCCCCACCTGATGAAGGAACCTGCACTTTCATCTGCACCTTCCTCTTTGTCCCTGTGTAAGGTGGTATAACATGCGGGAAGGGGAACCTTACTTTCAGCAGGGACAGATTCTGGCTGTGTAGAGTACAAGGGGAATGTAGTGGTCTAGGTCAATGTACCAGCAGACTCATTTAGCAGTGGCTGGGCAATGGGCAGGATGAGGAGGAAACAGATATAGGGCCAAAGAATAAAGTAGGCTACATGCAGTTCAAAATTGGTAACAGGACTAAACAGGCGGCATTGCTTTGTTCAGTGGAGTAGCAAACCCAAGAGCAGCAGACACTGTTTCAAGGGCCTAACCACACTAGTAGGCCAAATGCAGTTTAATATCTGATAGTATAGGGCGAAAGCCAGAATGTGGAAGCTCAGCTTTGTTCAGTTGAGGACAACACCAGGGAGGGGCAGACACCTTTAGTAGGCCGGAAAAGCCTATTGCATTTTTTAAAATGGTAATTTGGAGCAGAAGGTTGAAGCTCAGCTTTATTTAGTTGAGGGCAACACCAGGGAGGGGCAGAAGCCGTTAGTAGGCCCTAACCACCATTTTTTTTTTTTTTAAAACCACTTAATGAGAGCCGGAAGGTTGAAGCTCAGCTTTATTTAGTTGAGGACAACACCAGGGAGGGGCAGAAGCCGTTAGTAGGCCCTAACCACCATTTTTTTTTTAAAACCACTTAATGAGAGCCGGAAGGTTGAAGCTCAGCTTTATTTAGTTGAGGACAACACCAGGGAGGGGCAGAAGCCGTTAGTAGGCCCTAACCACCATTTTTTTTTTAAAACCACATAATGAGAGCCGGAAGGTTGAAGCTCAGCTTTATTTAGTTGAGGACAACACCAGGGAGGGGCAGAAGCCGTTAGTAGGCCCTAACCACCATTTTTTTTTTAAAACCACTTAATGAGAGCCGGAAGGTTGAAGCTCAGCTTTATTTAGTTGAGGACAACACCAGGGAGGGGCAGAAGCCGTTAGTAGGCCCTAACCACCATTTTTTTTTTTTTTAAAACCACATAATGAGAGCCGGAAGGTTGAAGCTCAGCTTTATTTAGTTGAGGACAACACCAGGGAGGGGCAGAAGCCGTTAGTAGGCCCTAACCACCATTTTTTTTTTAAAACCACTTAATGAGAGCCGGAAGGTTGAAGCTCAGCTTTATTTAGTTGAGGACAACACCAGGGAGGGGCAGAAGCCGTTAGTAGGCCCTAACCACCATTTTTTTTTTAAAACCACTTAATGAGAGCCGGAAGGTTGAAGCTCAGCTTTATTTAGTTGAGGACAACACCAGGGAGGGGCAGAAGCCGTTAGTAGGCCCTAACCACCATTTTTTTTTTTTAAACCACATAATGAGAGCCGGAAGGTTGAAGCTCAGCTTTATTTAGTTGAGGACAACACCAGGGAGGGGCAGAAGCCGTTAGTAGGCCCTAACCACCAATTTTTTTTTTTTTAAAACCACTTAATGAGAGCCGGAAGGTTGAAGCTCAGCTTTATTTAGTTGAGGACAACACCAGGGAGGGGCAGAAGCCGTTAGTAGGCCCTAACCACCATTTTTTTTTAAAAACCACTTAATGAGAGCCGGAAGGTTGAAGCTCAGCTTTATTTAGTTGAGGACAACACCAGGGAGGGGCAGAAGCCGTTAGTAGGCCCTAACCACCATTTTTTTTTTTAAAACCACATAATGAGAGCCGGAAGGTTGAAGCTCAGCTTTATTTAGTTGAGGACAACACCAGGGAGGGGCAGAAGCCGTTAGTAGGCCCTAACCACCATTTTTTTTTTTTTTAAAACCACTTAATGAGAGCCGGAAGGTTGAAGCTCAGCTTTATTTAGTTGAGGACAACACCAGGGAGGGGCAGAAGCCGTTAGTAGGCCCTAACCACCATTTTTTTTTTAAAACCACTTAATGAGAGCCGGAAGGTTGAAGCTCAGCTTTATTTAGTTGAGGACAACACCAGGGAGGGGCAGAAGCCGTTAGTAGGCCCTAACCACCATTTTTTTTTTTTAAACCACATAATGAGAGCCGGAAGGTTGAAGCTCAGCTTTATTTAGTTGAGGACAACACCAGGGAGGGGCAGAAGCCGTTAGTAGGCCCTAACCACCATTTTTTTTTTTTTTAAAACCACTTAATGAGAGCCGGAAGGTTGAAGCTCAGCTTTATTTAGTTGAGGACAACACCAGGGAGGGGCAGAAGCCGTTAGTAGGCCCTAACCACCATTTTTTTTTTTTAAACCACATAATGAGAGCCGGAAGGTTGAAGCTCAGCTTTATTTAGTTGAGGACAACACCAGGGAGGGGCAGAAGCCGTTAGTAGGCCCTAACCACCATTTTTTTTTTTTTTTAAACCACTTAATGAGAGCCGGAAGGTTGAAGCTCAGCTTTATTTAGTTGAGGACAACACCAGGGAGGGGCAGAAGCCGTTAGTAGGCCCTAACCACCATTTTTTTTTTAAAACCACTTAATGAGAGCCGGAAGGTTGAAGCTCAGCTTTATTTAGTTGAGGACAACACCAGGGAGGGGCAGAAGCCGTTAGTAGGCCCTAACCACCATTTTTTTTTTTAAAACCACATTATGAGAGCCGGAAGGTTGAAGCTCAGCTTTATTTAGTTGAGGACAACACCAGGGAGGGGCAGAAGCCGTTAGTAGGCCCTAACCACCATTTTTTTTTTTAAAACCACATAATGAGAGCCGGAAGGTTGAAGCTCAGCTTTATTTAGTTGAGGACAACACCAGGGAGGGGCAGAAGCCGTTAGTAGGCCCTAACCACCATTTTTTTTTTTTTTAAAACCACTTAATGAGAGCCGGAAGGTTGAAGCTCAGCTTTATTTAGTTGAGGACAACACCAGGGAGGGGCAGAAGCCGTTAGTAGGCCCTAACCACCATTTTTTTTTTAAAACCACTTAATGAGAGCCGGAAGGTTGAAGCTCAGCTTTATTTAGTTGAGGACAACACCAGGGAGGGGCAGAAGCCGTTAGTAGGCCCTAACCACCATTTTTTTTTTTTAAACCACATAATGAGAGCCGGAAGGTTGAAGCTCAGCTTTATTTAGTTGAGGACAACACCAGGGAGGGGCAGAAGCCGTTAGTAGGCCCTAACCACCATTTTTTTTTTTAAAACCACATAATGAGAGCCGGAAGGTTGAAGCTCAGCTTTATTTAGTTGAGGGCAACACCAGGGAGGGGCAGAAGCCGTTAGTAGGCCCTAACCAAAGTTGAAGGCCAAATGCAGTTTAATTTCTGATACTATAGGCCGAAAGCCAGAAGGTGGAAGTTCCGATTTAGACAGTGGAGGACAATTTGAATTAGGGACTGCAGACAGACTTAGTAGGCTGTCCCCTGTGGACCATGCATCCACCACATTAACCCATTGCGCCGTAATGGACACGTAATCTTCCGTGGCCATGCCTACAGGTCCATGCGTCTGTTGTCAGGTGCACCTTTGTACTCACAGATTGCCAGAGTGCATGGACAATGCGGTCTTCTACATGCTGGTGGAGGGTTGGGATGGCTTTTCTCGCAAAAGAAGTGTCGACTGGTTAGCTTGTAGCGTGGTACAGCGTAGTCCATCATGGCCTTATTAATAGTAAATAAAATATATAACTAGGCTCTATGAACTTTTAAATAGGTTCCAGGGGTACACGGGCAGCATTGGTGTGGTCAGTGGAGGAGTATTGCAAGTAGGGGCTGCAGACAGGCTATCAAAGGCCTAAAATAACAAACAGTAGGCAGTCATGGCAGTTTTACATCGGTTACATGGATACACAGGCAGGCACTCCAGGCAGCATTGTGCTCAGTGGAGGAGTATTGCAAGTAGGGGCCGCAGACAGGCTATCAAAGGCCTAAAATAACAAACAGTAGGCAGTCATGGCAGTTTTACATCGGTTACATGGATACACAGGCAGGCACTCCAGGCAGCATTGTGGTCAGTGGAGGAGTATTGCAAGTAGGGACCGCAGACAGGCTATCAAAGGCCTAAAATAACAAACAGTAGGCAGTCATGGCAGTTTTACATCGGTTACATGGATACACAGGCAGCTAGGTGGTGAGTGGAGGAGTATTTAAAGTAAGGACCGCAGACAGGCTATCAAAGGCCTAACATAACAAACAATAGGCTCATGGCAGTTTTACAGCGGTTACATGGATACACGGGCAGGCAGCTTGGTGGTGAGTGGAGGAGTATTTAAAGTATGGACCGCAGACAGGCTTCGAAGGCCTAACACAATAAAATGGGCTGGCTGTAGGCACTTTAAAATTGGTTCCAGGGGTACACGGGCAGCAGTGGTCTGGTCAGTGGAGGACTAGTGGAAGGAGGGAGCGCAGAAAGGCTTCAAAGGCCTAAAATAACAAACAATAGGCTCATGGCAGTTTTACAGCGGTTACATGGATACACGGGCAGGCAGCTTGGTGGTCAGTGGAGGAGTAGGGACCGCAGACAGGCTATCAAAGGCCTAAAATAACAAACAATAGGCTCATGGCAGTTTTACAGCGGTTACATGGATACACGGGCAGGCAGCTTGGTGCTGAGTGGAGGAGTATTTAAAGTATGGACCGCAGACAGGCTTCGAAGGCCTAACACAATAAAATGGGCTGGCTGTAGGCACTTTAAAATTGGTTCCAGGGGTACACGGGCAGCAGTGGTCTGGTCAGTGGAGGCCTAGTGGAAGTATGGACCGCAGACAGGCTTCGAAGGCCTAACACAATAAAATGGGCTGGCTGTAGGCACTTTAAAATTGGTTCCAGGGGTACACGGGCAGCAGTGGTCTGGTCAGTGGAGGCCTAGTGGAAGTATGGACCGCAGACAGGCTTCGAAGGCCTAACACAATAAAATGGGCTGACTGTAGGCACTTTAAAATTGGTTCCAGGGGTACACGGGCAGCAGTGGTCTGGTCAGTGGAGGACTAGTGGAAGTATGGACCGCAGACAGGCTTCGAAGGCCTAACACAATAAAATGGGCTGGCTGTAGGCACTTTAAAATTGGTTCCAGGGGTACACGGGCAGCAGTGGTCTGGTCAGTGGAGGACTAGTGGAAGTATGGACCGCAGACAGGCTTCGAAGGCCTAACACAATAAAATGGGCTGGCTGTAGGCACTTTAAAATTGGTTCCAGGGGTACACGGGCAGCAGTGGTCTGGTCAGTGGAGGCCTAGTGGAAGGAGGGACCGCAGACAGGCTTCGAAGGCCTAACACAATAAAATGGGCTGGCTGTAGGCACTTTAAAATTGGTTCCAGGGGTACACGGGCAGCAGTGGTCTGGTCAGTGGAGGACTAGTGGAAGGAGGGAGCGCAGAAAGGCTTCAAAGGCCTAAAATAACAAACAATAGGCTCATGGCAGTTTTACAGCGGTTACATGGATACACGGGCAGGCAGCTTGGTGGTCAGTGGAGGAGTAGGGACCGCAGACAGGCTATCAAAGGCCTAAAATAACAAACAATAGGCTCATGGCAGTTTTACAGCGGTTACATGGATACACGGGCAGGCAGCTTGGTGCTGAGTGGAGGAGTAGTGCAAGGAGTGTCTGTCCCAGTACTCCCAAAATATAAATAGATGTTAATGTCTCGCAAAACAACCAAAACAAAAAAAAAGATGGCATACTTAGGTACAGGGGTGGGCTCATCTGCTGTGTTTCTGACATAGTAATTTGGCAGTAACTATTTAATGGTGCCAATATAGGACACAGACACAGACTACTTTAAGTTGCATCATAGATGTCTACAAATTTGTATTGTCAGTGCCAGACATTGAATGATGTCAGCGAATAGACTAAAGATTGGTGGAGCTGTGCGACATAATTTTGCACGTAGTAGAGCCCAGTTTGAGCTGGGGTAGGGGGGAACTCTCTTGAGGCCGGCGGGACCGCCCCAGGGCCACTCATGTTACAACGGTGTGTCTGACGTTGGGTGCGCACCACCACCGCCAGAGACACTACATTGTACTATGAGGGACCCAGTAGCAATGCCGTCAACCAAAAGCGAGCACACCCACCTCTTCAGACAAACAGCAGTCTCACGGGTGCTTGCGCCAAGTCGCGATACCACGGCCCCGTGTGGGGAGTTTGGCCATTTAGGGAGGTGTAAACATGTCGTATGCTGTACAATCTGCAGCAGCAAATTAGACATTAGAAAAGTAATTCACAGGCAAGAGCTTTTCATAGGAAAGCTAGGTGTCGGCCGGGCAAGGTGGGGCAAAAGATTTTGAAATCCAGTTGTGGTTCATTTTAATGAATGTTAGATCGTCAACATTTTGGGTAGCCAGACGAGTCCTTTTTTCGGTTAATATTGACCCTGCAGCACTGAATACTCTTTCTGATAGGACACTTGCTGCCGGGCAAGCAAGCTCCTGCAATGCATATTCTGCCAATTCTGGCCAGGTGTCTAATTTGGAGGCCCAGTAATCAAATGGGAATGACGGTTGAGGGAGAACATCGATAAGGGATGAAAAATAGTTAGTAACCATACTGGACAAATGTTGTCTCCTGTCACTTTCAATTGATGCAGCAGTACCTGTCCTGTCTGCGGTCATAGCAAAATCACTCCACAACCTGGTCAGAAAACCCCTCTGTCCAACGCCACTTCTGATGTGTGCACCCCTAACACTCCTAGTCTGCTGCCCCCTGGAGCTCGTGTGAGAACGATCACGTGCGCTGTGTGCTGGGAATGCCTGAAGCAAACGGTCAACAAGAGTTGATTGTTTGGTTGCTAATATTAGTTCCAAGTTCTCATGTGGCATAATATTTTGCAATTTGCCTTTATAGCGTGGATCAAGGAGGCAGGCCAACCAGTAATCGTCATCGTTCATCATTTTCGTAATGCGTGTGTCCCTTTGTAGGATACGTAAGGCATAATCCGCCATGTGGGCCAAAGTTCCACTTGTCAAATCTCCGGTTGTGATTGGTTGAGGGGCAGTTGCAGGCAAATCTACGTCACTTGTGTCCCTCAAAAAACCAGAACCCGGCCGTGACACGCAACCAATTTCCTGTGCCCCCGTGAAAGTTTCCGCATTAAAAATATACTCATCCCCATCATCCTCCTCGTCCTCCACCTCCTCTTCGCCCGCTACCTCGTCCTGTACACTGCCCTGACCAGACAATGGCTGACTGTCATCAAGGCTTCCCTCTTCCTCTGGTGCAGACGCCTGCTCCTTTATGTGCGTCAAACTTTGCATCAGCAGACGCATTAGGGGGATGCTCATGCTTATTACGGCGTTGTCTGCACTAACCAGCCGTGTGCATTCCTCAAAACACTGAAGGACTTGACACATGTCTTGTATCTTCGACCACTGCACACCTGACAACTCCATGTCTGCCATCCTACTGCCTGCCCGTGTATCCTCCCACAAATAAATAACAGCACGCCTCTGTTCGCACAGTCTCTGAAGCATGTGCAGTGTTGAGTTCCACCTTGTTGCAACGTCTATGATTAGGCGATGCTGGGGAAGGTTCAAAGACCGCTGATAGGTCTGCATACGGCTGGCGTGTACAGGCGAACGTCGGATATGTGAGCAAAGTGCACGCACTTTGAGGAGCAGGTCGGAGAACCCAGGATAAGTTTTCAATAAGCACTGCACCACCAGGTTTAAGGTGTGAGCCAGGCAAGGAATGTGTTTCAGTTGGGAAAGGGAGATGGCAGCCATGAAATTCCTTCCGTTATCACTCACTACCTTGCCTGCCTCAAGATCTACTGTGCCCAGCCACGACTGCGTTTCTTGTTGCAAGAACTCGGACAGAACTTCCGCGGTGTGTCTGTTGTCGCCCAAACACTTCATAGCCAATACAGCCTGCTGACGCTTGGCAGTAGCTGGCCCATAATGGGACAACTGGTGTGCAACAGTGTCATCTGCCGATGGAGTGGTTGGCCGACTGCGTTCTGTGGAAGAGCTGTAGCTTCTGCAGGAGGACGAGGAGGAGGAGGAGGGGGTGCGAACGCCTACAGCCAACTGTTTCCTAGACCGTGGGCTAGGCACAACTGTCCCTAAATTGATGTCGCCTGTGGACCCTGCATCCACCACATTCACCCAGTGTGCCGTGATGGACACATAACGTCCCTGGCCATGCCTACTGGTCCATGCATCTGTAGTCAGGTGCACCTTTGTACTCACAGATTGCCTGAGTGCATGGACGATGCGCTGTTTAACATGCTGGTGCAGGGCTGGGATGGCTTTTCTGGAAAAAAAGTGTCGACTGGGTAGCTCGTATCGTGGTTCAGCGTACTCCATCAGGGCTTTGAAAGCTTCGCTTTCAACTAACCGGTAGGGCATCATCTCTAACGAGATTAGTCTAGCTATGTGGGCGTTAAAACCCTGTGTACGCGGATGCGAGGATAAGTACTTCCTTTTTCTAACCAGAGTCTCATGTAGGGTGAGCTGGACTGGAGAGCTGTAGATCGTGGAACTTTCGGGTGTGCCGGTGGACATGGCAGACTGAGAGACGGTTGGAGACGGTATTGTTTCCGCCGGTGCCCTACATGCAATATTTCCTCCTACAAAACTGGTGATTCCCTGACCCTGACTGCTTTTGGCTGGCAAAGAAACCTGCACAGATACTGCCGGTGGTGCGGAAAATGGTGGCCTTACAGTGACGGAAGGGATGTTGCGTTGCTGACTAGCTTCATTGGCCGAGGGTGCTACAACCTTGAGGGACGTTTGGTAGTTAGTCCAGGCTTGAGAATGCATGGTGGTTAAGTGTCTATGCATGCAACTAGTATTTAGACTTTTCAGATTCTGACCTCTGCTTAAGCTAGTTGAACATTTTTGACAGATGACTTTGCGCTGATCAGTTGGATGTTGTTTAAAAAAATGCCAGACTGCACTCTTCCTAGACTCTGATCCCTTTTCAGGGATTGCAGACTGAGCTTTAACCGGATGGCAACGCTGTGCTCCAACAGGTTTTGGCTTTGACACGCGTTTTGGTCCAGATACGGGCCCGGCAGATGGAACCTGTTGCGATGTTGATGCCTGCTGCGGCCCCTCCTCCACCTCCGCTTCTGAACTACTGCCGCCTGCACCCTGTTCCCCCAATGGCTGCCAATCGGGGTCAATAACTGGGTCATCTATTACCTCCTCTTCGAGCTCGTGTGCAACTTCGTCTGTGTCACTGTGTCGGTCGGTGGTATAGCGTTCGTGGCGGGGCAACATAGTCTCATCAGGGTCTGATTGTGGATCTGTACCCTGAGAGGGCAATGTGGTGGTCTGAGTCAAAGGAGCAGCATAGTACTCTGGCTGTGGCTGTGCATCAGTGCACTCCATGTCAGAATATACTTGTAATGGGCATGGCCTGTTAAATGTTTCACTTTCTAAGCCAGGGACGGTATGTGTAAAGAGCTCCATGGAGTGACCCGTTGTGTCGCCTGCTGCATCCTTCTCTCTTGTTGTAGTTTTTGCTGAGGAGGACAAGGAAGCGACTTGTCCCTGACCGTGAACATCCACAAGCGACGCGCTGCTTTTACATTTACCAGTTTCGGAAGAGGAGGCAAAAGAGCTAGAGGCTGAGTCTGCAATGTAAGCCAAAACTTGCTGTTGCTGCTCCGCCTTTAAAAGCGGTTTTCCTACTCCCAGAAAAGAGAGCGTTCGAGGCCTTGTGTAGCCTGACGACGAAACTGGCTCCACAGCTCCAGACTTAGGTGGAATATTTTTATCCCCACGACCACCTGATGCTCCACTACCACTACCATCATTACCAGCTGACAATGAACGCCCACGACGACCTCTTGCACCAGACTTCCTCATTGTTTTAAAATCTTAACCAAAGTAACTTTATTTGTTGCTATCAAACAACTTACACGGTGAGCTATAACTTCAGTATGATTTCAATATCCCTTAACAGGTTGGTGAGACCACAAGGAAAATCAGGCACAATGTTACACACTCTGTTTTCTGTGGCACAAAATCACAGAGATGACACACACGCAGGACTGTCACTCAAGCACTAATGTCAATATTAATCTCCCACCTAATTTATTTATTTTTTTTTCTCAGGGAGACTTTAGAAACCAAATAATATTAAAAAAAAAAAAAAAAAAGGCTTTCTATGGCCCACAATTAGAGAGAGAGAGGTGGCACAACCAGGAGTCAAGACTGGCGCACAAGCTGAAAGGGCAATATTACTCTCCCACTGTTTTTTATGTTTTTTTTGTTTTTTTCAGGGAGACTTTAGAAACCAAATAATATTAAAAAAACCAAAAAAAAAAAAGGCTTTCTATGGCCCACTGAATGAGAGGGAGAGAGGTGGCACACCCAGGAGTCAAGACTGGCACACAAGCTGAAAGGGCAATATTACTCTCCCACTGTTTTTTTATGTATTTTTTGTTTTTTCAGGGAGACTTTAGAAACCCAATAATATTTAAAAAAAAAAATAAATAGGCTTTCTATGGCCCACTGAATGAGAGGGAGAGAGGTGGCACACCCAGGAGTCAAGACTGGCACACAAGCTGAAAGGGCAATATTACTCTCCCACTGTTTTTTTATGTATTTTTTGTTTTTTCAGGGAGACTTTAGAAACCCAATAATATTTAAAAAAAAAAATAAATAGGCTTTCTATGGCCCACTGAATGAGAGGGAGAGAGGTGGCACACCCAGGAGTCAAGACTGGCACACAAGCTGAAAGGGCAATATTACTCTCCCACTGTTTTTTTAGGTTTTTTTTTTTTTTCAGGGAGACTTTAGAAACCAAATAATATTAAAAAAAAAAAAAAAAAAAATAGGCTTGCTATAGCCCACTGAATGAGAGATAGCACACACAGCAGTGGCACACAAGCCCTTACTGAGGCCAATATTTTTCTCCCACTGATTGATGTAGTGTTTTTGTGTTGAGGTAGAATTTAGAACACAAATCACGGAAAAAATAAATAGGCTTTCTATGGCCCACTGAATGAAAGGGAGAGAGGTGGCACACCCAGGAGTCAAGACTGGCACACAAGCTGAAAGGGCAATATTACTCTCCCACTGTTTTTTTATGTATTTTTTGTTTTTTCAGGGAGACTTTAGAAACCCAATAATATTTAAAAAAAAAAATAAATAGGCTTTCTATGGCCCACTGAATGAGAGGGAGAGAGGTGGCACACCCAGGAGTCAAGACTGGCACACAAGCTGAAAGGGCAATATTACTCTCCCACTGTTTTTTTAGGTTTTTTTTTTTTTTTCAGGGAGAATTAGAAACCAAATAATATTAAAAAAAAAAAAATAGGCTTTCTATGGCCCACTGAATGAAAGGGAGAGAGGTGGCACACCCAGGAGTCAAGACTGGCACACAAGCTGAAAGGGCAATATTACTCTCCCACTGTTTTTTTATGTATTTTTTGTTTTTTCAGGGAGACTTTAGAAACCCAATAATATTTAAAAAAAAAAATAAATAGGCTTTCTATGGCCCACTGAATGAGAGGGAGAGAGGTGGCACACCCAGGAGTCAAGACTGGCACACAAGCTGAAAGGGCAATATTACTCTCCCACTGTTTTTTTAGGTTTTTTTTTTTTTTCAGGGAGACTTTAGAAACCAAATAATATTAAAAAAAAAAAAAAAAAAAAAAAAATAGGCTTGCTATAGCCCACTGAATGAGAGATAGCACACACAGCAGTGGCACACAAGCCCTTACTGAGGCCAATATTTTTCTCCCACTGATTGATGTAGTGTTTTTGTGTTGAGGTAGAATTTAGAACACAAATCACGGAAAAAATAAATAGGCTTTCTATGGCCCACTGAATGAAAGGGAGAGAGGTGGCACACCCAGGAGTCAAGACTGGCACACAAGCTGAAAGGGCAATATTACTCTCCCACTGTTTTTTTATTTATTTTTTGTTTTTTCAGGGAGACTTTAGAAACCCAATAATATTTAAAAAAAAAAATAAATAGGCTTTCTATGGCCCACTGAATGAGAGGGAGAGAGGTGGCACACCCAGGAGTCAAGACTGGCACACAAGCTGAAAGGGCAATATTACTCTCCCACTGTTTTTTTAGGTTTTTTTTTTTTTTTCAGGGAGAATTAGAAACCAAATAATATTAAAAAAAAAAAAAATAGGCTTTCTATGGCCCACTGAATGAAAGGGAGAGAGGTGGCACACCCAGGAGTCAAGACTGGCACACAAGCTGAAAGGGCAATATTACTCTCCCACTGTTTTTTTATGTATTTTTTGTTTTTTCAGGGAGACTTTAGAAACCCAATAATATTTAAAAAAAAAAATAAATAGGCTTTCTATGGCCCACTGAATGAGAGGGAGAGAGGTGGCACACCCAGGAGTCAAGACTGGCACACAAGCTGAAAGGGCAATATTACTCTCCCACTGTTTTTTTAGGTTTTTTTTTTTTTTCAGGGAGACTTTAGAAACCAAATAATATTAAAAAAAAAAAAAAAAAAAAAAAAATAGGCTTGCTATAGCCCACTGAATGAGAGATAGCACACACAGCAGTGGCACACAAGCCCTTACTGAGGCCAATATTTTTCTCCCACTGATTGATGTAGTGTTTTTGTGTTGAGGTAGAATTTAGAACACAAATCACGGAAAAAATAAATAGGCTTTCTATGGCCCACTGAATGAAAGGGAGAGAGGTGGCACACCCAGGAGTCAAGACTGGCACACAAGCTGAAAGGGCAATATTACTCTCCCACTGTTTTTTTATGTATTTTTTGTTTTTTCAGGGAGACTTTAGAAACCCAATAATATTTAAAAAAAAAAATAAATAGGCTTTCTATGGCCCACTGAATGAGAGGGAGAGAGGTGGCACACCCAGGAGTCAAGACTGGCACACAAGCTGAAAGGGCAATATTACTCTCCCACTGTTTTTTTAGGTTTTTTTTTTTTTTTCAGGGAGAATTAGAAACCAAATAATATTAAAAAAAAAAAAATAGGCTTTCTATGGCCCACTGAATGAAAGGGAGAGAGGTGGCACACCCAGGAGTCAAGACTGGCACACAAGCTGAAAGGGCAATATTACTCTCCCACTGTTTTTTTATGTATTTTTTGTTTTTTCAGGGAGACTTTAGAAACCCAATAATATTTAAAAAAAAAAATAAATAGGCTTTCTATGGCCCACTGAATGAGAGGGAGAGAGGTGGCACACCCAGGAGTCAAGACTGGCACACAAGCTGAAAGGGCAATATTACTCTCCCACTGTTTTTTTAGGTTTTTTTTTTTTTTCAGGGAGACTTTAGAAACCAAATAATATTAAAAAAAAAAAAAAAAAAAAAAAAAATAGGCTTGCTATAGCCCACTGAATGAGAGATAGCACACACAGCAGTGGCACACAAGCCCTTACTGAGGCCAATATTTTTCTCCCACTGATTGATGTAGTGTTTTTGTGTTGAGGTAGAATTTAGAACACAAATCACGGAAAAAATAAATAGGCTTTCTATGGCCCACTGAATGAAAGGGAGAGAGGTGGCACACCCAGGAGTCAAGACTGGCACACAAGCTGAAAGGGCAATATTACTCTCCCACTGTTTTTTTATGTATTTTTTGTTTTTTCAGGGAGACTTTAGAAACCCAATAATATTTAAAAAAAAAAATAAATAGGCTTTCTATGGCCCACTGAATGAGAGGGAGAGAGGTGGCACACCCAGGAGTCAAGACTGGCACACAAGCTGAAAGGGCAATATTACTCTCCCACTGTTTTTTTAGGTTTTTTTTTTTTTTTCAGGGAGAATTAGAAACCAAATAATATTAAAAAAAAAAAAATTGGCTTTCTATGGCCCACTGAATGAAAGGGAGAGAGGTGGCACACCCAGGAGTCAAGACTGGCACACAAGCTGAAAGGGCAATATTACTCTCCCACTGTTTTTTTATGTATTTTTTGTTTTTTTCAGGGAGACTTTAGAAACCCAATAATATTTTAAAAAAAAAATAAATAGGCTTTCTATGGCCCACTGAATGAGAGGGAGAGAGGTGGCACACCCAGGAGTCAAGACTGGCACACAAGCTGAAAGGGCAATATTACTCTCCCACTGTTTTTTTAGGTTTTTTTTTTTTTTCAGGGAGACTTTTGAAACCAAATAATATTAAAAAAAAAAAAAAAAAAAAAATATAGGCTTGCTATAGCCCACTGAATGAGAGATAGCGCACACACAGCAGTGGCACACAAGCCCTGACTGAGGCCAATATTTTTCTCCCACTGATTGATGTAGTGTTTCTGTGTTGAGGTAGATTTTAGAACACAAATCACGGAAAAAATAAATAGGCTTTCTATGGCCCACTCAGTGAGAGATGGCACACACAGGGATGGCACTGTAGCAGAAATGCCAATCTTAATCTCCCACAAAAAAAAAACAAAAAAAAAAAAAAAACTGTCCTACAATTACTATCTCCCTGCAGTAATGTAAGCCAGGTATGGCAGGCAGCAATAGGAGTGGACTGATGCACAAATTAAATAAAAAGTGTGGACAAACAAAAAAGATAGCTGTGCAGAAAGGAAGGAACAAGAGGATATGTGCTTTGAAAAAAGCAGTTGGTTTCCACAGTGGCGTACACACAGCAATACAGCTATCACGGAGCCTTCTAGGGCAGCCCAATGAGCTACAGCGCTGAGGGGAAAAAAAAAAAAAAATAGCTTCCACTGTTCCTGCACACCGAAGGTGGTGTTGGACAGTGGAAATCGCTGCAGCACAAGCGGTTTGGTGGTTAGTGGACCCTGCCTAACGCTCTCCCTGCTTCTGATGAAGCGGCAGCAACCTGTCCCTAAGCTCAGATCAGCAGCAGTAAGATGGCGGTCGGCGGGAACGCCCCTTTATAGCCCCTGTGACGCCGCAGACAGCAAGCCAATCACTGCAATGCCCTTCTCTAAGATGGTGGGGACCAGGATCTATGTCATCACGCTGCCCACACTCTGCGTTCACCTTCATTGGCTGAGAAATGGCGCTTTTCGCGTCATTGAAACGCGACTTTGGCGCGAAAGTCGCGTACCGCATGGCCGACAAGCACAGGGGTCGGATCGGGTTTCATGAGACGCCGACTTAGCCAAAAGTCGGCGACTTTTGAAAATGATCGACCCGTTTCGCTCAACCCTAGTTATTACATTTTATTGCAATGTTGAGATGGCCAAAAAAATAATTCTGGAGTTTCGATTTCTTTTCTCATTACCCTGTTTACGGATCATACTAAATTAATTACTTTATGTTTTTTTATACTGTATATCCATATTCATATGATATATATATTTCTAAAAACAGCGATGCCAAACGTGTATTTTTTTAACTGTTTTATTTTGAATGGGGAAAAAAGGGATGATTTGAACTTTTATTTGCAATGACAGGCATGGGGGTCTTTTGCAGGTATTGTTATCACAAGAAAGGGGCGCTGATGGACGTGTCTCATGACGCGCTTCCGCCCGGTGCGTGTTAAATGCCGCTGTGAGATCAGCTGTCATTTGCAGGGAAATATGCGGGGCTCAGTGCCGGAGCTTGCATCAAATGCAGAGAGGTGACCATAGATGTACAGAGGGTAGAATAAGTATTTGACCCACTGCCGATTTTGAACGTTTTCCTACCTACAAAGACTGGAGAGGTCTATAATTTTTGTCATAGGGATACTTCAACTGTGAGAGACAGAATCTTAAAAAAAATCCAGAAAATCACGTTGTATGATTTTTAAGTAAAAAAAATTGCATTTTATTGCATGAGATAAGTATTTGATGCAATGGAAAAACAGAACTTAACAGAAACCTTTGTTTGCAATTACAGAGGTCAAATGTTTTACTGTAGTTCTTGACCAAGTTTTCACATAATGCAGCAGGGATTTTGACCCACTTCTCTATAAAGATCTTCTCCAGATCTTTCAGGTTTCAGGGCTGTATTTGGGCAACATTGAGTTTCAGCTCCATCCAAAGATTTTCTATTGAGTTCAGGTCTGGAGACTGGCTATGCCACTTCAGGAACTTGAAATGTTCTTATGGAACCACTCCTTAGTTGCCCTGGCTGTATGTTTCGGGTCATTGCCATGTTGCAAGATCCAGCCATGACCCATCTTCAGTGCTCTTTTTGAGGGAAGGAGCTTGTTGGCCAGAATCTTGCGATACATGGCCACTAGGGTTGAGCGACTTTCATTTTTTTAAGATCGAGTAGGGTTTTGGGAAACCCGATTTTGTCCAGAGTCGAGTCGAGTGCAGTCGGCCGATTATCGCTAAAAGTCGGGGATCGACCGAAACACGAAACCCAATGCAAGTCAATGGGGAAGCATAGTCGGCAGTGAGTGGAGGCCAGGAAAACACCTACAGTGCCCATTTTAATGCCAAAAACATCCATTCTTGTTTCTGAAGCTTGCCAATCTTAATTAACTGTATAATAATAGTTGGGCATAGGGAATTGGGGGAAAGTTGTGGGGGGAGTAGGGCTGGCTCAAGTTTTTCGTGGGCCCAGGAAATGCGGACTACGTCACGGCGGTGTTGCAGGGAAAGGTAAGTATTTAAAAGTTGCAAGTGCTGTGATCCTGAGCAAGCAGGGGGGGCCCACTCGTTCGCATTGCCACTGGCACAGGGCCCCTCAAAGTACGGCGGTGTGTTTGCATGGCGGGGGCGCCTCCCACCAGCAGCGACACTTTTGCGTACTCTGAGGGGCCCTGTGCCAGTGACGTCGCCAACGAGTATGCCCCCCCACCTGATGAAGGAACCTGCACTTTCATCTGCACCTTCCTCTTTGTCCCTGTGTAAGGTGGTATAACATGCGGGAAGGGGAACCTTACTTTCAGCAGGGACAGATTCTGGCTGTGTAGAGTACAAGGGGAATGTAGTGGTCTAGGTCAATGTACCAGCAGACTCATTTAGCAGTGGCTGGGCAATGGGCAGGATGAGGAGGAAACAGATATAGGGCCAAAGAATAAAGTAGGCTACATGCAGTTCAAAATTGGTAACAGGACTAAACAGGCGGCATTGCTTTGTTCAGTGGAGTAGCAAACCCAAGAGCAGCAGACACTGTTTCAAGGGCCTAACCACACTAGTAGGCCAAATGCAGTTTAATATCTGATAGTATAGGGCGAAAGCCAGAATGTGGAAGCTCAGCTTTGTTCAGTTGAGGACAACACCAGGGAGGGGCAGACACCTTTAGTAGGCCGGAAAAGCCTATTGCATTTTTTAAAATGGTAATTTGGAGCAGAAGGTTGAAGCTCAGCTTTATTTAGTTGAGGGCAACACCAGGGAGGGGCAGAAGCCGTTAGTAGGCCCTAACCACCATTTTTTTTTTTTAAAACCACTTAATGAGAGCCGGAAGGTTGAAGCTCAGCTTTATTTAGTTGAGGACAACACCAGGGAGGGGCACACAGACAGACACCTTTAGTAGGCCTGAAAAGCCTATTGCATTTTTCAAAATGGTAATTTGGAGCAGAAGGTTGAAGCTCAGCTTTATTTAGTTGAGGGCAACACCAGGGAGGGGCAGAAGCCGTTAGTAGGCCCTAACCACCATTTTTTTTTTAAAACCACTTAATGAGAGCCTGAAGGTTGAAGCTCAGCTTTATTTAGTTGAGGACAACACCAGGGAGGGGCAGAAGCCGTTAGTAGGCCCTAACCACCATTTTTTTTTTTTTTAAAACCACTTAATGAGAGCCGGAAGGTTGAAGCTCAGCTTTATTTAGTTGAGGACAACACCAGGGAGGGGCAGAAGCCGTTAGTAGGCCCTAACCACCATTTTTTTTTTAAAACCACTTAATGAGAGCCGGAAGGTTGAAGCTCAGCTTTATTTAGTTGAGGACAACACCAGGGAGGGGCAGAAGCCGTTAGTAGGCCCTAACCACCATTTTTTTTTTTTTTAAAACCACTTAATGAGAGCCGGAAGGTTGAAGCTCAGCTTTATTTAGTTGAGGACAACACCAGGGAGGGGCAGAAGCCGTTAGTAGGCCCTAACCACCATTTTTTTTTTAAAACCACTTAATGAGAGCCTGAAGGTTGAAGCTCAGCTTTATTTAGTTGAGGACAACACCAGGGAGGGGCAGAAGCCGTTAGTAGGCCCTAACCACCATTTTTTTTTTTTTTAAAACCACTTAATGAGAGCCGGAAGGTTGAAGCTCAGCTTTATTTAGTTGAGGACAACACCAGGGAGGGGCACACAGACAGACACCTTTAGTAGGCCTGAAAAGCCTATTGCATTTTTCAAAATGGTAATTTGGAGCAGAAGGTTGAAGCTCAGCTTTATTTAGTTGAGGGCAACACCAGGGAGGGGCAGAAGCCGTTAGTAGGCCCTAACCACCATTTTTTTTTTAAAACCACTTAATGAGAGCCGGAAGGTTGAAGCTCAGCTTTATTTAGTTGAGGACAACACCAGGCAGGGGCACACAGACATACTCCTTTAGTAGGCCTGAAAAGCCTATTGCATTTTTCAAAATGGTAATTTGGAGCAGAAGGTTGAAGCTCAGCTTTATTTAGTTGAGGGCAACACCAGGGAGGGGCAGAAGCCGTTAGTAGGCCCTAACCAAAGTTGAAGGCCAAATGCAGTTTAATTTCTGATACTATAGGCCGAAAGCCAGAAGGTGGAAGTTCCGATTTAGACAGTGGAGGACAATTTGAATTAGGGACTGCAGACAGACTTAGTAGGCTGTCCCCTGTGGACCATGCATCCACCACATTAACCCATTGCGCCGTAATGGACACGTAATCTTCCGTGGCCATGCCTACAGGTCCATGCGTCTGTTGTCAGGTGCACCTTTGTACTCACAGATTGCCAGAGTGCATGGACAATGCGGTCTTCTACATGCTGGTGGAGGGTTGGGATGGCTTTTCTCGCAAAAGAAGTGTCGACTGGTTAGCTTGTAGCGTGGTACAGCGTAGTCCATCATGGCCTTATTAATAGTAAATAAAATATATAACTAGGCTCTATGAACTTTTAAATAGGTTCCAGGGGTACACGGGCAGCATTGGTGTGGTCAGTGGAGGAGTATTGCAAGTAGGGGCTGCAGACAGGCTATCAAAGGCCTAAAATAACAAACAGTAGGCAGTCATGGCAGTTTTACATCGGTTACATGGATACACAGGCAGCTAGGTGGTGAGTGGAGGAGTATTTAAAGTAAGGACCGCAGACAGGCTATCAAAGGCCTAACATAACAAACAATAGGCTCATGGCAGTTTTACAGCGGTTACATGGATAGACGGGCAGGCAGCTTGGTGGTGAGTGGAGGAGTATTTAAAGTAGGGACCGCAGACAGGCTGTCAAAGGCCTAACATAACAAACAATAGGCTCATGGCAGTTTTACAGCGGTTACATGGATACACGGGCAGGCAGCTTGGTGGTGAGTGGAGGAGTATTTAAAGTATGGACCGCAGACAGGCTTCGAAGGCCTAACACAATAAAATGGGCTGGCTGTAGGCACTTTAAAATTGGTTCCAGGGGTACACGGGCAGCAGTGGTCTGGTCAGTGGAGGCCTAGTGGAAGTATGGACCGCAGACAGGCTTCGAAGGCCTAACACAATAAAATGGGCTGGCTGTAGGCACTTTAAAATTGGTTCCAGGGGTACACGGGCAGCAGTGGTCTGGTCACTGGAGGACTAGTGGAAGGAGGGAGCGCAGAAAGGCTTCAAAGGCCTAAAATAACAAACAATAGGCTCATGGCAGTTTTACAGCGGTTACATGGATACACGGGCAGGCAGCTTGGTGGTGAGTGGAGGAGTATTTAAAGTATGGACCGCAGACAGGCTTCGAAGGCCTAACACAATAAAATGGGCTGGCTGTAGGCACTTTAAAATTGGTTCCAGGGGTACACGGGCAGCAGTGGTCTGGTCAGTGGAGGACTAGTGGAAGGAGGGAGCGCAGAAAGGCTTCAAAGGCCTAAAATAACAAACAATAGGCTCATGGCAGTTTTACAGCGGTTACATGGATACACGGGCAGGCAGCTTGGTGCTGAGTGGAGGAGTAGTGCAAGGAGTGTCTGTCCCAGTACTCCCAAAATATAAATAGATGTTAATGTCTCGCAAAACAACCAAAACAAAAAAAAAGGTGGCATACTTAGGTACAGGGGTGGGCTCATCTGCTGTGTTTCTGACATAGTAATTTGGCAGTAACTATTTAATGGTGCCAATATAGGACACAGACACAGACTACTTTAAGTTGCATCATAGATGTCTACAAATTTGTATTGTCAGTGCCAGACATTGAATGATGTCAGCGAATAGACTAAAGATTGGTGGAGCTGTGCGACATAATTTTGCACGTGGTAGAGCCCAGTTTGAGCTGGGGTAGGGGGGAACTCTCTTGAGGCCGGCGGGACCGCCCCAGGGCCACTCATGTTACAACGGTGTGTCTGACGTTGGGTGCGCACCACCACCGCCAGAGACACTACATTGTACTATGAGGGACCCAGTAGCAATGCCGTCAACCAAAAGCGAGCACACCCACCTCTTCAGACAAACAGCAGTCTCACGGGTGCTTGCGCCAAGTCGCGATACCACGGCCCCGTGTGGGGAGTTTGGCCATTTAGGGAGGTGTAAACATGTCGTATGCTGTACAATCTGCAGCAGCAAATTAGACATTAGAAAAGTAATTCACAGGCAAGAGCTTTTCATAGGAAAGCTAGGTGTCGGCCGGGCAAGGTGGGGCAAAAGATTTTGAAATCCAGTTGTGGTTCATTTTAATGAATGTTAGATCGTCAACATTTTGGGTAGCCAGACGAGTCCTTTTTTCGGTTAATATTGACCCTGCAGCACTGAATACTCTTTCTGATAGGACACTTGCTGCCGGGCAAGCAAGCTCCTGCAATGCATATTCTGCCAATTCTGGCCAGGTGTCTAATTTGGAGGCCCAGTAATCAAATGGGAATGACGGTTGAGGGAGAACATCGATAAGGGATGAAAAATAGTTAGTAACCATACTGGACAAATGTTGTCTCCTGTCACTTTCAATTGATGCAGCAGTACCTGTCCTGTCTGCGGTCATAGCAAAATCACTCCACAACCTGGTCAGAAAACCCCTCTGTCCAACGCCACTTCTGATGTGTGCACCCCTAACACTCCTAGTCTGCTGCCCCCTGGAGCTCGTGTGAGAACGATCACGTGCGCTGTGTGCTGGGAATGCCTGAAGCAAACGGTCAACAAGAGTTGATTGTTTGGTTGCTAATATTAGTTCCAAGTTCTCATGTGGCATAATATTTTGCAATTTGCCTTTATAGCGTGGATCAAGGAGGCAGGCCAACCAGTAATCGTCATCGTTCATCATTTTCGTAATGCGTGTGTCCCTTTTTAGGATACGTAAGGCATAATCCGCCATGTGGGCCAAAGTTCCAGTTGTCAAATCTCCGGTTGTGATTGGTTGAGGGGCAGTTGCAGGCAAATCTACGTCACTTGTGTCCCTCAAAAAACCAGAACCCGGCCGTGACACGCAACCAATTTCCTGTGCCCCCGTGAAAGTTTCCGCATTAAAAATATACTCATCCCCATCATCCTCCTCGTCCTCCACCTCCTCTTCGCCCGCTACCTCGTCCTGTACACTGCCCTGACCAGACAATGGCTGACTGTCATCAAGGCTTCCCTCTTCCTCTGGTGCAGACGCCTGCTCCTTTATGTGCGTCAAACTTTGCATCAGCAGACGCATTAGGGGGATGCTCATGCTTATTACGGCGTTGTCTGCACTAACCAGCCGTGTGCATTCCTCAAAACACTGAAGGACTTGACACATGTCTTGTATCTTCGACCACTGCACACCTGACAACTCCATGTCTGCCATCCTACTGCCTGCCCGTGTATCCTCCCACAAATAAATAACAGCACGCCTCTGTTCGCACAGTCTCTGAAGCATGTGCAGTGTTGAGTTCCACCTTGTTGCAACGTCTATGATTAGGCGATGCTGGGGAAGGTTCAAAGACCGCTGATAGGTCTGCATACGGCTGGCGTGTACAGGCGAACGTCGGATATGTGAGCAAAGTGCACGCACTTTGAGGAGCAGGTCGGAGAACCCAGGATAAGTTT
Source organism: Ranitomeya variabilis (assembly GCF_051348905.1). Classification (NCBI taxonomy): domain Eukaryota; kingdom Metazoa; phylum Chordata; class Amphibia; order Anura; family Dendrobatidae; genus Ranitomeya; species Ranitomeya variabilis. The sequence goes on from NC_135236.1 coordinate 529,857,724, forward strand.
TCAATAAGCACTGCACCACCAGGTTTAAGGTGTGAGCCAGGCAAGGAATGTGTTTCAGTTGGGAAAGGGAGATGGCAGCCATGAAATTCCTTCCGTTATCACTCACTACCTTGCCTGCCTCAAGATCTACTGTGCCCAGCCACGACTGCGTTTCTTGTTGCAAGAACTCGGACAGAACTTCCGCGGTGTGTCTGTTGTCGCCCAAACACTTCATAGCCAATACAGCCTGCTGACGCTTGGCAGTAGCTGGCCCATAATGGGACAACTGGTGTGCAACAGTGTCATCTGCCGATGGAGTGGTTGGCCGACTGCGTTCTGTGGAAGAGCTGTAGCTTCTGCAGGAGGACGAGGAGGAGGAGGAGGGGGTGCGAACGCCTACAGCCAACTGTTTCCTAGACCGTGGGCTAGGCACAACTGTCCCTAAATTGATGTCGCCTGTGGACCCTGCATCCACCACATTCACCCAGTGTGCCGTGATGGACACATAACGTCCCTGGCCATGCCTACTGGTCCATGCATCTGTAGTCAGGTGCACCTTTGTACTCACAGATTGCCTGAGTGCATGGACGATGCGCTGTTTAACATGCTGGTGCAGGGCTGGGATGGCTTTTCTGGAAAAAAAGTGTCGACTGGGTAGCTCGTATCGTGGTTCAGCGTACTCCATCAGGGCTTTGAAAGCTTCGCTTTCAACTAACCGGTAGGGCATCATCTCTAACGAGATTAGTCTAGCTATGTGGGCGTTAAAACCCTGTGTACGCGGATGCGAGGATAAGTACTTCCTTTTTCTAACCAGAGTCTCATGTAGGGTGAGCTGGACTGGAGAGCTGTAGATCGTGGAACTTTCGGGTGTGCCGGTGGACATGGCAGACTGAGAGACGGTTGGAGACGGTATTGTTTCCGCCGGTGCCCTACATGCAATATTTCCTCCTACAAAACTGGTGATTCCCTGACCCTGACTGCTTTTGGCTGGCAAAGAAACCTGCACAGATACTGCCGGTGGTGCGGAAAATGGTGGCCTTACAGTGACGGAAGGGATGTTGCGTTGCTGACTAGCTTCATTGGCCGAGGGTGCTACAACCTTGAGGGACGTTTGGTAGTTAGTCCAGGCTTGAGAATGCATGGTGGTTAAGTGTCTATGCATGCAACTAGTATTTAGACTTTTCAGATTCTGACCTCTGCTTAAGCTAGTTGAACATTTTTGACAGATGACTTTGCGCTGATCAGTTGGATGTTGTTTAAAAAAATGCCAGACTGCACTCTTCCTAGACTCTGATCCCTTTTCAGGGATTGCAGACTGAGCTTTAACCGGATGGCAACGCTGTGCTCCAACAGGTTTTGGCTTTGACACGCGTTTTGGTCCAGATACGGGCCCGGCAGATGGAACCTGTTGCGATGTTGATGCCTGCTGCGGCCCCTCCTCCACCTCCGCTTCTGAACTACTGCCGCCTGCACCCTGTTCCCCCAATGGCTGCCAATCGGGGTCAATAACTGGGTCATCTATTACCTCCTCTTCGAGCTCGTGTGCAACTTCGTCTGTGTCACTGTGTCGGTCGGTGGTATAGCGTTCGTGGCGGGGCAACATAGTCTCATCAGGGTCTGATTGTGGATCTGTACCCTGAGAGGGCAATGTGGTGGTCTGAGTCAAAGGAGCAGCATAGTACTCTGGCTGTGGCTGTGCATCAGTGCACTCCATGTCAGAATATACTTGTAATGGGCATGGCCTGTTAAATGTTTCACTTTCTAAGCCAGGGACGGTATGTGTAAAGAGCTCCATGGAGTGACCCGTTGTGTCGCCTGCTGCATCCTTCTCTCTTGTTGTAGTTTTTGCTGAGGAGGACAAGGAAGCGACTTGTCCCTGACCGTGAACATCCACAAGCGACGCGCTGCTTTTACATTTACCAGTTTCGGAAGAGGAGGCAAAAGAGCTAGAGGCTGAGTCTGCAATGTAAGCCAAAACTTGCTGTTGCTGCTCCGCCTTTAAAAGCGGTTTTCCTACTCCCAGAAAAGAGAGCGTTCGAGGCCTTGTGTAGCCTGACGACGAAACTGGCTCCACAGCTCCAGACTTAGGTGGAATATTTTTATCCCCACGACCACCTGATGCTCCACTACCACTACCATCATTACCAGCTGACAATGAACGCCCACGACGACCTCTTGCACCAGACTTCCTCATTGTTTTAAAATCTTAACCAAAGTAACTTTATTTGTTGCTATCAAACAACTTACACGGTGAGCTATAACTTCAGTATGATTTCAATATCCCTTAACAGGTTGGTGAGACCACAAGGAAAATCAGGCACAATGTTACACACTCTGTTTTCTGTGGCACAAAATCACAGAGATGACACACACGCAGGACTGTCACTCAAGCACTAATGTCAATATTAATCTCCCACCTAATTTATTTATTTTTTTTTCTCAGGGAGACTTTAGAAACCAAATAATATTAAAAAAAAAAAAAAAAAAGGCTTTCTATGGCCCACAATTAGAGAGAGAGAGGTGGCACAACCAGGAGTCAAGACTGGCGCACAAGCTGAAAGGGCAATATTACTCTCCCACTGTTTTTTATGTTTTTTTTGTTTTTTTCAGGGAGACTTTAGAAACCAAATAATATTAAAAAAACCAAAAAAAAAAAAGGCTTTCTATGGCCCACTGAATGAGAGGGAGAGAGGTGGCACACCCAGGAGTCAAGACTGGCACACAAGCTGAAAGGGCAATATTACTCTCCCACTGTTTTTTATGTTTTTTTTGTTTTTTTCAGGGAGACTTTAGAAACCAAATAATATTAAAAAAACCAAAAAAAAAAAAGGCTTTCTATGGCCCACTGAATGAGAGGGAGAGAGGTGGCACACCCAGGAGTCAAGACTGGCACACAAGCTGAAAGGGCAATATTACTCTCCCACTGTTTTTTTATGTATTTTTTGTTTTTTCAGGGAGACTTTAGAAACCCAATAATATTTAAAAAAAAAAAATAAATAGGCTTTCTATGGCCCACTGAATGAGAGGGAGAGAGGTGGCACACCCAGGAGTCAAGACTGGCACACAAGCTGAAAGGGCAATATTACTCTCCCACTGTTTTTTTAGGTTTTTTTTTTTTTTCAGGGAGAATTAGAAACCAAATAATATTAAAAAAAAAAAAAAAAAAAAAAAAATAGGCTTGCTATAGCCCACTGAATGAGAGATAGCACACACAGCAGTGGCACACAAGCCCTGACTGAGGCCAATATTTTTCTCCCACTGATTGATGTAGTGTTTTTGTGTTGAGGTAGAATTTAGAACACAAATCACGGAAAAAATAAATAGGCTTTCTATGGCCCACTGAATGAAAGGGAGAGAGGTGGCACACCCAGGAGTCAAGACTGGCACACAAGCTGAAAGGGCAATATTACTCTCCCACTGTTTTTTTATGTATTTTTTGTTTTTTCAGGGAGACTTTAGAAACCCAATAATATTTTAAAAAAAAAATAAATAGGCTTTCTATGGCCCACTGAATGAGAGGGAGAGAGGTGGCACACCCAGGAGTCAAGACTGGCACACAAGCTGAAAGGGCAATATTACTCTCCCACTGTTTTTTTAGGTTTTTTTTTTTTTTTCAGGGAGAATTAGAAACCAAATAATATTAAAAAAAAAAAAAAAATAGGCTTTCTATGGCCCACTGAATGAGAGGGAGAGAGGTGGCACACCCAGGAGTCAAGACTGGCACACAAGCTGAAAGGGCAATATTACTCTCCCACTGTTTTTTTAGGTTTGTTTTTTTTTTCAGGGAGACTTTTGAAACCAAATAATATTAAAAAAAAAAAAAAAAAAAAAATATAGGCTTGCTATAGCCCACTGAATGAGAGATAGCGCACACACAGCAGTGGCACACAAGCCCTGACTGAGGCCAATATTTTTCTCCCACTGATTGATGTAGTGTTTCTGTGTTGAGGTAGATTTTAGAACACAAATCACGGAAAAAATAAATAGGCTTTCTATGGCCCACTCAGTGAGAGATGGCACACACAGGGATGGCACTGTAGCAGAAATGCCAATCTTAATCTCCCACAAAAAAAAAAAAAAAAAAAACTGTCCTACAATTACTATCTCCCTGCAGTAATGTAAGCCAGGTATGGCAGGCAGCAATAGGAGTGGACTGATGCACAAATTAAATAAAAAGTGTGGACAAACAAAAAAGATAGCTGTGCAGAAAGGAAGGAACAAGAGGATATGTGCTTTGAAAAAAGCAGTTGGTTTCCACAGTGGCGTACACACAGCAATACAGCTATCACGGAGCCTTCTAGGGCAGCCCAATGAGCTACAGCGCTGAGGGGAAAAAAATAAATAAATAGCTTCCACAGTCCCTGCACACCGAAGGTGGTGTTGGACAGTGGAAATCGCTGCAGCACAAGCGGTTTGGTGGTTAGTGGACCCTGCCTAACGCTCTCCCTGCTTCTGATGAAGCGGCAGCAACCTGTCCCTAAGCTCAGATCAGCAGCAGTAAGATGGCGGTCGGCGGGAACGCCCCTTTATAGCCCCTGTGACGCCGCAGACAGCAAGCCAATCACTGCAATGCCCTTCTCTAAGATGGTGGGGACCAGGATCTATGTCATCACGCTGCCCACACTCTGCGTTCACCTTCATTGGCTGAGAAATGGCGCTTTTCGCGTCATTGAAACGCGACTTTGGCGCGAAAGTCGCGTACCGCATGGCCGACAAGCACAGGGGTCGGATCGGGTTTCATGAGACGCCGACTTAGCCAAAAGTCGGCGACTTTTGAAAATGATCGACCCGTTTCGCTCAACCCTAATGGCCACTATACATCCACCCTTCAATATGGTGCATTCTTCCTGTCCAGTTTGTAGAAAAGCACCCTCAATATATGATGTTTCCTCCACCCTGCTTCACGGTTAGGATGTGTTCTTGGGGTGGAAGTCATCTGTCTTCTTCCTACAAACACGGCGAGTGGAGTTGGTACCAAAAAGTTCTATTCTGGTCTCATCTGACCACATGACCTTCTCCTATGCTTCATCTGAATCATTCAGATGGTCATTGGCGAACTTCAAACAGGCCTGGACATCTGCTGGAGAAAGCAGGTGGACCTTGTAAGATTTTAATCCACGACGGTGTAGTGTGTAAAAAGCAGAAATATTTGAGACTGTGGTCCCAGCGCTCTTCAGGTCATTGACCAGGTCCTCCCATGTAGTTCTGGGCTGATTCTTGACCTTTCTCACAGTCATCCTTACCCCACAAGGCATTACCTTGCATGCAGTCCCACACCGAGGAAGATTGACAGTCATCTTGTATTTCTTCAATTTTCTAATAATTGTGTCAACAGTGGTTTCCTTTTCACCTAGCTGCTTGACTATTGTCCTGCAGCCCATCCTAGCATTTTTAAGGTCTATTATTTTGTCCCTGGTGTTCTTAGATAGCTCTTTGGTCTTGGTCATGGTAGAAAGATTGAAATGTGATTGATTAAGTGTGTGGACAGGTGTCTTTTATACAGGTAACGAGATCAAATAGGTGAAATTAATACAGGTAAGGAGTGCATAGTAGGAGGGCTTCTTAAAGAGAAACTAACAGGTCTGTGAGAGCCAGAATTCTTGCTGGCTGGTAGGTGACCAAATACTTGTTTCATGCAATGAAATGCAAATTATTTTTACATAATTAATACAATGCGATTTTCTGGTTTTTATTTTTAGATTCTGTCTCCCATAATTGAAGTGTACCTATGATAAAAATTACAGACCTCTCCATTCTTTGTAGGTGGGAAAACGTGCTAAATCAGCAGAGTATCAAATACTTATTTTACCCACTCCACCTATATGTCCAAGGTCGTTAAGGGATCAAAAATGGTTATTAGCTGTGACCAAAACTCAGCTTGGGCTGCTGATGTGAAAGACAGATGTCAGCTCAGCTATTTAATATTGCCAGCATGTGGAGGGAAATCATCTCCTGAGCCCCCTCCTCATGTGTTCACCACAGTGTGGACATAGAGTTAGGCCCTTGTGTGTGAAGGCGTTAAACCGCCTGTACAAAATTAACAAAAATGTGAACTGATTAAATATATGTAAAAAAAATGTTTTGTTTAGGTTTTAAATATTTTTATAAAATCCACTTAGGGGATTACATTTGTACCATATAAGGCAATACTTAGACATTGCAGTATATTCTGAAATTAATAATCTTATGTAATAATACAGACAAAAGCTGTCTCCTCTCCTCCTCCTCAGGATCAAAACATTTAAACTCCCCTGTCATCAATTGACAGCGGTATCTAAAGGGTTAAATAACACCCATCAGCGTCATCACCCACCATTTATGGAACAGCTTCCCATCGCACATCCAAAAGGGGTTGATTTTCAGCACTGTGATAAAAACACATGTGATATGCAAGTTACGGAAAACCAAATCAACCCAGATCTTTCATTTCCTAACCACCCACATTTTTTTTCTTAGGGTAGTAAATTCGTTGTGCTACCGTAATGTCCATCTCCAGTCCTGATCTGAACATTTAGGAGAAAAGCTATTATTGCTTTTATATTGATGACCTATCTTTATGATAGGTCAGACCCATCAAAATCAGATTGATGGAGTGTGACACCAAACAGCTGCTCCCGCTGCCAGGAGCAGCAAGATGTCATCAGTTGCTCTATCAATTATATAGTGGCCTCAAAGAACCGCAGATTGACCCCTATATATCGAGAATAGCTGACCATTGGGGTTTTGGGGTCTTGTACACCCACCAATCTGATATTGATGGCCTATTTTATGGATGTAAAAGTACTGAATAACCCCTATACACTAGTGTAGCCATGATTACGGAATGATGGCAGCCCCATCATGGGCTGAGTTCCTCCTACGCAAGAAACCAGATACCCTTTGTACCTGTGACAATTACAACTATGGTGTATGTTTTTACATAAATAATATGAATTAAAATGCAAGTACAGTAGCTGGTCAAATAATGACATCTATATTTTATAGAATAATTGGAACATTTATAATTACCGCTCCGATACAATTTTGCTTCCTCTACAATGTTACAAAGTGAAGGGAAGTCTGAACCATAGAGATTCAATTATTAATAGTGCATTCTTTGAAGTTAGCTAGTTTCATTCCTGTGTTAAAAAAAAAGATAATTTTCTTACAACACGACTGGAGCCATAGCAGCTGACGTTCCTTAGATCAAAAGGAATCAATTTTCTACTACAGACTGCAAAATCCAAATAGAGTATACAATTATATAGGCTAGAAGTGTGGAATACTAACATGTACTTTATTGTCTTCAAGTGTCTCATGTTGACAGTTTGTTCCGTCAAGATTCATTTTTTATTATACTAATGCTTGCACATAAGCTGTTCTTCGTGCTGTATATTCATTACTTCTGAATAGTGATGAGCGAATATACTTGTGGTTCGAGATTTCTCGAGCATGCTCAGGGGTCCTCCGAGTATTTTTTAGTGCTCGGAGTTTTAGTTTTTCTTGCCTCAGCTGAATGATTTACATCTGTTAGCCAGCCTGATTACATGTGGGGGTTGCCTGGTTGCTAGGGAATCCCCACACGTACTTATGCTGGCTAGCAGATATAAATCATTCAGCTGCGGCAAGAAAAACTAAAACTCCGAGCACTAAAAAATACTCGGAGGACCCCCAAGCATGCTCGAGAAATCTCGAGTAACGAGTATATTCGCTCATCGCTACTTCTGAATAATAACAGCACTGATTTTAGACCGATTTAGTGTATTTTTAGGTAGATTAGTAGTATAATGACTTTTGTCATTATAAGGAATCAGTCATGACCAGAAATACGTTGGGCCCACAGATATAGGGGTCATCTGTAGGTAAATAGCATTTAAACCCTATGTGGGCAGCTTACATAAACAGTAGCTGCAGGGAACTGTATTCTTCCTACAGCTGCTTGCTTCCAGCCATCACGCCGGTTCGGAGAGTATACAGTAATCACTAATCACTCCACAACACTTTGATGTACAGTCTGCTCTGCAATGCCTGTGTGCAGCATTTCTGTGCATACTGTAGTTGGCTATCAATTACAGTACTGGGGAGTGACTACAGTAAGCTAATTGTATAGGGAGCAGTGACTGTAAACGCCCTGATTACTGGAAGCAAGTGGCTGCAGGGAAAATAAAAATTAATTTTCTCCCTGAAGCTGCTGCTCCAGCAAGTCTGTTAAACAGGATTTAGAGAGAATGTGTTAGCACGATTTAGCAATGTAAAGACAGGGCTGTGATGATGCTGTATCACAGATTAAATTGATACATTTGGTGAAGAAATCCTTTTTGTTGTTGTTCTTTAAAAACCTATTTGATGTTTTATGCTAATAAGATTTCAGTGCACAGTGGCCGGACTGTGCACTGGGTGTTCTGCTCCCTGTCTGTGCTGTGATTCTCTGGTCCCCCTGCCTCCGGTCTGTGAGTGACCTACATCCTCTGTTTGATATCTCAGCAGTGATTTATCATTCACAGCTGGAGGCATTGGAGGGGCTGGGGAATCACAGACAGGGAGGAGAAGATCTAGTTAGTAGAAAACATCAAATACTGATTACAGAAGAGCAACAAAGTGGATTTCTTCAGCGAAGATATCAATGTAATCAATGTTACAGTCATGACATCTCAGTCATATCTTTACTTTATATTGCATTTACAGAAACTATTTATCTGCCAATTATCTGTATGTATATCCAATGTCAGGCTAACCCATTGGAGAACAGGAGAATCTTCTTGTAGGCCATGGGATCTCAATCAGGGGATCCATAGTCCCAGACTTTGTGGCACTATAGGGCCCCTGAGTCCAGAAGAACCCAGTGTCGAACAGTGGCATGGCGATCCAGCAATGCTGCGGCCATCTGGAATTCAATTATATCTAACTCCTGATGTTTCAACCTGTGCGTCTGTTACTGGAGCACATCCCTAGATTACATATGAGGTGCTGACCACAGACCACATGATGCAGATACCAGGGTAATGTGCCAATGGAACGCATTGAGGTAACTTGTTTTGTTTTTTTTAATTATTTTATTTTCATGAATTACTTTTAGGGGATGTACAGACAGCTGGCTGTAGCGCCAACATAATGTATATAGAGGTGCTGCAGTGGACATCATACTGTGTATAGGGGGTTTTGGTGCCCCCATACTGCCCACAGTGAGATGTGGGTTCATCATACTGCATATAGGTGAAGTATGGGGGCTATCATACTGTATATAGGGGTGATGTGGTGGTCATCATATGTATCTAGAGAGCTGTGGGGGCCATCATAGTGTGTGTAGAGAGCTGTGAAAGAAATCAATGTTAACAGCTGGCTGTTGTGAAATCATATTGTATATAGTGGTTTGTGGGGCCATCATACTGGGAATAGGAGAGCTGTGGGACAGCATACTTTGTTTTGGTGGTACTGTGGGGACATCATTATATATATACTAGATTGTGGCCCGATTCTAACGCATCGGGTATTCTAGAATATGCATGTCCCCGTAGTAAATCAGCGACGGGCACAGTCCGATTAGTCCCTCCCTACTTCAGTCCAGTCAGTGCCCGGCGCCCGCTCCATACTCCCCCCCAGTCAGCGCTCACACAGGGTTAATGCCAGCGTTAACGGACTGTATTATGCCGCGGGTAATGCACTCCGTTAATGCTGCTATTAACCCTGTGTGTCCCCAACTTTTTACTATTGATGCTGCCTATGCAGCATCAATAGTAAAAATATGTAATGTTAAAAATAATAAAAAAACAAAAAACCTGCTATTCTCACCTTCCGTAGTCTGCCGAGGCGCACGCGGCAGATGCATTGCGGCAGATGCATTGCGAAATTACCCAGAAGACTTAGCGGTCTCGCAAGACCGCTAAGTCATCTGGGTAATTTCACAATGCATCCTGGGAACGGAAGATGGCAGCAGCCGCGCACGCATCGGCACAGCTTTGCTGAATCCCGGCGGGTGAGTATATAACTATTTTTTATTTTAAATATTTTTTTTAACAGGGATATGGTGCCCACACTGCTATATACTACGTGGGCTGTGTTATATACTGCGTGGCTGCTACTGTATATACTACGTGGCCAGTGTTATATACTGTGTAGGCTGTGCTATATATTACGTGGCCAGTGTTATATACTGCGTGGGCTGTGCTATATATTATGTGGCCAGTGTTATATACTGTTTGGCCTGTGTTATATACTGCGTGGCTTCTATATACTGCATAGGCTGTGTTATATAGTACGTGGGCTGTGTTAAATACTGTGTGGGCTGTGTTATATACTGCGTGGCCACAGTTATATACTGTGTGGCCTGTATTAACGCCCAGGCGGCCTCGACCAATCAGCGAATGAATAAACGGGACAGACAGACAGACAGACAGAAAAACCCTTAGACAATTATATATATAGATAGTACGCAAGCTGTTGTGATGTCATACTGTATATAAGGAGCTGTGGGACATTATAATGTTTCTAGGGGCAGTGGCTGGATGTAAACATTTACGAAGCATGTTTTTCAGGTCAAGGCTAATATTCTTCAGGTACTGTATCATGCTGAATTCTTACTGTATGTAGTATGCTGTAAGGATTCAACTCTGCTTACCTGTTTGATCAGTCACCTGATTGTTCATATGCTATTAGCATACTTGTGGTCATATGCCGACTAACTTCTCTTCCTGCAATATTTTAACACTAGCTATTGAACCCGTTCTATGCCCAGGTGGCGAGCATTTATATTGGTATATGGTCCCCATCCTGTCATATGCTACTCCCATCCTGCGCCCCCGTTTTAATCAGTGATGGCAACAGACACCGTGGCGGTATTGAGTCGAAAGTGGCTGCCTTGCTCCATAGACGTGTGTTATATATTCTTCAGAAAGTTACTTGGTTGCTTTGCTGACATATTGTATAGTGTAGATATTCTTACACATGCTCCTGATATCTGTAACAAAATCATTAATGTGGGCGGAAATGCCACGACATCATGAGAGGGCGGGATTGTGATGCATTAATCGGCGCCTGCGCAGTCCGCGCAGCAATGTCTCTTCAGATGTATGTAAGTAACGTCATGAGGGCGGGATAGTGTCCATCGTGTCCCCACAGCCCCTGATTTCAGCCCATAAATGTCCCCCTGCTCCTTGAATCGGCGCCTGCGCAGTCCATGCTTTCCGGCGCCATTTTCTTGAAGACACACTGCAGTATCCAAGAAAATGGCGCCAGAAGGCGCGGACTGCGCAGGCGCTGATTCCGGGAGCAGGGGGACATTCATGCCCTGGAATCAGGGGGCCTAAGTAAGTAATTGCTGTGGCATGAACTGCCACAACGTCATGAGGGAGGGATCGTGTCCACCGTTTTCCCACGCCCCCTGATTCCGGCTCATAAATGTCCCCCTGCTCCCGGAATCGGCGCATGTGCATTCCGCGCTTTCTGGCTCCATTTTCTTGAAGACACTCTGTAGTATGTATTCAAGAACATGGCGCCGGAAAGCGCGGACTGCGCAGGCGCCAATTCCGGGAGCAGGGGGACATTTATGCGCCGGAATCAGGGGGCGTAAGTAATTGCTGTGGCATGACCTGCTGCAACGTCATTAAGGCGGGATCGTGTCCACTGTGTTCCCACGCCCCCTGATTCCGGGAGCAGGGGGACATTTATGGGCCGGAATCAGGGGGCGTGGGGACACTGTGGGGGTGGAAACTAAATGATATGGGAGGGATTGTGACAGATTTCGGCACCAGCACAGTCTGTGCTTTCCGGCGCCATTTTTTCTTTGAATACGGACACTGTGTCTATAATCTAACGCTAGGAGCGTCGCACTTGAGCATTCTATAAAGGCTTCGGACAGAGTGACGCTCCTACCGTTATATTTTAACATTAGCATTCCGAGAAGCAGAAAGAGCAGCTAGTCGAGATGTGATCACAAATATGTAAATCATATGTGATTTATCATGTGATGACCAAGCAGCCTGTTCTGTCCAGCCGCCGAGTGAAAGAGATCCTTGACTGCTCCTGCCGGCTATCCTGCTGTTGCACGTGAACAGAGCAGCTCTTCCTCTTCCTGGCTGCTATGCAAACTACGCACCACTGATTGACATGGTAATCTTGCCCATTTAGGGTCCCTACTGAAAACAAGAAAAACAGTTTAATCTGTATAAAAGAAGACTTTCATCTCTCTTGTGCAAAAGGTCTAGGAAATAATCTCAAGATATTTAGGAACAAGCTTTTGCAAAATAGTTTGTAGAAGAAGAACATAAGATGCAGCGGTCACCATCCACACATGTACAATGAAAAAGAAAGCAAAGCCGGCAATCACTTAACACAATAAAGTAAATGGACTTATGTATTACTGCTGTGACTGGAGAGAAAAAAAACCCACAAAGTTACAGCAGCACAGTAAGACTCGTGAAAGGTAATAAACTATGTTATTATTTCAGTTGCAAAACTTATCATTTTGAGGCTCTTAGCACACATTTAGGTTAAACTATGTGCTTCCCCTGAACTCAATAGAATCAGCATTAAATACAATAATAAATTTAAAAAAAACCATATATATGCTCTAAAACCATGTTGATGTAAAACCATTCATTATCTGTAACAATGCAGGGAACAAAATGCTTAGTTTCTGAAATTATTGCAGTCATATCCAACTTGGTCATGTACCGTACAGCAACGTATATGCGAATTATTGGGTGAACACCATGATTCACTTGACTATGCATTATGCATGTACTATATTGCTCACTCTTAAGACTAAGATAACTCAGTTTGGCTTGTGATGCCGAAATTTGATCCATTTTTGTCTAGTCTGTATCTGTAAACTGTGAAGAAGATGCTTCTTTAAGCAGCCAAAATCATTTAATTGTGCAAACTGTGCGAAATTTGAGCAAATTGTATTGCAGTAATGTGTTAAGAGGTTTGGAGATGTTTGACCTTCAAATAAATTCAGAATTATTTGTCACATAATAGATAAAAGAATGCAGAACACCCTTTACATTTTTCACTCTTTGTTTCATTGCAGCCATTTGATTAAAAAAAATATTTTTTTTAAATGTATCATTAATGTACACTCTGCACCCCATCTTGACTGAACAAAAACAGAAATGTAGAAATTTTTCCAATTTTCTTTAAAAAGAAAAACTGAAATATCACATGGTCATAAGTATTCAGACCCTTTGCTCAGACACTCATATTTAAGTCACATGCTGTCCATTTCCTTGTGATCTTCCTTGAGATGGTTCTCCTCCTTCATTGGAGTCCAGCTGTGTTTAATTAAACTGATAGGACTTGATTTGGAAAAGAACACACCTGTCTATATAAGACCTCACAGCTCACAGTGCATGTCAGACCAAAGGAACATCATGACGTCAAAGGAACTGGCCAAGGAGCTCAGAGACAGAATTGTGGCAAGACACAGATCTGGCCAAGGTTACAAAATAATTTCTGCAGTATTCAAGGTTCCTAAGAGAACAGTGGCCTCCATAATCCTTAAATGGAATAAGTTTGGGACCACCAGAAGTCTTCCTAGACCTGGCCGTCCAGCAAAACTGAGCAATCATGGGAGAAGAGCCTTGGTGAGAGAGGTAAAGAACCCCTGTGGCTGAGCTCCAGAGATGCAGTAGAGAGATGGAAGAAAGTTCCACAAAGTCAACTATCACTGCAACCCTCCACCAGTTGGGGTTTTATGGCAGATTGGCCTGACGGAAGCCTCTCCTCAGTGCAAGACATATGAAAGCGTACATAGAGTTTGCTAAAAAACACATGAAGGACTCCCAGACTATGAGAAATTAGATTCTATGGTCTGATGAGACAAAGATAGACCTTTTTGGTGATAATTCTAAGCGATATGTGTGGAGAAAACCAGGCACTGCTCATCACCTGCCCAATACAATCCCAACAGTGAAACATAGTGGTGGCAGCATCATGCTATGGGGGTGTTTTTCAGCTGCAGGAACAGGATCGGTTGCTGTTGAAGGAAACATGAATGCGACCAAGTACAGAGATATTCTGGATGAAAACCTCTTCCAGAGTGCTCTGGACCTCAGACTTGGCCGAAGGTTCACCTTCCAACAAGACAATGACCCTAAGCACACAGCTAAAATGACAAAGTAGCGGCTTCAGAACCACTCTGTGACTATCCTTGACTGGCCCAGCCAGAGCCATGACCTAAACCCAATTGAGCATCTCTGGAGAGACATAAAAATGGCTGTCCACCAATGTTCACCATCCAACCTGACGGAACTGGAGAGGATCTGCAAGGAAGAATGGCAGAGAATTCCCAAATCCTGGTGTGAAAGACTTGTTGCATCACTCCCAAGAAGACTCATGGCTGTACTAGCTCAAAAGGGTGCTTCTACTCAATACTGAGCAAAGGGTCTTGTCATGCGGGTACTGGGTAGACTATAGCTGATTACCCGGGCCCCTGCGATATCCCTCAGACTAGGGAAAACCCTATCTGTCCCTCTCCCAGAATTTACACTGATGGTGTGCTTGTCTGGGCCGCCAGGCCTGACCCTGACTCCTGTTTCAGTCCTATGCTGAAACCTCCACCCGCCAACCAGTGATTAGACCACACACCAACCCCTACAGAAAGCACAGACAGGGAAAACTAAAAACGCACCACACCGCAGACACACGGGAAAACACTAAAATGTGCACAGGGCAAAACAAATACAAATATAGGAAGGAGAAATATGACAAAGGATAATACACCACCAGATACGATATTTCTTCTCCTAGACCACCACTCCAGACCGAGATCACCAGGCACAAGACACAAGCTATAATCGGCGACGCCCAAAGTCCAGAATGACTATTTAAAGGCCACGGGCGTGACCCAGCCTCCAACCCGATTACCAGCTAGATTAAACCCGAACAACCTGGATAAAGTCTAGCCGGCGCCACAAAACGTATAGTGGACGAATGTGGAATTACCGCTGTCTTTCGGACGCCCTAGTGTGAATAGCGTCTGACATGACAGGTCTGAATACTTATGACCATGTGATTTTTAATTTTTCTTTTTTAATAAATTTGAAAACTTTCTACATTTCTGTTTTTTTTCAGTCAAGGTGGGATGCAGAGTGTATATTAATGATAAAAAAATTAACTTTTTTGAATTTACCAAATGGCTGCAATGAAACAAAGAGTTAAAAATGTAAAGGGAATATAATGACTGATTACAGTAATTTTTGGGTGGGAGGTTAATGTTATAACATATACATAAATGCTACTACACTGTGCACAATAAATAGTAGCTCAATACTGTATTGTACATTTTAAAGTATTTCAACTGATGCGGTCTAAACTGCGAAATTGCTGAATTCTGCTATAGTTCTTAAAGGGAACCTACCACCCCGTTTTTTAAAAATTAGATAAAAATAGTGTGAAATAGGGGCAGAGCTGGGCTTTACATTAGGGCCTTTTTGGTGCCTTTACACCCCCGTTAGGCTGCCCAAATACCTTTGTGAAGTGGCCGTTTTCTGCTGTCACTCAAGTGGGTCAGGTCGGATGGGCGTGGTCACAGCGCTGTTTGTCCCCCAGGATCCTGCTCATCATTACGTTGGTGGCGTAGTGGTGTGCGCATGTCCAAAGAAGATCCACTGCCCAGGAGATGAATAACGGCGCGGTCTTCGCTATTCAGCCGTTTACCGGTGGGCGCGGCCATCTTTCCTGTGGCCGCGCCTGCGCAGATGGAGCGCTCTGCTGCCCGGGACTTCAGGAAAATGGCCACGGGATTCCACGCGTGCGCAGATGGAGATCGCGGCGGCCATTTTCCTGAAGTCCCGGGCAGCAGAGCGCTCCATCTGCGCAGGCGCGGCCACAGGAAAGATGGCCGCGCCCACCGGTAAACGGCTGAATAGCGAAGACCGTGCCGTTATTCATCTCCTGGGCAGTGGATCTTCTTTGGACATGCGCACACCACTACGCCACCAACGTAATGATGAGCAGGATCCTGGGGGACAAACAGCGCTGTGACCACGCCCATCCGACCTGACCCACTTGAGTGACAGCAGAAAACGGCCACTTCACAAAGGTATTTGGGCAGCCTAACGGGGGTGTAAAGGCACCGAAAAGGCCCTAATGTAAAGCCCAGCTCTGCCCCTATTTCACACTATTTTTATCTAATTTTTAAAAAAACGGGGTGATAGGTTCCCTTTAAATATTTTGTACAAAGGAGGCCAAACATGCAAGTTAGTAAAGCATTACGGCCAACTGCTGAAATTTGTACTATCTAATCCAAGCTATTTAGCATTATATACTGTAGTTATGTAAAAATGTTCTATAACGATGACACAATCTTTAAAAATTGTTCTTTCTGTAGCCAAGATGTTAACAGAGCAGTTATTCTGCTTCTAAATTCCAACACTTTTCAGAAAGCTTTTTCTGTAATAAATTTCACAACTTTTTCCAATTTTGTCCTTGGTCCAGCAATGTGGTAGAGGGGTTAAGGTTTGGGATTTGTTCAGCAGTAACAGGAGCAGGAAAATTGAAGTGAAAGGTAACAGTCATATTATTTTTTCCATAAATTAATAGTATGCTTGAGAATAATACACTATGTCAAATACGGTATCTTATTAAAGAAACCGGTTTCTTTCTCCAAATAGGACAGATCATGTATTCTCAAAATTATCAATCCACATTTAAAATGTCTTCAGATAAAATAGATTTTCCCATTACTGAAATAGGAGATGGCAGTTATGCAAGTAGCCTCTTATGCCTCTTATTAATCAAAGCAATTTTTCCAAAATTCTGGCATAAATTGCTTTGAAAAGTTGCCAAATTTTTATGCCACTTTTGGTGTTTTTAACTCTGCCAAACAAGGGACAGGAGTGGGACTATTAACAGGGATTTAGATTGACAGTTAATTTTATTTATTGTTTACTTACCATTTTTATTTATTTTATTTATTTTACATATTGTCCCCACCCATAAAAAAATAAAAAGGCCAATATTTAGTTATTTATATTCTGCCTCTTGACTGCAAAGGAGATCTGTCTGGTTCTCCTATGGTGTAGCAGTCTGACATCCGAATCCCCACAGTCAAACATCTGTCGGAAGCAATAAGTCCCCAGTCCCCTGCCTGCTAATTGTCGACTCAATTTTGTAATTATGTGACATCTGAAGGCAATTGATAACTCAGCATTTTACTTAGCTATATCAGACTACTGGGGGCTAAATACAAATATGCAACACCATTTTCCGACTTATATTTTTTAAATTAGAAAATCATTCATCATTTCCTTTACACTTAAATACTTTCTACTCTGTGTTGGCATATCACATAAAATCCCAATAAAATACATTTCAGGCACCACTTCAGCATTTCTTTTTTTATCTCTGGAGTTGTGCTTTAGATACAAGTCCCAAGCTCCACAGTCATATACTCATCCTCCGACGTCTTCACAGTTTTTCGGTGCCGCTACGGTGAGCACAGTTTCTGACTGGCCGCCACTCAGAAGCTGCATCACAAGCTCTCAATGCAAGTCTGAGAACCAGAACGAGGCTTTCATAGATTTATTGATTGGTGACTTCCAGCTCACTTCATGAAACACTGGAGTAGCCGACAGTTCAGAAACTGCAGGAGATGGACCACAGATAAAAACGGCAGAAGGGGAGTATCAGACAGGAGGCAGGGGACTTGGATTTTCAGCACCACTCAAGTTGGAGTGGTTCATTAAGTTTGTGGGTGTTACGTAAAAAATTTAGAAACGTAAATAGGGTATGAATACATTTTCAAAGAACTGTACCTCCTGGTCCAGCAATATTTGAGAGATACTTATTTCTCACTGCAAAATGCAAATGCATTTATATAAATGTATACAAAGTGATTTTCTGGATTTTATTTTTTATATTATATTTCTCAACGTTAAAATTAACCTACCCTTAAAATTATAGACTATTCATGTCTTTGTCAGTGTGCAAACTTGCAAAATCAGCAAGGGATCAAATACTTATTTCCTCCACTGTATATGAGGCCTATTATATACTGTATGGTGCAATATATGGAGACTATTATATATTGTATGGAGCAATATATGGGACTCATTATACTGTATTGAGGAATATATGTGGCTCATTATACTGTATGCAGCATTATATAGGGTCCATTAATTTGTATGAAGCAATATATGGGGCTCATTATTCTGTACGGAGCACTATGTAGTGCCCATAATACTATATGGAGCAATATATGGGGCTAATTCTGTATGGAGCAATATATGGGGCTCATTATTCTGTACGGAGCACTATGTAGTGCCCATAATACTGTATGGAGCAATATATGGGGCTAATTCTGTATGGAGCAATATATGGGGCTCATTATTCTGTATGGAGCAATATATGTGGCTTATTATAATGTATGTAGCTTTATATTGGGCTCATTATTCGGTATGGAGCACTATATGGTACCCGTAATAATAAGTAAAGCACTATGTGGTGCCTATAATACTGTATGGAGCACTATGTGGTCTGTCTGGTTACTGAGCTATTGTAGAATGTACAATAGATATCACTCATGTAATGTAAGAAGTGAAATCTTTGGCATTGTACTCTATTTCTTATCTGGGCATCATGAATGTATGTGTTAAAGGGGTCCATTGAGACGCTTTCATCCAGGGCCTACAAAAACCTGGAGCCAGCCATGTATATATAATATTAGTTGTGTAAACAGGCAGGTGACCTGTCAGAAGCCATACTGATGAATACCTATGCAGAACACCACATGAAGACCCCCTCACCCTCGTCCCACAGGCCGCCCCGGAGCACGAGCATATCATTAACTCAAATCTGAAAATAAAAATTAAACAACAATCAGGGGCGGATTATCAGAGGGTCAATGTGGGTGGTAGCCCAGGGCCCAGTGGTGTTGGGGGGCCCTGGGCTACCGCACAGATTGACCCTCTGATAATCCACCCGAGTGTGACTGTGAATGCCTGCCGGCATTTATGTGCCCCCGGACCCAGTGGGCAGAGAGAGAGGGGGCCCGTATCAGGCCCCTTCTCATCTGCTCACCGGGACCCTTTCGGCTCTGCGGCGGTTTCCTATTGACGTGCGGGCGCGCACCCGCACGTCAATAGTTAACAACAGCCGCCAGCCAATTGGAGGCTGGCAGCTGAAGTCGGCCGCAGCGTACACGTCGCCGGCGTCTGACGTCATTGTCAGTCACCGGCGAGTGTGCGCTGCTGGAGGGAGCTTGCCGCGTGGAGCGCTGGTCAGGTGAGGAGACTCTGTTTGTTTGTTTTTTGTTTTGTTTTTTGATAAGCTAACGGTGGACACACTGGGGGCAATGCTGGAGACACTGGGGCAGATTGCTGGACACACTGGGGGCAATGCTGGAGACACTGGGGCAGATTGCTGGAGACACTGGGGCAATACTGGAGACACTGGGGCAGATTGCTGGAGACACTGGGGCAATGCTGGAGACACTGGGGCAGATTGCTGGACACACTGGGGCAATGCTGGAGGACACACTGGGGCAGATTGCTGGAGACACTGGGGCAATGCTGGAGACACTGGGGGAGATTGCTGGACACACTGGGGGCAATGGCGGAGGACACACTGGGGCAATGCTGGACACACTGGGGCAATGCTGGAGACACTGGGGCAGATTGCTGGAGACACTGGGGCAATGCTAGAGACACTGGGGCAATGCTGGAGGACACACTGGGGCAGATTGCTGGACACACTGGGGCAATGCTGGAGGACACACTGGGGCAGATTGCTGGACACACTGGGGCAATGCTGGAGGACACACTAGGGTAGATTGCTGGAGACACTGGGGCAATGCTGGAGACACTGGGGCAATGCTGGATACACTGGGGCAGTTTGCTGGAGACACTGGGGCAATGCTGGAGACACTGGGGCAGATTGCTGGACACACTGGGGCAATGCTGGAGGACACACTGGGGCAGATTGATGGAGACACTGGGGCAATGCTGGAGACACTGGGGCAGATTGCTGGACACACTGGGGGCAATGCTGGAGGACACACTGGGGCAATGCTGGAGACACTGGAGCAGATTGCTGGACACACTGGGGCAATGCTGGAGGACACACTGGGGCAGATTGCTGGACACACTGGGGCAATGCTGGAGGACACACTGGGGCAGATTGATGGAGACACTGGGGCAATGCTGGACACACTGGGGGCAATGCTGGAGGACTCACTGGGGCAAGGCTGGAGACACTGGAGCAGATTGCTGGAGACACTGGGGCAATGCTGGAGACACTGGGGCAGATTGCTGGAGACACTGGGGCAATGCTGGAGACACTGGGACAGATTGCTGGACACACTGGGGCAATGCTGGAGGACACACTGGGGCAGATTGCTGGAGACACTGGGGCAATGCTGGAGACACTGGGGCAGATTGCTGGAGACACTGGGGCAATGCTGGAGACACTGGGACAGATTGCTGGACACACTGGGGCAATGCTGGAGGACACACTGGGGCAATGCTGGAGGACACACTGGGGCAGATTGCTGGAGACACTGGGGGCAATGCTGGACACACTGGGGGCAATGCTGGACACACTGGGGGCAATGCTGAAGACACTGGGGCAGATTGCTGGAGACACTGGGGCAATGCTGGAGACACTGGGGCAATGCTGGAGACACTGGGGCAGATTGCTGGAGACACTAGGGCAATGCTGGAGACACTGGGGCAGATTGCTAAACACACTGGGGCAATGCTGGAGGACACACTGGGGCAGATTGATGGAGACACTGGGGCAATGCTGGAGACACTGGGGCAGATTGCTGGAGACACTAGGGCAATGCTGGAGACACTGGGGCAGATTGCTAAACACACTGGGGCAATGCTGGAGGACACACTAGGGTAGATTGCTAGAGACACTGGGGCAATGCTGGAGACACTGGGGCAATGCTGGATACACTGGGGCAGTTTGCTGGAGACACTGGGGCAATGCTGGAGACACTGGGGCAGATTGCTGGACACACTGGGGCAATGCTGGAGGACACACTGGGGCAGATTGATGGAGACACTGGGGCAATGCTGGAGACACTGGGGCAGATTGCTGGACACACTGGGGGCAATGCTGGAGGACACACTGGGGCAATGCTGGAGACACTGGAGCAGATTGCTGGACACACTGGGGCAATGCTGGAGGACACACTGGGGCAGATTGCTGGACACACTGGGGCAATGCTGGAGGACACACTGGGGCAGATTGATGGAGACACTGGGGCAATGCTGGACACACTGGGGGCAATGCTGGAGGACTCACTGGGGCAAGGCTGGAGACACTGGAGCAGATTGCTGGAGACACTGGGGCAATGCTGGAGACACTGGGGCAGATTGCTGGAGACACTGGGGCAATGCTGGAGACACTGGGACAGATTGCTGGACACACTGGGGCAATGCTGGAGGACACACTGGGGCAGATTGCTGGAGACACTGGGGCAATGCTGGAGACACTGGGGCAGATTGCTGGAGACACTGGGGCAATGCTGGAGACACTGGGACAGATTGCTGGACACACTGGGGCAATGCTGGAGGACACACTGGGGCAATGCTGGAGGACACACTGGGGCAGATTGCTGAAGACACTGGGGGCAATGCTGGACACACTGGGGGCAATGCTGGACACACTGGGGGCAATGCTGGAGACACTGGGGCAGATTGCTGGAGACACTGGGGCAATGCTGGAGACACTGGGGCAATGCTGGAGACACTGGGGCAGATTGCTGGAGACACTAGGGCAATGCTGGAGACACTGGGGCAGATTGCTAAACACACTGGGGCAATGCTGGAGGACACACTGGGGCAGATTGATGGAGACACTGGGGCAATGCTGGAGACACTGGGGCAGATTGCTGGACACACTGGTGGTAATATGCTGGACACACTGGGGCAATGCTGGACATACTGGGACAGATTGCTGGACACACTGGTGGTAATATGCTGGGCACACTGGGGCAATGCTGGACATACTGGGACAGATTGCTGGACACACTGGGGGTAATATGCTGGAGACACTGGGGCAGATTGCTGGACACACTGGGGGCAATGCTGGATACTCTGGGGCAATATGCTGGACATACTGGGGCATATTGTTGAACACACTGTTTGGGGGCAATGCTGGATACACTGGGGCAATGCTGGAGACACTGGGGCAATGCTGGAGACACTGGGGCAATGCTGGAGTCACTGGTGCAATGTTGGACACACTGTGGGCAATGCTGGACAATTGGACATACTGGGGCAGATTGCTGGACACACTGGTGGTAATATGCTGGACACACTGGGGCAATGCTGGACATACTGGGACAGATTGCTGGACACACTGGTGGTAATATGCTGGACACACTGGGGCCGTTTGCTGGACACACTGTCTGGGGGCAATGCTGGACACACTGGGGGCAATATGCTGGAGTCAGACCCTGGGGCAGATTGCTGGACACACTGGGGGTAATATGCTGGAGACACTGGGGCAGATTGCTGGACACACTGGGGGCAATGCTGGATACTCTGGGGCAATATGCTGGACATACTGGGGCAGACTGTTGGACACACTGTCTGGGGGCAATGCTGGATACACTGGGGCAATGCTGGAGACACTGGGGCAATGCTGGAGACACTGGGGCAATGCTGGAGTCACTGGTGCAATGTTGGACACACTGTGGGCAATGCTGGACAATTGGACATACTGGGGCAGATTGCTGGACACACTGGTGGTAATATGCTGGACACACTGGGGCAATGCTGGACATACTGGGACAGATTGCTGGACACACTGGTGGTAATATGCTGGACACACTGGGGCAGATTGCTGGACACACTGTCTGGGGGCAATCCTGGACACACTGGGGGCAATATGCTGGAGTCAGACCCTGGGGCAGATTTCTGGAGACACTGTCTGGGGGCAGTGCTGGACACACTGGGGCAGATTGCTGGACACTGGGGCAATATGCTGGACATACTGGGGCAGATTGCTGGACACACTGGGGGTAATATGCTGGACACACTGGGGCAGATTGCTGGACACACTGGGGGCAGGACTGGGGGCATGGGCAGAATGTAGACACAGGGCATGATTGGAGACACGGAGCAGAATGAAAGACATGAGGCAGGATTGGATCATGGGGCAGGATGGATACAATGGAGACAGATGGGGCAGGATGGGGAGATCATATGGTGTAGAATGGATACTCATGAGTGCAGGATGCGAGAACATATGGCTGGAGCCAGGAATGAGACACACGGGGCCAGGGTGGGGAATATTATTACCATAGGGGCTAATTAAGGGATATTATTACTTCAGTGATGTATTTATTTTATTTTTTGAGTATACTGTTTTAAATGGGGGGGGCGGTCCTGTTATTATGCAGAGTGACACTCTATCGCCTATTTTTCTCCATGTGGTGTAATGTAGAAGTTGTGAAAAATTAAGTAATGTGTTCTGCAAGCAGAGCTCGAGATAACTGTGTTATTTCCTGCAGAAATGAGTCCTGGCTGGAAGAAATGATGGCGGTCTGTGCTGGATGAAAGATGAAGGACTTCACCTAGAGACATCACTGGTGAGTCAGTGTTACCTATACACTGACACTATACACTGTATACTATTTACAGAGGTCCTGTGTACAATGTCACCAGAGATCACTGTATTACCTATACATTATATACAGAGGTCCTGTGTATAATGTCACCAGTGATCTCTGTATTACCTCTACACAGACACTGCATACTAAGTACAGATCTCCTGTGAATACTGGCACTTATGGTGATAGTATTGTGTTTTTTGTTTTTTTTTAATTACTGATCAGTATTGTAGTATTCAGTCACTATGTGGTGGTAATATGTGGTCTGGAAATGGTGTTGGGGTATTTGTCCCTTGAATGTGCTATTTGGTCACCAAGTGGTGGTAATATGTGGTCTTGACATGGTGCAGTGGTATTTGTTCCTTGTATGTGATATTATTCGATCACTGTGGTTGTAATTTGTGGTCTGGTCATGGCGCGGTGGTATTTGTTCCTTGTATGTGATATTATTGGTCAAAATATACCTAAATTGTATTGCAGATTTTAACAAATATTTAATAGGTTACAGTAGAGTAGGGCCCGGCCATTTTTCTGGAATAATCTGGTTCGGGTATAACATGACCCCCGTCACATGACCCCTGTCACATGACCCCCGTCACAAGACCGGGGGGGGCACAGTGTCTGAACAGCCCGGGGCCCTGGCTACCCTTAATCCACCCCTGACAACAATCACAATACGGATTTCATCAGCCAAGGTATCATTGTAATCAGTATAACAGAGACTACCTGACACTGTCTGTAGGTTACTGTGCACAATCCTGCTGACAGGTTCCTTTTAATATAAACAGTTTATCGAATTCTAACTCTGACTACGTAATTTACATCATTGAATGCAGTGAATGCAACTAAAATACAGTTATTCTACTATTAGAAAACTTAAATCCAGAATAAGAACATTTGTACGACATCCTTCATCCATCTAATATTTGCGAACAGTCCTATTACCTGCAGCTTAGCTAATTAAACAGTTGCACATCTAAGTTTCCTCCCTTTTTTCAGTAGTCATTCAGACCAAGTCTAAGAGCGCATGTAGCACTCGAAACGCGTATGATTTTTGCCAGGAAACCCAAACTCCCCCCCCCCTCACACCTTCTTTCTTGCTGTCCATTTCAAGCTTTTGAAAATGAAACTCCTTTTGTACATACCTTGGATTGGAAGCTGGATCTTTTCTCCTTTTCCTGCCTTCACCACACACTGGGCAGTGGCCTTGATCATGGGCTTCCATGCCAATTGATCTAACTGAAGGGTGAGCTGGCATTTTCTCTTTTTCACTTATTCTCAGAGCGGGGATTGAACCACTGCCAGCACCACCCCCGTGACTGAAACCAAAATGATGCCAAGGGCAACAAAGTTCATCTTCTCCCTGCAGCATCTGGCTATGTGCAGGTTAGTAACACTATTAGAGTGAAATGTCCTACCTGTGACACTAGTCACTTCTCATGGCCACACCGTGGGTCAGGAGGATTGGGGATCAGAACAGAAGGGGTTAAACAGTCGGATGGTCAGAACAAGGATCAAAGTCAGGCAGCGAAAGGTCAACATACAGAATGCAAAGCACAGAGAGAGAACAAACCACACTTAGCTGAATGTACGACTGGCCGAGGTCTGGGAGAAACAGCTCAGTTAAGTAGCCTGACAATCACCTGGGATAATAAACACTTGGATACAGCAAGCGCCTCCCAGTCTCAGCCAAGCTGTCAATCAACACGCTGACACCTCAGCATGCCCCTGCACCAGACTGGATGACTGAACTGTCAACCAAAGGTCAACCAAAGCACTGACATTTTCAGCATTCCCCTGTACCAGATTGGATGGCTGAGGTGTCGGTAACTGTATCCTAGACACACTTAGGGGTAGACAATGACACTACCCAGGGTAACAAAACTTGGTTTGAGTCAAATATCACGCAGCCAGGCCCTGAACATGAACACCTGGTCCTTCTGAGGCCAGGTCCTAAACCCGAACCCCTGGTCCTTGTGTGGCCAGGTCCTGAACCCGAACCCCTGGTGCTTGTGCAGTCAGATCCTGAACCTAAACCCTAAGTCATTGTGTGGCCAGGTCCTTAACTCTAAAGCCTCTCTGATGGTCCCCGAACAATAAAGCCAGGCCGGCGGAACCTGAACCAGTTCCAGAGACTCATGTGCCTGAACGTGTATCTATCTCTGTATTCAATGTTGTCCGGGCTGTTATCCCAGTCTCCGAAACTAGCCCTGTATGTGACTATGTCGGTGTCCATTCTGCCTGAGGATCCAGAACCAGAGTAGTCTGAACAGAGCCCTAGTCCGTGTCTGTGAATCTGACCCATGAGGTCAGAAGCTGCGTTACCAGCGATGCCAAGGAGCCTGGTGGCTGCCTGCAGCTCTAGCCTGGCTCCACCATCAGGAGCTCCTGTCAAAACCAGGGAGCCACTTAGCTATGCCCCTCCTAAGCAAGCCCTGCCCCGAGTCACAGTGGATCCACGAACCACGTGCACCACTTGTGTGCATGACATCACCACTTTTAAGGCAACCTTTTCTAACCCAGAGGCGACTCAGTATCAGGATTACTAATAGCTCTCATCCACCATAATTCCCACCTATGACTCTGTTTGGGTCTCTCCCAGGTTCCCACTAAGGCTACTTTCACATTTCCGTCGGTACGGGGCCGTCGCAAACCATCGGCCCGACGTACCTTGTGCTAAATTTAGCACAACATGGGCAGCGGATGCAGTTTTACAACGCATCCACTACCCATTGTGATGAGCGGGGAGGTGGGGACGGCGTTCTAGCCGCGCATGCGCGGTCAGAAATGGCGGACATGTCGTACAAAAAAGTTACATTGAACTTTTTTGTGTGCGTCGCGTCCGCCAAAACACGACGCATCCGTTGCACGACGGATGCGACGTGTGCCCATCCGTCACGATCCGTCGCTTATTCAAGTCTATGGGCAAAAAACGCATCCTGCAAGCACATTTGCAGGATCTGTTTTTTGCCCATAGCGACGGAGGGCAAAAGACGGAAGTGTGAAAGTAGCCTACGCTGTATTCGCTTCCAGGTTAATACTTTTGCCATGTTTGCAGGACTTCTGTTCTGATAGAATTTGCCTTCTGTCTGGCTGATCTTCACTTGTGTTGCAACTACAGGTACTCTGATATATCAGGTATGAACAGTCCCTTTTATAACTGAAGTTCCTTCCTGAGCTTCCTACTAAAAACCCTTTGTTCCCCAAATCCCCTGCAGCTAGCACTAACTTTAGCAGAAAACTTATGTTGCTGCATTTCTCAACTATTGCATTGATTTATAATATAATACAATTATGATATGGTCTTCAGGGGATGATGATCATTTTTTCACTCTCTTACAAACTGAGGATGGATTTACATTTTGTGGTCAAAACTATTTTCTTTGGTAATTGGTTACATGGTAATTGTTGCAAACTGCAAATTGTCTGCAGCTTGTGCATGTGTAAAGGATGGGACTGCCCGAGATTTACTTCTGCATCCCAAAACACCCTACATACAGGTCCCGAGTGTGTGCATGTAAGTCTGACTTACTTGCTGACACGTTCACACTATGTTCTGCCATGATTTGTGAGATACTGGGACCCTCTAGCGCCACAATGAAGAAGACTCATAGGCGTACCAAAATGAATGCTCGTTTATTGCGTCTGGACATATATACAATGGCTAACAGGAACAATGTTTAATTTCTTCATCTGTACAATATCACAGAGGTTCATGAAAGCAGGTGTCAGGATGCATTCACGGTTGGAGGCAGAGCAAGGGTTAACAGAGGGATTTAATATAACAGCGTTACTCCATGCAGGGGAGAGGGTATATGGTGAATAGGTTAATGAAACTGTGTATGATAAACTTAGGGGCAACAGGTATGTAGTTAGGTAGGGGAGAGTTCAAAGGAATCAGACTTATCAATCCAGCGTTGATGAGGAGCAGTCTCTGAGATGATGGCGGTGGCATCCCAGCCTGGACGCTTGAAGAATCCAGTGTCATCCTGGTGCAGAAGAGGTCTTGGATTCCAGTGCAGCGCCCCAGAGTCCTGGTCGTTGCAGTACTGTGGCTCCGCCACTATGGGGAGCTATGGTGCGTCTGATGGCACTGAAGGAGTTCATCGGATCAGGTATCACAGACACCAATACATTTCACAGTCGGGCCTCCGGGGGGAGCTAAGGGTTCTATTCACTAGGCCACTCCCCACCATAGTGGGTAAACTGGGGGTCAGGCAGGAAGTTAGAAGAAAAAGCTGACTGGGTTGGAACCAGGCAACACCTTGTGGCAGAGGGTGTTGTGGGGGAAGATACAGTAGGGTCTCTGTCAGGGGTGGGATCCTGACAGAGGCTTGGCAACTTGAACGAACGTAACGGGACCGTGCCTGCTCCGGGTAGCGGCGGTGCCCAAGGAAGGATTAGAAGCGAGATAGATTGTGCTGAGTGAGAAACGAGATCACGCAAAAGGAGAAATACCAGTAGGAGTCGTGCTGTAAGACCGAAGCAACATCCTACTGAGGCGCACTACCGGTGGCCGGAACGCCGAGGGAGTATCATAACATTCAGCTTCAAGCAATACTCCAAACAGCGACAGGACAGTCAGTCTAAGGCGGGCTGTCTAACTTTAATCACCTATGCAGTCTTGGGGGGCAACTTGTGGAGAGGGGCGACTCTAGGGTCCCGGAAGAGCTCCGAGCCTACCCGTCAAACGGGTGCCGTCCCAACCAGAACACCAGGGAGGGACGGAGGATTAGCAGAACATCATCTAATCGAGTTGTGAGGGAACTTAAGAAACAGACACAACAGTTGTGGGGACTTTCTGTAAGCACAGCAGGGAAGGACCACAACACATAGCGCTAGAAGGAAGGCACAGATTTCCACCTGCTAAGAGAACTCTGGAGGTGCCATTGGACCGGCCGGACTTGCGCAGCCTGGTAATCCGGATTCCGGACTGAGGACCCAGAGACCTTCAGTAAAGAGGTAAAGAGACTGCAACCTGGTGTCCTCGTTATTTACTGCACCGCACCACCACAGCATCACCACCACCTACATCTATCCACATCTCTTCACTGTGCGCCCCTCGGCAGGGTCACGGACTGGGCCTAGCCACCGTGACAACCCCAGAGCAGAGACTCAGAGGCCCGGTACCGGGTACCCCTCGGCCCTGCGGCAGTGGGGGCGCTGCACCAGCATCGTCGGTGGTCCTGGGATGTCCGGTCACAGGTCCTGGATCCAGAAGGAGATCCACTAGAAGGGAAACAGTCCTGTCTTTTAAGTGCCGACACAGCACGGGAGTATGCAGGAGCGGGTATGTCAGGCAGCCGCACTTTGACTGCGGCCTGGTCATCCCATCTGGGAGTGTGCCCCCTGCTGTCTGGTCATAAGGAGGGATCAATCATGCTCAGTGGTCTCACAGGAGTCTGCACTGTCAGCGATCTCTGGAAGAGTCTCTGCCTGAAGTCTCCGGTAAGCTTCCATAGGCCACACTGGCTTCTACTTGTGTAGAATGTTGCAAATTAATAAACAGGCTACGTTGAGGGCATCCATCTTCCCACTACATGGCCATATAGGTCAATGAGTTATGCTATGCCAACCGTACTCTGTATTGTGTAAGTGAGCTATCTCAGCTACCACCTAACGGACATGTCTCAGCCTGGCTGATCCCATATTTATCTACAAACCCCCCTAGGTCTGGCTAACACTGAGAATGGCTTCAAATCCACTTCCAGTAATTCCCCAACTTCCCTGCTATAAGGAAAGACTGCCGTCACTGTTACGTCTGCTCTTCACACACACACCCAATGATGATCAGAACTGACTGAGGGTGTCCTTTCTTCTTTTTGGTTCAACCATCACAGATTTAAAAAAAAAACAACAAAAAAAACAGATCTAACCCTAGAGCATATTGCTCCTCCCCAACTATAGGCTGGCCCTACAGTTAGCACTGTCACTCCTAACTGACAGGGAACTGCAGCCTACATGAGTATAAAACAAAATTATATACAGCTCACATTAGATATAATAACAGGGGTTTTCAGGGAGGGTGTTCCACCTTCTCCTTCTTAAACATGCAGTCTTAGAAAAGTTTAAGTCCACACATTTGTTATGAATTTAGATTTCATGTTACGGCCAGTATCATACATACCCGATACCCGGTATCTATGAATAACTCTAAGCAACAGATAATTAAACAGAATTGGAGCTCAGGTAAAGCAGAAAGATAAATCTCTCTCTAATAGAAAAGTGAACACATTTTGGTAGTAAGGTTACTGTCATTCTGTTAGTGTGGCAGCACTGCACTGACTGGATTTATCAGCTAAGTAATGTTATTTTTTTTTTAATTATATGTCTTACTGACTTTACCTGACAGATTGTGTCTCGTATGCAGAGAAAGGGGTTGACCTAGATACTGGCCCCTGTCCCATAAGTCACATCACCTGGCATTAAAATTAACTTTCCCTTTTTTACTTGTTTTAGTAAAGAGCTATAACCAGTTAGGTGTTAATGAAAGCAAAAAGTTTGAAATTGAAGCCAATCAGTCAGTAACTCAATAAACTGAAACGCAAGCTTTCACAAAGTGCATTAGTTCCTTAGTCAGATATAATAAAAAGGTCATTATGCCTAAGGAAGAAATCTATTCTATTTAAAATTTTTCATTTCAATGTGTCAAAGAAGTAAATTAGTTCTAAAACTCTTTTCAATGCTGTTCTTTTTACACATTCCATATACAGTAGTGCCCTGGTTTGGACTGGCCCTCTGGGGAGCTGGTGAACCTCCAGGTGGGTCCCTGAACTAACAAGCTTCTGGCATGCTCTGCCAGTAAACTGTAGCCTAACAAAAACAACAAAACCTGTTGGAACAGCAAGATAATATCTTGCTTTCCAGCTTAAAGTCATATTGAAAGGGCTGCTCTACTTTCTACATAGGTCCTACTTTCTATGAGGCCCCCGTCACACGTTCGTTTTTTTGGTCTGCGCGTGTTCCGATATTTAAGTACTGTAAATACGCACACATGCACAGCCATTCTTTCTATGGTTGTGTGCACATGTCAGTTTTTCACACGGACCCTGTGTTAGTAACACAGGTAATTGTATGCAGCGACACAGAGAAAGAGTTAACAGGGGAAAGCAATTGTTTGATTTAATTGTTACAGGGATAGGTCTCCTCGCAGATACCAACAGGGGATAAATCAGATTAAAGCTAGGGATTACAAACAGAATGGAGCAACTTAAGGTGGAAGTTTATATGTAAGTCAAGTTCACTTAGCGTGAGTCGGGCGCCTGTCCCTTTCTCTGAATTGAATGCTTGCTGCTGGCTGAGGCCGGTGCTGAGGTCTTCTGGCTTCTCTGCTTAATATGTCAGTCTTCTCTCTTCTGGCGGCAGGGGGCAGTCACTGGTCTGACCCAATGAGCCCCTAGTCCGTCACGCTGCTCTACAACCAAAGGTATTTCACAGCAGTCTCCCGCTTGGTGTGCGCTCCTCTGCACGCCCTACAACTAGAGTTGAGCAACTTTTACTTTTTTAGGATCGAGTCGGGTTTCGCGAAACCCAACTTTCTCAAAAGTCGGGTCGGGTGAAATCAGCCGATTATTGCGAAAAGTCGGGGGCCGACCAAAACACGAAACCCAATGCAAGTCCATGAGGAATCAAAGTCGGCAGTGAGTGGAGGACAGGAAAACACCTACGGTGCCCATTTTAATGCCAAAAACAACAATTCTTGTTACTTAAGCTTGTCAATCTTAATTTACCTTATAAAAATAGTTAGGCATTGAAAATTGGGGGTCATTTGGCTAAAGTTGTGGGGGGGTAGGGCTGGTTCAAGTTTGTCGTGGGCCCAGGAAACGCGGACTACGTCACGGGGGGCCCAGTTGTTCGCATTGGCACTGGCACAGGGCCCCTCAAAGTACGGCGGTGTGTTTGACGGCAGTGGCGCCTCCCACCGGCAGAGACACTTTTGCGTACTATGAGGGGCCCTGTACCAGTGACGTTGCCAACAGGTATGCCCCCCCACCTGATGAAAGAACCTGCACTTTCATCTGCACCTTCCTCTTTATCCCGGTGTAAGGTGGTATAGTATGCGGGAAGGGGAACCTGACTTTCAGCAGGGTCAGATTCTGGCTGTGTAGAGTGCAAGGGGAATGTAGTGGTCTGGGTCAATGTACGAGCAGACTCATCTAGCAGTGGCTGGGCAATGGGCAGGATGAGGAGGAAAAACAGAGATAGAGGCCCAAATAATAAAGTAAGCTAAATGCAGTTCAAAATTGGTAACAGGACTAAACAGGCGGCATTGCTTTGTTCAGTGGAGGAAAACTGTAATGAGTGGCAGACACAGTTAGTAGGCCCAAGTAATAAAGTGGGCCAAATGCAGTTCAAAATTGGTAACAGGAGTAAACAGGTGGCACTGCTTTGCTCAGTGGAGAACAACAAGCAGCGGCAGACACCGTTAGTAGGCCCAACCAAACAAGTAGGCCAAATGCAGTTTAATATTCGACACAGGATGAAAATTGAGGCCCAGCTTTGTTCAGTGGAGGAGAAAAGCAAGGAGCGGCAGACACCGTTAGTAGGCCCAACCAAACAAGTAGGCCAAATGCAGTTTAATATTCGACACAGGATGAAAATTGAGGCTCAGCTTTGTTCAGTGGAGGAGAAAAGCAAGGAGCGGCAGACACCGTTAGTAGGCCCAACCAAACAAGTAGGCCAAATGCAGTTTAATATTCGACACAGGATGAAAATTGAGGCTCAGCTTTGTTCAGTGGAGGAGAAAAGCAAGGAGCGGCAGACACCGTTAGTAGGCCCAACCAAACAAGTAGGCCAAATGCAGTTTAATATTCGACACAGGATGAAAATTGAGGCTCAGCTTTGTTCAGTGGAGGAGAAAAGCAAGGAGCGGCAGACACCGTTAGTAGGCCCAACCAAACAAGTAGGCCAAATGCAGTTTAATATTCGACACAGGATGAAAATTGAGGCTCAGCTTTGTTCAGTGGAGGAGAAAAGCAAGGAGCGGCAGACACCATTAGTAGGCCCAACCAAACAAGTAGGCCAAATGCAGTTTAATATTCGACACAGGATGAAAATTGAGGCTCAGCTTTGTTCAGTGGAGGAGAAAAGCAAGGAGCGGCAGACACCATTAGTAGGCCCAACCAAACAAGTAGGCCAAATGCAGTTTAATATTCGACACAGGATGAAAATTGAGGCTCAGCTTTGTTCAGTGGAGGAGAAAAGCAAGGAGCGGCAGACACCATTAGTAGGCCTAACCAAACAAGTAGGCCAAATGCAGTTTAATAGTCGAAACAGGAGTAAACTGGCAGCTCAGCTTTGTGCATTGGAGGACAATTGTAATGGAAGGCGGACACAGTTAGTAGGCCCAAATAAGTAGGCTAAATGCAGTTCAAAACTGGTAACAGAAGTAAACTGGCAGCATTGGTTTGTTCAGTGGAGGTCAAGTGTAAGGAGTGGCGCAGACAGACTTAGTAGGCCTAAAATAAAAAAGTAGGGTAATTGCAGTTCAAAATTGGTAACTGGAGTACACAGGCGGCATAGCTTTGTTCAGTGGAGGACAGCTGTATTGAGTGGCGCAGACAGACACAGTTAGTAGGCCTAAAATAAAAAAGTAGGCTAAATGCAGTTCAAAATTGGTAACTGGAGTACACAGGCGGCAGAGCTTTGTTCAGAGGAGGACAGCTGTATTGAGTGGCGCAGACAGACACAGTAGTAGGCCTAAAATAAAAAAGTAGGCTAAATGCAGTTCAAAATTGGTAACTGGAGTACACAGGCGGCAGAGCTTTGTTCAGTGGAGGACAACTGTAAGGAGTGGCTGACACAGTTAGTAGGCCAAAATAATAAAGTCAGGTAAATGTCTGCCCAAAAAATGTTCATAAATAAACAGGTGGCATAGCTAGGTACAGGGGTGGGCTCCTCTGCTGTGTAGCAGACAGTGGTAGTTGGCGCAAAGTATTAACTGGTCTAAATGGAGGGCAGGGCCCTTATATACTTTTGCTATCATCTATCATTTCAACAAATTTGTATTGGCAGTGCCATTGAAGGATTTAACAGCACAGACTACACAGTGGTGGAGCAGGGAGAGGTAAGTTTTGCAAGTGGTAGAGCACTGTTTGACCTGGGGGGGGAACACTCTCTCGTGGGCAGCGGTACTGGCACAGGGCCCCTCATATTACGACGGTGTGTCTGATGTTGGTTGTGCACCACCACCGTCAGAGACACTTCATTGTACTATGAGGGACCCTGTGCCATCGCCCAAGAGTGGGCACACCCACCTGTCCAGGCAAATGGCACTCGCACGGGTGCTTGCGCTAGGTGGTGACCACGGCCCTGTGGGGGAAGTCAGCCCATTTAAGGAGATAAAAAAATGGCCTATGGTGGACATTCAGCAGCTGCAAATGGAGGAATTGGGTCAGTCAGTCAGAGGAGGCCAAAAGCAAGACATTTTCCAGGCAAGCTACGTGTCAGCAGGGGAAGGTGGGGCAAAATAATTTGAAATCCATGATTGGTTCATTTTAATGAAGGTTAGATCATCAACATTTTGGGTAGCCAGACGAGTCCTTTTTCCGGTCAGTATTGAACCAGCAGCACTGAACTCTTTCTGATAGCACACTAGCAGCAGGGCAAGCGAGCTCCTGTAATGCATATTCTGCCAATTCAGGCCAGGTGTCTATTTTAGATGCCCAGTAATCAAAGGGGAATGACGTTTGAGGGAGAACATCGATAAGGGAGGAAAAATAGTTCGTAACCATACTGGACAAATGCTGTCTCCTGTCACTTTGAATCGATGCAGCAGTACCTGTCGTGTCTGCAGTCATTGCGAAATCACTCCACAACCTGGTCATAAAACCCCTCTGTCCAACGCCACTTTTGATTTGTGCACCTCTAACACCTCTGCCATGTTGCCCCCTACAGCTCGTGTGAGAACCATCACCGCCGCTGTGTGCTGGGAATGCCTGAACCAAACGGTCTACAAGAGTTGCTTGTTTGGTAGCCAATATTTGCTCAAGGTTCTCATGTGGCATGATATTTTGTAATTTTCCTTTATATCGTGGATCCAGGAGGCAGGCCAACCAGTAATCGTCATCGGTCATCATTTTGATAATGCGGGGGTCCCTTTTTAGGATACGCAAGGCATACTCAGCCATGTGGGCCAATGTTCCAGGTGTCAATTCACTGCTTGTGCTGGGTTGAGGAGCACTTTCTTGCAAATCAACATCACTTGTCTCCCGCAAAAACCCTGTACCTGACCTTGCAACGCCACCAGTTTCTATTGCGCTCTGAGAAACATCCTCCTCCCATAAATATTCATCCCCATCATCCTCCTCCTCCTCCTCCATTCGCCACCTCATCCAGGAGAGTTCCCTGAGCAGACAATGGCTGACTGTCATCAAGGCTTCCCTCCTCCTCGGCTGCAGACGCCTGCTCCTTAATTTGCGTCAAACTTTGCATCAGCAGATGCATTAGTGGGATGCTCATGCTTATGATGGCATCGTCTGCACTTACCAGCCGTGTGCATTCCTCAAAACACTGAAGGACTTGACAGAGGTCTTGTAGCTTCGACCACTGCACACCTGACAACTCCATGTCTGCCATCCAACTGCCTGCCCGTGTATGTGTATCCTCCCACAAATACATTACAGCACGCCTCTGTTCGCACAGCCTCTGAAGCATGTGCAGTGTGGAGTTCCACCTTGTTGCAACGTTGATTATTAGGCAATGCTGGGGAAGCCTCAGCGATCGCTGATGGTTCAGCATACGGCTGGAGTCTACGGGTGACTGGCGGATGTGCGAGCAAAGTCTTCGCACCTTCAGGAGCAGGGCTGGTAACCCCGGATAATTTTTCAGGAAGCACTGCACCACCAGGTTCAAGGTGTGAGCCAGGCAAGGTATGTGTTTCAGTTCTGAAAGGGCTATGGCAGCCATAAAATTCCTTCCGTTATCACTGACTACCTTGCCAGCCTCAAGATGTACACTGCGCAGCCATGACGGAGTTTCTTGCTGCAAGTACTTGGCCTGAACTTCCGCGGTGTGTCTGTTGTGTTTCCAACACAGCCTGCTGACGCTTACCACAAGCTGTTCCATAATGGGACACCTCGTGTGCAACACTGGCAGCTGCGGATGGAGTGGTCATGCGACTGTGCTCTGTGGACGAGCTCTCACTTCTGGAGGAGGAGGAGGAGGGGCGAACGCCTACAGCCAACTGTTTCCTAGACCGTGGGCTAGGCAGAACTGTCCCACTATGGCTGTCCCCTGTGGACCCTGCATCCACCACATTAACCCAGTGTGCCGTGATGGACACGTAACGTCCCTGGCCATGCCTACTGGTCCATGCATCTGTTGTGAGGTGCACCTTTCTGCTGACAGATTGCCTGAGTGCATGGACAATGCGGTCTTTGACATACTGGTGGAGGGCTGGTATGGCTTTTTTCGGAAAGAAGTGTTGACTGGGTATGTCATAGCGTGGTACTGCGTAGGCCATCAGGGTTTTGAAAGCTTCACTTTCAACCAACCGGTAGGGCATCATCTCTAACGAGATTAGTCTAGAAATGTGGGCGTTCAAACCCTGTGTATGCAGATGAGAGGATGAGTACTTTCTTTTCCTAATGAAAGTCTCTTGTAGGGTGAGCTGGACTGGAGAGGTGCATATGGTGGAACTAGCAGTGGTGGTGGTGGTGGACATGGCGGATTGAGAGAGGGTTGGTGATGGTATTCTTGATGTTGGCCTACATACAGTGTTTCCTACCAAAAACCTTGTGATTCCCTGACTGCTTTGGCCTTGCGATGATACCTCCACATTTGCTGCTGGTGGTGTCCTAACTGGTGGGCTTACAGTGAGGGAAGCAATGTAGCTTTGCTGACTACCTTCATTCTGAGCAGGTGCACCAACGGTACAGGATGTTTGGTAGTTAGTCCAGGCTTGCAAATGCATGCTGGTTAAATGTCTACGCATGCACGTTGTATTTAAATTTAGGGGATTCTTCCCTCTGCTAAAGGTCTTTGAGCATTTCTTACAGATTTCTTACAGACATTTTGCACTGATCATTCGGATCTTGGTTAAAAAATTGCCACACTCCACTCTTCCTACTATGCAATACCTTTTCAGGCATTGCACGCTGTGCTACTTTCACCGGATGGCCCTGCTGTCCTAAAACTGTTTTTTTGGTTGACAAACTTTTTTGGCCTGAGACGGGCCTGCCAGATGAAAGCTGTTGTGATGTTGATGGCTGCTGCGGATCATCCTCTTCCGCTTCTGAGCTACTGTCAGCGGCACCCTCTTCCCCAAATGGCTGCCAATCTGGGTCAACAACTGGGTTATCTATCACCTCCTCTTCAATGTCATGTGCACCTTTCTCTGTGTCACCGTGTAAGGTGCTATAGCGTTCGCGACGGGGCACCATAGTCTCATCAGGGTCAGTTTCTAGCTCAGTACACTGCGAGGGCAATGTAGTGATCTGAGTCAATGGAACAGCATAATAATCTAGCTGTGGCTGTACATCAGTGCACTCCATGTCCGATTCATCTTGTAATGGGCAGTTAACAATTTCCCTTTCTAACCCAGGCACGGTATGTGTAAAGAGCTCCATGGAGCAACCTGTAGTGTCGCCTGACGCATCCTTCACTTTTGGTTTGGGTGAAGGACACAAGGAAGCGACTTGTTCCTGATCGGGAGCATCCACTGATGACTCGCTGCTTTTATATTTGGAACTTTCTGAAGAGGAGGCGAAAGAGCTAGAGGCTGAGTCAGCAATGAAAGCCAAAACTTTTTCCTGCTGCTCCGGCTTTAAAAGCTGTTTTCCTACTAACAGATAAGGGAGCCTTCAAGGCCTTTTGTAGCCAGACGATGACGCTGGCTCAACACCTCCAGCCTTAGGTGCTATTTTGCTTTTCCCACTACCACCAGACGCTCCACCACCACCACCATCATTACCAGCTGGCAACGACCGCCCACGGCCTCTTCCACCAGACTTCCTCATTTTTGGGAAAATGTAACCAAACTAACAACCGTTATATGGTACTGTAAAACAAGGTAGAAGGTGTATCTAAACTTGTTGAGAATTTAAATCTCCCTTTTATGGGGGGGGAGATTGCAGCAAAAATCAGGCCCAGTGTATTACACTACACAATGTAAGTGGCAGAACGTGGCTGGCAGATATACGGCAAACAGAACTGACGTAGATCCACTTAGTGGCAATTTAAATCTCCCTTTTTTGGGGGGGAGACTGCAGCAAAACTCAGGCCCAGTGTATTACACTACACAATGTAAGTGGAAGAAAGTGGCTGGCTGATATACGGCAAACTAACAGAACTGACGTATATCCAGTGTGTGACAATTAGAATCTCCCTTTTATTTTGGGGGGAGACTGCACCAAAAATCAGGCCCAGTGTATTTTACAACGCAATGTGAGTGGCAGCAAGTGGCTGGCTGATACACCACAAACAAAGAGGACTGAGGTACATCCACTTTGTGAGAATTTCAATCTTACTTTTTTTGGGGGGGAGGCTGAACCCAAATTCAGGCCCACTGTATTTTACAACACAATGTAAGTGGCAGAACGTAGCTGGCTGATATACGACAAACTAACAGAACTGACGTATATCCACTTTGTGAGAATTTGAATCTCCCTTTTTTTGGGGGGAGACAGCACCACAACTCAGGCACAGTGTGTAACACAACGCAATGTAAGTGGCAGCAAGTGGCTGGAAGATATCTGAAAAAATCCAAGGACTGTAGAACTATTTCTATCTCCCTACAATGATCTCAGGACAAGTATGGCAGCAACAAAAAGGACTGCTACACACAAAAGTGTGGACAAATAAACAAGATAACTGCAGAAAGGAGCAACAGGATTTTTGCTTTTAAAAAAGCAGTTGGTTTGCACAGCGCCGTACAAACAGCAATGCAGCCATCAGGGAGCCTTATAAGGCAGCCTAATAAGCTACAGAGCTGATGCACAAAGAT
Source organism: Ranitomeya variabilis (assembly GCF_051348905.1). Lineage (NCBI taxonomy): Eukaryota > Metazoa > Chordata > Amphibia > Anura > Dendrobatidae > Ranitomeya > Ranitomeya variabilis. Next base: position 529,896,189 of record NC_135236.1, read on the forward strand.
ATAGCCTCCACTGTGCCTGCAAAACAAGGTGGTGGTGGACAGTGGAAATCGCTACAACACTGTCATGTCGGACGCTGTTCAGACCAGGTCGTTCGACAGACAGCGGTAATTCCGCTTTTGACCACTATGCAGTCATTGGCGTCGGCTAGGTTTTATCTAGATGGTCCGGGGTTAATTTACCCTGTGCTCGGATTGGAAGCTGGGCCATGCCCACTGCCTTTAAATAGTTCTCCTGAACATTGGGCGTTGCCGATTATAGCTTCTGTCTTGTGCGTGGTTATCTCGGTCTGGAGTGGTGAGCTAGTAGTTGGAGTATCATTGCTGGTGGTGTATTTCCCTTTGTCTTATTTGCTCCTTCCTATATTTGTATTTGTTTTGCCCTTTGCATTTATAGTGTATTCCTGAGTGACTGTGGCGTGGTGCTTATTTTTCCATTATACTTGTCTGTGCTAACTGTGGGTATTGGAGTGTGGACTCTTCACTGGGTGGTGGGTTGTGGTTTCAGCCTAGGGTTGAAACAGGAGATAGGGTGAGGGTGGAGGCTCAGACATGCACACCATTAGTGTAAACTCTGAGAGAGGGTCAGTCAGGGTTTCCCTAGTCTGAGGGAAATCGCAGGGGCCCGGGTTATTAGCTCTTTCCTGCCTAGGTCTCCCGTGACATTATAATCGGCCTACATTATTTCCATGGATCCCATGATTTCCATAACCCGCCAGTTGGAGGCGCTGTCCCTACAGGTCACTGAATTAAGGGGGGCAGTGCAGCAACAGGGACTAGCAGTGTCTAATGTGCAAGCCGGAGTTACAGGTAAAGTTGCTGAGCCTAAGTTTCCGTTGCCTGAAACATTTGCTGGGGAACGCAGTAAATTTGTTTCTTTTTGTGAAGCTTGCAAACTGTATTTCCGTATGCGCCCGATCTCCTCGGGTAATGAGGCTCAGCGTGTGGGCCTGGTGTTGTCATTGTTAAGCGGGGATCCCCAAGCATGGGCGTTTTCTTTGCCATCTGATTCTGCTGCATTTGACTCTGTGGAGAGTTTTTTTTCCTTTCTTGGAAACATTTACGATGAGCAGGACAGAATGGCTCTAGCAGAATCTAAGATACACACTATTTGCCAGGGGGAGCATGTTGCAGAGGATTACTGTTCTGAATTTTGCCGCTGGGCGGTTGACACACACTGGAATGAGCCTGCGCTGCGGAGTCACTTTATTCATGGAGTTTCTAATAGGGTTAAAAAAGCCCTCCTGATGTACGAGACTCCTGCTTCACTAGATTCCACTATGAGTCTTGTTGTCCGCATTGATCGCCGTTTGCGTCAGGGGGATCATGAGACGCCGCCTGTAGGTGAAGGTTTAGGTTCACGTGAGGTTGCTGTAGGTGAGCCCACGGAACCTATGCAAATCGCAGGGGTATCACATGTTAAGAATCGAGCCCCTGTACTCAGGAAGCAGGGAGCCTGTTTTTTCTGCGGTAAAACTGGTCATTTTATTAATATCTGTCCTCTGCTGTTAAAGAAAAACACAACGGCGGAAAACTTCTAAGCTCAGAGGGTGTGGAGGAGTCCAACCTGAGCTTATGTATATCCTCCATGATGGTTTCTCAGTGCATGCTCCCTGCCAAAGTTGTTGAATGCTGGCAGAGAGCTGCCAATCACTGTTTTTGTGGATAGTGGTTCTGCCACAAATCTCATTGATGAGGAGTTTGAGCGCACTGCTGGTTTTAGGATTGAAAAACTGCCTCATCCTATCCGCGTGGTCACCATCAATGCTGCTCCTCTCCCACAGGGGGAGATTACTGAGTTTGTGGCTGAGGTTAAACTCCACATTGGGGTTCTTCATTTTGAGCAGGTTACATGTAAGGTGCTCAAGAGTCTTCCGGCACAATTGGTTCTGGGTTTTCCATGGTTGTCTACACACAACCTGGTTATTGACTGGAAATCTCAGGACATAATTCAGTGGAGTGATTTATGTCAGGAGAATTGCTTGGCCACATGTGTCTCTGCTGTAACTCCAAGCGTTCCTGAGTCACTTCTGGATTTTGTGGATGTGTTCTCTGAGAAGGGTTGTTCAGAGTTGCCACCACATCGCCCCTATGACTGTTCTATCTGGTTTAAACCAGGGGCCAAGTTGCCTAAAGCAAGGATGTTTAACATCTCCGGTCCGGAGAGACAAGCGCTAAAGGATTACATTGCTGAAAGTTTGAGCAAAGGGCACATCAGGCCTTCGTCCTCACCAGTGGCAGCAGGGTTCTTCTTCGTTAAGAAGATGGTGGACTACGGATTTCAGGGAGTTAAACCAGATTACGGTTCATGATCCATACCCTATGCCATTGATACCGGATTTGTTCAACCTGGTGGCAGGTGCTAAGTGGTTTACCAAGCTTGACCTCAGGGGGGCTTACAACCTCATAAGAGTCCATCAAGGTGATGAGTGGAAGACGGCTTTTAATACCCCTGAGGGTCATTTTGAAAATTTAGTGATGCCATTTGGGTTGACAAACGCACCTGCAGTGTTTCAACATTTCATAAATGATGTGTTCTCGCATGTTTTGGGGAAATTCGTTATTGTGTACCTAGATGACATCCTCATATATTCTTGCGACCGTGATACTCATTTAGATCATGTCAGGCAGGTGTTACAGCTTCTCAGAGAGAATAAGCTGTATGCAAAACTGGAGAAATGTGTATTTTCGGTACAGGAGTTGACTTTCTTGGCCTATATTGTGTCTGCCTCTGGTTTTAAAATGGACGCCGCTAAGGTGCAAGCGGTGTTGCATTGGGAACGGCCCGATAACCTAAAAGCACTTCAGCGGTTCCTTGGGTTTTCTAACTACTATAGGAAGTTTATCAAGGATTTTTCTATCATTGCTAAACCGCTAACTGACATGACTAAAAAGGGTACCAATTTCTCTGTTTGGCCTGAGGCTGCTGTGTGCGCATTTGAATCTCTTAAAAACAGGTTTGTTTCGGCTCCCATTCTGGTGCAGCCAGATGTATCGAAACCTTTTGTTGTAGAAGTCGATGCGTCTGAGGTTGGTGTGGGGGCGGTGTTGTCACAAGGCTCATCCTTGAGCGGTTTGTGTCCGTGCGCCTATTTTTCCAAGAAACTGTTGCCCGCCGAACGTAACTACGATATCGGCAACAGAGAGTTGTTAGCAATCAAATTGGCCTTTGAGGAATTTCGACACTTCTTGGAGGGGTCGGTTCATCAGGTTACGGTTATTACCGACCATAAGAATTTGCTTTATTTGGAGTCTGCCAAGCATCTGTCCCCCAGGCAGCCTCGCTGGGCATTGTTTTTCACGCGGTTCAACTTTGTTGTCACTTACAGACCTGGTTCTAAAAACACTAAGGCGGATGCTTTGTCCAGGTGTTTTCCGGGGGGAGAGCCTCGGGAAGATCCAGTACCCATCCTCCAAAAGGGTGTTGTGGTTTCGGCTCTCACTACCGAGGTTGAGGCTGAGATTGCCAAGGCTCAGGAGGAGGTACCATCTGAACTTCCCCTCAACAAAACGTTTGTACCGCTTTTAGTGTTGAGCATTCCGATGCTGCAAGTATCGGGTATCGGCCGATACTTGCTGTATCGGAATTCCGATACCGGGATTCCGATACTCTTGTGGTATCGGGTATCGGGTATCGCAACAACATTAATGTTAAAATGTGTAAAAGAGAGAATTAAAATAAAAAATATCGCTATACTCACCTCTCCGACGCAGCCGGGACTTCAGCGAGGGAACCGGCAGCGTTGTTTGTTTAAAATTTGCGCTATTACTTGGTTACGTGAATTCCCGGCTTGTGATTGGTCAGGTCGGCCATGTTGCCGGGACGCGGACCAATCACAGCAAGCCGTGACAAAATTACGTCACGGCTTGCTGTGATTGGTCCGCGTCCCGGCAATATGGCCGCCCTGACCAATCACAAGCCGTGACGTCACGGGAGGCTGGACACGCGCCCATTTTAAAATGAGCGCGTCCAGCCTCCCAGCTTGTGATTGGTTGACCGCGGCGCAACCAATCACAAGCCGTGACGTCACGGGAGGCTGGACACGCGCCCATTTTAAAATGAGCGCGTCCAGCCTCCCGGCTTGTGATTGGTTGACCGCGGCGCAACCAATCACAAGCCGTGACGTCACGGGAGGCTGGACACGCGCCCATTTTAAAATGAGCGCGTGTCCAGCCTCCCGTGACGTCACGGCTTGTGATTGGTCAGGGCGGCCATATTGCCGGGACGCGGACCAATCACAGCAAGCCGTGACGTAATTTCGTCACGGCTTGCTGTGATTGGTCCGCGTCCCGGCAACATGGCCGACCTGACCAATCACAAGCCGGGAATTCACGTAACCAAGTAATAGCGCGAATTTTAAACAAACAACGCTGCCGGTTCCCTCGCTGAAGTCCCGGCTGCGTCGGACAGGTGAGTATAGCGATATTTTTTATTTTAATTCTTTCTTTTACACATTTATATGGTTCCCAGGGCCTGAAGGAGAGTTTCCTCTCCTTCAGACCCTGGGAACCATCAGGAATACCGTCCGATACATGAGTCCCATTGACTTGTATTGGTATCGGGTATCGGTATCGGATTGGATCCGATATTTTGCCGGTATCGGCCGATACTTTCCGATACCGATACTTTCAAGTATCGGACGGTATCGCTCAACACTAACCGCTTTATCTCCGCTTAAAGGTTCTGGCGGAGCATCATGATGCTGTCCTGGCTGGCCATCCAGGGGTTAGGGGTACCTTGGAGTTGGTGTCACGTCGGTTTTGATGGCCCAAGATCCGACAGGACGTGGTCTCATACGTGTCGGCTTGCACCACGTGCGCTAGGACTAAGACGCCCCACTCCCATCCTGTTGGCACACTACTTCCTTTCGAGGTACCTAGTAAGCCATGGACGGAAATCTCCATGGATTTCATCACTGACTTGCCCTCCTCAGCTGGGAATCTTGGTGATTGTTGATTGGTTCTCAAAAATGTCGCACTTTGTGTCTTTGCCTTCATTGCCTAACGCTAAGACTCTGGCTCAGGTATTTGTGCAGGAAGTGGTCAGACTTCATGGGGTTCCATCTGACATCGTTTCTGATAGGGGGTCTCAGTTTGTGGCAAAATTTTGGAAAGCATTTTGCTCATGGCTGGGGATCAAGTTGTCTCATTCTTCGGCGTTTCATCCTCAGTCAAATGGTCAGACCGAGCGTAATTTGGAACAGTACTTACGCTGCTTTGTTTCAGATAACCAGGAGGAGTGGTCGAAGTTTCTTCCTTTGGCTGAGTTTGCCATCAATAATCACCGCCAGGAGTCGTCTGGGGAGTCTCCGTTCTTTTGTGTTTACGGGCTTCATCCTCAATTTTCTACCTTGAGTCAGGGGGGCTCTTCCGGCGTCCCGGAGGAAGACCAGTTAGGAGCACAATTATCATCAGTCTGGAGGAGAGTTAAACAGCGCCTGTTGAGTGTGGGTGCCAGGTACAAACGTGTGGCTGACAGTAGGCGTGTGCCAGGTCCGGACCTGAGTGTGGATTACTGGGTGTGGTTATCCACAAAAAACATAAGACTCAAGATACCATCCCTTAAATTGGGTCCACGGTTTATTGGTCCATTTAGGGTCACCGCCATCATTAACCCAGTAGCGTACCAATTGGAGCTTCCTACGGTGTATAAGATACACAACGTGTTCCACAGGTCTCTTTTAAAGAAGGTGGTGGGTTCCGTGGACGCGGCGCCTATGCCACCTCCAGTCTTGGTGGATGGTAATTTGGAATTTGAAGTCTCCAAGGTGGTTGACTCTCGTGTAGTGCGCCGCACTTTACAGTACTTAGTACACTGGCGTGGTTATGGGCCTGAGGAGAGGTTTTGGGTACCAGCCTCGGACGTTCATGCGGATCGGCTGGTCAGGTTTTTTCACTGCCACCATCCGGACAAGCCGGGTCCTATAAGCCGTGAGGGCCCTGGGGTCCCTCGTAGAAGGCGGGGTACTGTCATGTCGGACGCTGTTCAGACCAGGTCGTTCGACAGACAGCAGTAATTCCGCTTTTGACCACTATGCGCTCATTGGCGTCGGCTAGGTTTTATCTAGATGGTCTGGGGTTAATTTACCTTGTGCTCGGATTGGAAGCTGGGCCATGCCCACTGCCTTTAAATAGTTCTCCTGATCATTGGGCGTCGCCGATTATAGCTTCTGTCTTGTGCGTGGTTATCTCGGTCTGGAGTGGTGAGCTAGTAGTTGGAGTATCGTTGCTGGTGGTGTATTTCCCTTTGTCTTATTTGCTCCTTCCTATATTTGTATTTGTTTTGCCCTTTGCATTTATAGTGTATTCCTGAGTGACTGCGGCGTGGTGCTTATTTTTCCGTTATCCTTGTCTGTGCTAACTGTGGGTATTGGAGTGTGGACTCTTCACTGGGTGGTGGGTTGTGGTTTCAGCCTAGGGTTGAAACAGGAGATAGGGTGAGGGTGGAGGCTCAGACATGCACACCATTAGTGTAAACTCTGAGAGAGGGTCAGTCAGGGTTTCCTTAGTCTGAGGGAAATCGCAGGGGCCCGGGTTATTAGCTCTTTCCTGCCTAGGTCTCCCGTGACATGCACAAGTGGTTTGGGGGTTAATCTTCCCTCACAAACTATATCCCTGCTTCTGACGAAGCTGCAGCAACCTCTCCCTATGCTGAGATCGGCAGAAGTAAGATGGCGGTCGGCGTGCACGCCCCTTTATAGCCCCTGTGACGCCGCAGAAAGCAAGCCAATCACTGTCATGCCCTTCTCTAAGATGGTGGGGACCGAGACCTATGTTATCACGCTGCCCACACTCTGCGTCCTCCTTCATTGGCAGAAAAATGGCGCTGAAAGCGTCATACGAAACACGACTTTGGCGCACAGATCACCGACCACATGGCCGATCCCACAGTGGGATCGGGTCGGGTTTCACGAAACCCCGATTTTGCCGAAAGTCGGCGATTTTTGAATTTGTCCGATCCGTTTTGCTCAACCCTACCTACAACATTTCCAAGTCCTTTTTGCACTCGCCCCTTAACACTGCCGCATGGCCTGTCGATACTCGCGGCACAACGCAGGTGCTTACTATCACTTCTCTCTGGTGGGAACTACTCTTCTCCCGCGCAAAACTCCTTATACTATTCTGGTTCACCACGCCCACTCTATGCAGGTCTTTGGTCCCTTCCGTCTTCAATTTCCTTCCCCCCTGCAACAACAGACTCGGCCCCTGTAGTTTCGGACCCAGTGCCCTGTCAGCACCTACAGCCTGATCTTCTGTCCTACATGTCCATGTGAAAAACCTACAGGCATGTCCTTTTTTCTGGCAGCACAGAGGAATCACTTGCCGCACAATTGCACACTGATGACATCTGTGTGAAACATACCCAAATTTAGGTGCAACAGATTTTTGCCTATGTTTTTGTGACTTTTGGTGCTTTCATGCCAGTTTCTCTCAGTTCCACCGCAATGTACGAAGCTAAGGTGTAATGGGGTCATGGGTAGTGTTGAGCATTCCGATGCTGCAAGTATCGGGTATCGGCCGATACTTGCTGTATCGGAATTTCCGATACCGAGATCCGATATTTTTGTGATATCGGGTATCGGTATCGAAACAACATTAATGTAAAAATGTGTAAAAGAAAGAATTAAAATAAAAAATATCGCTATACTCACCTGTCCGACGCAGCCTGGACCTCAGCGAAGGAACCGGCAGCGTTGTTTGTTTAAAATTCGCGCTTTTACTTGGTTACGTGAATTCCCGGCTTGTGATTGGTCAGGGCGGCCATGTTGCCGGGACGCGGACCAATCACAGCAAGCCGTGACGAAATTACGTCACGGCTTGCTGTGATTGGTCCGCGTCCCGGCAACATGGACGCCATTAACCAATCACAAGCCGTGACGTCACGGGAGGCTGGACACGCGCGTTTTTTAAAAAGTGCGCAAGTCCAGCCTCCCTGTCATGATTCTCAATGGCGAGAGAACATAGCCCAGCATATATGAGAACTAGCTCTTGGAAGATGGAAACTATACTGACCATGAACTAAACCTGCCGCACAACTAGAAGTGGCCGGGTAGCATGCCTACGTTTTTTTATCCCTAGATGCCCAGCGCCAGCCGGAGAACTACCTAATCCTAGCAGAGGAAAAGACAGTCCTGGCTCACCTCTAGAGAAATTTTCCCAAAAGGCAGACAGAGGCCCCCACATATATTGGCGGTGATTTAAGATGAAATGACAAACGTAGTATGAAAATAGGTTTAGCAAAATCGAGGTCCGCTTACTAGATAGCATGAAGACAGAAAGGGCACTTTCATGGTCAGCAGAAAACCCTATCAAAACACCATCCAGAAATTACTTTAAGACTCTAGCATTAACTCATAACACCAGAGTGGCAATTTCCGCTCACAAGAGCTTTCCAGACACAGTAACGAAACAGCAGCTGTGAACAGGAACAAAATGCAAAAACACACAAGGACAAAAGTCCAACTTAGCTGGGAGTTGTCTAGTAGCAGGAACATGCACAGAAAGGCTACTGATTACATTGTTGACCGGCATGAAACTGACAGAGGAGCAAGGTTATATAGCGACTCCCACATCCTGATAGGAGCAGGTGAACAGAGGGGATGATGCACACAAGTTAAATTCCACAAGTGGCCACCAGGGGAGCCCAGAATCCAATTTCACAACAGTACCCCCCCCCTCAAGGAGGGGGCACCGAACCCTCACCAGAACCACCAGGGCGATCAGGATGAGCCCTATGAAAGGCACGGACAAGATCAGAGGCATGAACATCAGAGGCAGTGACCCAAGAATTATCCTCATGACCGTATCCCTTCCATTTGACCAGATACTGGAGTTTCCGTCTGGAAACACGAGAGTCCAAGATCTTTTCCACAACGTACTCCAACTCACCCTCAACCAACACCGGAGCAGGAGGCTCAACGGAAGGCACAGCTGGTACCTCATACCTGCGCAACAATGACCGATGAAAAACATTATGAATCGAAAAGGATGCAGGGAGGTCCAAACGGAAGGATACAGGGTTAAGAATCTCCAATATCTTGTACGGGCCGATGAACCGAGGCTTAAACTTAGGAGAAGAAACCCTCATAGGGACAAAACGAGAAGACAACCACACCAAGTCCCCAACACAAAGCCGAGGACCAACACGACGACGGCGGTTGGCAAAAAGCTGAGTCTTCTCCTGGGACAACTTCAAATTGTCCACCACCTGCCCCCAAATCTGATGCAACCTCTCCACCACAGCATCCACTCCAGGACAATCCGAAGATTCCACTTGACCGGAGGAAAATCGAGGATGAAACCCCGAATTACAAAAAAACGGGGACACCAAGGTGGCAGAGCTGGCCCGATTATTGAGGGCGAACTCCGCCAAAGGCAAAAAAGCAACCCAATCATCCTGATCCGCAGACACAAAACACCTCAAATATGTCTCCAAGGTCTGATTAGTCCGCTCGGTCTGGCCATTAGTCTGAGGATGGAAAGCAGACGAAAAAGACAAATCTATGCCCATCCTAGCACAGAATGCCCGCCAAAATCTAGACACGAATTGGGTCCCTCTGTCAGAAACGATATTCTCCGGAATACCATGCAAACGAACAACATTTTGAAAAAACAGAGGAACCAACTCGGAAGAAGAAGGCAACTTAGGCAAGGGAACCAGATGGACCATCTTAGAGAAACGGTCACACACCACCCAGATGACAGACATCTTCTGAGAAACAGGCAGATCCGAAATAAAATCCATCGAGATGTGCGTCCAAGGCCTCTTCGGGATAGGCAAGGGTAACAACAATCCACTAGCCCGAGAACAACAAGGCTTGGCCCGAGCACAAACGTCACAAGACTGCACAAAGCCTCGCACATCTCGTGACAGGGAAGGCCACCAGAAGGACCTTGCCACCAAATCCCTGGTACCAAAGATTCCAGGATGACCTGCCAACGCAGAAGAATGAACCTCAGAGATGACTCTACTGGTCCAATCATCAGGAACAAACAGTCTACCAGGTGGGCAACGATCAGGTCTATCCGCCTGAAACTCCTGCAAGGCCCGCCGCAGGTCTGGAGAAACGGCAGACAATATCACTCCATCTTTAAGGATACCTGTGGGCTCAGAATTACCAGGGGAGTCAGGCTCAAAACTCCTAGAAAGGGCATCCGCCTTAACATTCTTAGAACCCGGTAGGTAAGACACCACAAAATTAAACCGAGAGAAAAACAACGACCAGCGCGCTTGTCTAGGATTCAGGCGCCTGGCAGACTCAAGGTAAATTAAATTTTTGTGGTCAGTCAATACCACCACCTGATGTCTGGCCCCCTCAAGCCAGTGACGCCACTCCTCAAAAGCCCACTTCATGGCCAAAAGCTCCCAATTCCCAATATCATAATTCCGCTCGGCGGGCGAAAATTTACGGGAAAAAAAAGCACAAGGTCTCATCACGGAGCAGTCGGAACTTCTCTGCGACAACACCGCCCCAGCTCCGATTTCAGAAGCGTCGACCTCAACCTGAAAAGGAAGAGCAACATCAGGCTGACGCAACACTGGGGCGGAAGAAAAGCGGCGCTTGAGCTCCCGAAAGGCCTCCACAGCATCAGGGGACCAATCAGCAACATCAGCACCCTTCTTAGTCAAATCAGTCAATGGTTTTACAACATCAGAAAAACCAGCAATAAATCGACGATAAAAGTTAGCAAAGCCCAAAAATTTCTGAAGACTCTTAAGAGAAGAGGGTTGCGTCCAATCACCAATAGCCTGAACCTTGACAGGATCCATCTCGATGGAAGAGGGGGAAAAAATGTATCCCAAGAAGGAAATCTTCTGAACCCCAAAAACACACTTAGAACCCTTCACACACAAGGAATTAGACCGCAAAACCTGAAAAACCCTCCTGACCTGCTGGACATGAGAGTCCCAGTCATCCGAAAAAATCAGAATATCATCCAGATACACAATCATAAATTTATCCAAATAATCGCGGAAAATGTCATGCATAAAGGACTGGAAGACTGAAGGGGCATTTGAAAGACCAAAAGGCATCACCAAATACTCAAAATGGCCCTCGGGCGTATTAAATGCGGTTTTCCACTCATCCCCCTGCTTGATTCGCACCAAATTATACGCCCCACGGAGATCAATCTTAGAGAACCACTTGGCCCCCTTTATACGAGCAAACAAATCAGTAAGCAGTGGTAACGGATATTGATATTTAACCGTGATTTTATTCAAAAGTCGATAATCAATACACGGCCTCAAAGAGCCGTCTTTCTTAGACACAAAGAAAAAACCGGCTCCTAAGGGAGATGACGAAGGACGAATATGTCCCTTTTCCAAGGACTCCTTTATATATTCTCGCATAGCAGCGTGTTCAGGCACAGATAGATTAAATAAACGACCCTTAGGGTATTTACTACCCGGGATCAAGTCTATGGCACAATCGCACTCCCGGTGCGGAGGTAGTGAACCAACCTTGGGTTCTTCAAAAACGTCACGAAAGTCAGACAAGAATTCAGGAATCTCAGAGGGAATAGATGATGAAATGGAAACCAAAGGTACGTCCCCATGAGTTCCTTTACATCCCCAGCTTAACACAGACATAGCTCTCCAGTCGAGGACTGGGTTATGAGATTGCAGCCATGGCAATCCCAGCACCAAAACATCATGTAGATTATACAGCACCAGAAAGCGAATAACCTCCTGGTGATCCGGATTAACACGCATAGTCACTTGTGTCCAGTATTGTGGTTTATTACTAGCCAATGGGGTGGAGTCAATCCCTTTCAGAGGTATCGGAGCCTCCAATGGCTCCAAATCATACCCACAGCGTTTGGCAAAGGACCAATCCATAAGACTCAAAGCAGCGCCAGAGTCGACATAGGCGTCCGCGGTAATAGATGACAAAGAACAAATCAGGGTCACAGATAGAATAAACTTAGACTGTAAAGTGCTAATTGAAACAGACTTGTCAGGCTTCTTAGTACGCTTAAAGCATGCTGATATAACATGAGTTGAATCACCACAATAGAAGCACAACCCATTTTTTCGTCTAAAATTCTGCCGCTCGCTTCTGGACAGAATTCTATCACATTGCATATTTTCTGGCGTTTTCTCAGTAGACACCGCCAAATGGTGCACAGGTTTGCGCTCCCGCAGACGCCTATCGATCTGAATAGCCATCGTCATGGACTCATTCAGACTCGCAGGCACAGGGAACCCCACCATAACATCCTTAATGGCATCAGAGAGACCTTCTCTGAAAATCGCCGCCAGGGCGCACTCATTCCACTGAGTAAGCACAGACCATTTGCGGAATTTTTGGCAGTATATTTCAGCTTCATCTTGCCCCTGAGACAAGGACATCAAGGCCTTTTCCGCCTGAAGCTCTAAATGAGGTTCCTCATAAAGCAACCCCAAGGCCAGAAAAAACGCATCCACATTGAGCAACGCAGGATCCCCTGGTGCCAATGCAAAAGCCCAGTCTTGAGGGTCGCCCCGGAGCAAGGAAATTACAATCCTGACCTGCTGTGCAGGGTCTCCGGCAGAGCGAGACTTCAGGGACAAAAACAATTTGCAATTATTTTTAAAATTTTGAAAGTGAGATCTATTCCCCGACAAGAATTCAGGCAAAGGAATTCTAGGCTCAGACATAGGTGCATGAACAACAAAATCTTGCAAATTTTGTACCTTTGTGGCGAGATTATTCAAACCTGTAGCTACACTCTGAAGATCCATTTGAAACAGGTGAACACAGAGCCATTCAAGGATTAGAAGGAGAGGAAGAGAGGAAGGCTGCAGTATAGGCAGACTAGCAAGTGATTCAATTAAGAGCACACTCAGAACTAGAGGGAAAAAAAAAAAAAAAAATTGTAGCAGACTTCTTTTTTCTCTCCTTTCTCAGCCAGTAATTTAACCCTTTTTTGGGCCGGTCAAACTGTCATGATTCTCAATGGCGAGAGAACATAGCACAGCATATATGAGAACTAGCTCTTGGAAGATGGAAACTATACTGACCATGAACTAAACCTGCCGCACAACTAGAAGTGGCCGGGTAGCATGCCTACGTTTTTTTATCCCTAGATGCCCAGCGCCAGCCGGAGAACTACCTAATCCTAGCAGAGGAAAAGACAGTCCTGGCTCACCTCTAGAGAAATTTTCCCAAAAGGCAGACAGAGGCCCCCACATATATTGGCGGTGATTTAAGATGAAATGACAAACGTAGTATGAAAATAGGTTTAGCAAAATCGAGGTCCGCTTACTAGATAGCATGAAGACAGAAAGGGCACTTTCATGGTCAGCAGAAAACCCTATCAAAACACCATCCAGAAATTACTTTAAGACTCTAGCATTAACTCATAACACCAGAGTGGCAATTTCCGCTCACAAGAGCTTTCCAGACACAGTAACGAAACAGCAGCTGTGAACAGGAACAAAATGCAAAAACACACAAGGACAAAAGTCCAACTTAGCTGGGAGTTGTCTAGTAGCAGGAACATGCACAGAAAGGCTACTGATTACATTGTTGACCGGCATGAAACTGACAGAGGAGCAAGGTTATATAGCGACTCCCACATCCTGATAGGAGCAGGTGAACAGAGGGGATGATGCACACAAGTTAAATTCCACAAGTGGCCACCGGGGGAGCCCAGAATCCAATTTCACAACACCTCCCGTGACGTCACGGCTTGTGATTGGTTAATGGCGGCCATGTTGCCGGGACGCGGACCAATCACAGCAAGCCGTGACGTAATTTCGTCACGGCTTGCTGTGATTGGTCCGCGTCCCGGCAACATGGCCGCCCTGACCAATCACAAGCCGGGAATTCACGTAACCAAGTAAAAGCGCGAATTTTAAACAAACAACGCTGCCGGTTCCCTCGCTGAGGTCCCGGCTGCGTCGGACAGGTGAGTATAGCGATATTTTTTATTTTAATTCTTTCTTTTACACATTTATATGGTTCCCAGGGCCTGAAGGAGAGTTTCCTCTCCTTCAGACCCTGGGAACCATCAAGAATACCGTCCGATACTTGAGTCCCATTGACTTGTATTGGTATCGGGTATCGGTATCGGATTGGATCCGATACTTTGCCGGTATCGGCCGATACTTTCCGATACCGATACTTTCAAGTATCGGACGGTATCGCTCAACACTAGTCATGGGATGTTCATGACAAGCTATGGTGTTACCTATGCATGCCAGTGACTGAAGTAAATTTCTGGCGTAGCCCATGGAGTCGCAAGACACTCGACAGACATTCCAGATTCATGAAAAGGCATACACCTCTTCATTAATCAGAAGAGTCTCCAGCACTCCCCCTTCTCAAGATTAATGTGTACAACGCCGATCTTGATGAATTGACCTTATATGTATCCCAAAATTGTGCTAATAAAAACTACACAAACATATACTGTAACTATGTCAATGAGCAAGGTATAGTAATGATACCCCCTATAAGGCTAAAAATAAACAGGCAATATTTGCATGTATCACGAGAGTGGGCCCTCAGATTCACTTCTACTGGTGGGCCTAAAGCACCCCAGTCCAACACTGGTAGTGCCTTAAGCCATTTTAATATGGGCACATTTTTCAGAATTATTTGTAAGACAAAATAAGGGAATGTGTCACACGGTGATAATCACGGTGTGACTTGACCCAACGGATGGTTGGTCAGCTAACGGCACAACACATACAATTTCGATGGTATAGGTGAGAGGAAGGCCCTATCCTTAGGGAATGGGGAATGGTCACCACCTGAGCTCAAACCTGAACCTGACCCTGCACTCCCCTAATGCCCTATGCAGATCCTTCCCCCCGCCGTCATCAGGATAACTCGTCCCTGTCACCTAACTCTGCCCTGGCTAGTTCACTGGCCGGTGACGGGTACTAGCCGCACCACTGCAGATAATAAACACAGCGGAAAGTGACAGACACCAAATGGACAAGGTAACAAAAATTTCACCTAGCTTTCTCTGCTGCCAAGCGCCGCACAGCTGAAGAAAGGTACCAGATCAGCGAACTCAGCAGAAGCACCAATGCACCCAGAGAGCTCATTACTCCAGCTTGGTCACTGCAGATTGCTCTAACACCGACAGTCAGCTGATGCATCAGGTGACCTTTTAAAGGATGGTGGGAGTGGTCACCACCCACATCAGCTGACCCAGCAGCAATGCAATTACACCAGCTTGCCAGCGGGGAAAAACTGACAATAACCCCCGATAGGCCAAAAGGAAAAAAGGTTTAACTCCATGGAACTGGATCTGCCACAAATCCAAAAATGGATCGTGACAGAAGGTCTGTATGGTTTTGTCGTGCAAGCAATGAAACAATAGACTGATCAAAATGCTGTCAAGAGAAATAAACCTTATGAGTAGGAAAGGACATTATTCTATGGTTATTGTGTGCCAAACATTTGTAATGAATGTAAATGAAAGTGAAGCCAATGTGCTTATAGGGACTGCACAAGTCCCAAATAATTTTGAAAGTGTTAAAAAAAAACAAACAATGATTAATTATATTGTACATAGCACAGAGCTTTATCATCCTCTTTGTAGCTTGGGATTTTTTTTTTTAAATTTCCAACAAAACTTTTAACTGCTGTTTATTATTTTTTCAGTTTTGTCTTTTCTCTTTATTTATTTTTTTTTAGCTGTGGTTGATTTTGGCATAGCTATATTTATTGTATACATCTTCGCTGGATTGTCTAAAGAAAGTGTGAAAAGATTGTTCAGATGGCGGCTGTCGAGCACAAACCCACCAGAATGTTAATAGTATTCATTTATTGTTTCCATTATACAGAATGTGTCCTCTAGGCTACGGTCACACTGTCAGTATTTGGTCAGTATTTCACATCAGTATCTGTAAGCCAAAACCAGGAGTGGGTCAAAAATGCAGAAGTAGTGACGTGTTTCTATTATACTTTTCCTCTGATTGTTCCATTCCTGGTTTTGGCTTACACATATCTATATAAAATACTGACCAAATACTGATCATGTGACCGTGGCCCTAGGATGCTCCTTTTCATCATCCTCAGCCCTTCTGACTATGACTGACAGATTACTTCTTAGAAATATGTGTAGAGTTTACTAATAAGTGAAAGAATTAAAGGGGTTTTCCAAGATTTTAAACTTATTGCCCATCCACTGTGCTGCCAGCAGGAATTCCAGGGCCCCATACTCCACCCCAGCTCCGCTTCCAATCCTCGAACCTTCCACATTTCCACTGCCCACTCATTGGAAAATTCCACTTCTGCATCACATTCTCACCAATCACACATTATCAGTTCCCATCTAACAGCAGATCACACACATAGCCACAGCTTGTGTTTGGGCCAAAAGATTGTTTTTAAGCTGCCACTACGACAAGGTAGACTCTTTTGGCTGGACCCTACTCTACTTAAACCTATTTAACATTTCTAAAAATATCCTGTACTCTTTTTAGGTATATTTTTATTTATTTTTCTTTAAGGGAATGTGTCATATACATTTTTAAAAAATGAACAATACTAGTATATACAAGGGACAAATACCATCACACCATGGTCAGACCATATATTACCACCACATAGTGACCGAATAATACCACATACAAGGAACAAATACCGCCACACCATGACCAGACCATATATTACCACCACCTATTGAATGAATAATACCACATACAAGGGACAAAAAACGCCACACCGTGACCACACCACATGTTACCACCACAATACTGATCATAAATAAAAAAACACAATACTAATATTACCATAGGTGCCATTATACATAAGAGCTCTCTACATAGTATACGATGTATAGTGTGAAGGTAAAGGTAATACAGTGATCACTGGTAACATTATACACAGGAGCTTTGCACATAGTATGCAGTGTATAGTGTCAGTGTATAGGTAATACAGTGATCACCAGTGACATTATACACAGGAGCTCTGTATACAGTGTATAGTGTACAGGTAATACAGTGATCACCAGTGACATTTTACACAGGAGCGCTGTATATAGTGTCAGTGTACAGGTAATACAGGGAACACCAGTGACATTATACACACGAACTCTGTATATAATATACAGGGCATAGTGTCAGTGTACAGGTAACACACTGACCCACCAGTGACGTCTCTAGTTGAAGTCCTTTATATTCATCCAGCGCACATCGCCATCACTTTTTCCAGCCAGGACTCATCTTTTCAGAAAATAACAGTTATCTAGAGCACATTCCCCAATGGTTGCCCAACTCCTACACTACACCAGATGAAGAAGAAAAGTGACAGTGTCGTCCTGCACAGTAACATGATCCCCCACACACACACACTGAAAACAGTATCCTCAAAAATAAAATACATCACAGAAGTAATAATATCCCTTAATTAGCCCCCTACAGTAAACATGTCCTACATCCTGCTCCAATACATACTCCATTCTGGACCCAACGTGTCTCATTCCTGGTCCCATGTCTCTCCACCCTGCCCCCATACTGCGGCTTTACAAAAAAAGTTTCTCCTTACCTTGCTGAGGTCCAGCGGTGTCCTCTCCTCGATTCATCTGAGGCGCAAACGTGCCATCAGATGGCGCTCTGACGTCAGCTGCCGGCCTAAGTTTTGGCTGACGGCTGTTAACTGTTGCCCTGCGGGAAGCCTTCCCATACAGCAATATAGATTTTAACTGAACGTGAGTCCGAGAATGCATGTTTACTTACTGAACCCGCAGAAACCTGCCGCTGGGGCCTGGTGAGCAGAGGAGATGGTCTGGGCCCCCTCTGCTCACAGGGCCCCATACGCCAGTAAGGGCATCAATAAGATCCATAGAATCCCTTTTTCTTGAAAAGCACATATATGTGTCCTTGAAACAGACACTAATCAATTTAATTTAATTAATTTAGAGTATATCTATGTATTTTTCAGGTTCAAGGTGAACCTATGCTTTATTTGTGCCATGCAGTTTACTAATAATGTGTTAGTGGTTTCCTTGTGATAAAAGTGATGAATAAAGCTTCAGGTCTGCAATCGTAACACAAATCATGGACTGTGTAGTAAAATAATGCTACTCTTAGATGCTCTGGGTGCATCATTTTTGCAAGATTTCATGAAAAGCAGATTTGATTTATAGCTTTACATGTTGCCCAACTCCAATAAAGTAGCAGGAATACACAAGGATGAACAATACATAAATCCAAGGAGCTCTGAAGTCTTGCAAATTATCATACATCATGGTCAGTTCAAGGATGGGTCACTGTGACCAAGAAGCAGCAGAAAGTCTAAATGAACAAAGCAAATCGTATTCCTTGCCAGTCATCTAATTCTAAACTCATTTTGAAAAAAAAGTAAAAATCATGAACAATAACCAAAGTGCAGGAAGCCTCGAATGCCTGTGTTTTTCCATTGATGTGCAACATCTATTCTGTATGTGCCTGGGGAGATAATGTGGTGTAAAATGGTCAACAATAAAAATATTTAGGATTCTGGTTAATGTTTCTTTCGGTAACATTGATTCAGCAGTTCAGTGTGGGGTTAATGCCATTAATGGACTCCAGATATTCTGCAAAGAATTAAAATTAAAGAGGATATTCAACATTTTTTCTACAAACATTTGGTCTTTGTTTACGTCTTTAAAATGTGGCTGCAGCCAATCCCTGGCCTCAACAATCACATGCCGTAAAACTGCAATCTCTGGTCCATGCTGCCCCATGAATCACTATGATTCATGGGGCAGCACTGTGACTCAGTTCGTTTGTACTGTTGCATTGTAGCATCGGGGGCCAAGTTCAGATCCCACCAAGGGCAACATCTGCAATCTGTTTGAATGTTCTCCACTTGTTTGTGGGGGTTTCTCCGGGTGCTCGAGTTAACTCCCACACTCTAAAGACATACTGATAGGGAATTTCGATTGCGAGCCCAAATGAGGACAGAAATTATGTCTTTAAAGCACTGCGTAATATGATGGCGCTATATATAAGAATAATGTCAATAACAGGTAACTGCTAAGCCCAATGATTAGCTGCAGTGCAGTCACATGCTGACCAACTGTAAACAGACACCAGGTTGACCGCAGGATTGATAGGGGAAGGCGAGACGAGTATTGCTTTTCATGATAGGTGGTAACTTGCTGATCACTGTGGGTCAGACCAAGATGTCCCATGAATACCAGACCAGAAATGTATCATCCATCGTCTATTGAACTGCTAAAGATAACTAAGCTTGACACTTCGCTATCTCCACCAAACCTATAGAAAAAATGGAGCAGTGGTGGTCTTCCACATACTGATTCTGCTATATGATATTGCCTTAAGGAGTAAAAAGTTGTAGAGTCACCATTTCTTCATTGTCAGGACATTTACAGAAGACCATCCTGTTCACCCTGGCTGTTTTGAAGGCATGTACTAGCCAAGGCAGTTCTCCAGATAGGACATCTGCAAGCATATTCTAAATCAACATTACTGAGAATTTCAGGGCAATAATTAAAGGGAACTTGTCATTTTTTGCCTTATAAACCATGCCCATCAAATTTAAAGTCATCTTAATGGTGTCCCTACAACCCCTTTTTTGGTGACTGCACAGTATATGGATTAATCCACTGCCAATAGGTTATGGGCCTAGAGACACAAAGAACCAGAAACACAAATACCCAGAGAAAAACCCAGAAGAGAGAGAGAACAACAGTGTACTAAGAAGATGAAGATGAAGAAGCAAAGATGGCCACCAGCAGCAACTCTGAATTTCACAGATTGCTTTCAAGACTAGAGACATAGTACGTACCCTTTACTGGGATCTTTCTGCCTTGCGTTAGGGATACTTGACAATTAATGTAACCATCTCCCATTTCCTCTGAATTCCGATACTGACCATTAGCCATCTGACTTACTTTGGTCAATGTTAGAGAAAAAGCATCTGTCATTAGTCACATGACCAGTTGCCCCAGAGACTAAACACCATGCCTGGTTTGATATACTTGCATTACCAGTAATCACAGCTTCAGTTCTTGAAGTGTCATTTTTCAGTAATATTAGGGTGACAAAGTGACTGTCCAAGTGTGACACGACCCAACGGGTGGTCGGTCGCAAAACGACAAAACTCACAAGGCAACACTGGTGACACAATAACAACGGTGGATCCTGCGATAGGGAACGGGGAAATGGACACCTCCTGCACTCTCCTAAGGATGTGCCCTAATCTTCCTGACCAGTGGCGTAACTACAAAGTTATGGGCCCCAGTGCGAACTTTCAAATGGGGACCCCCACCATGCCAAAATATATAGGTGAATTAGAAATGGCGACACGCACGAACGAACACGATCTGCGTTAGTATACATGCACCATTACAGAATTAGTTGTAGGCTGTGTTCACAAGACTGAAGTTCACTGTCTGTATACAGACCACAACCTTCAGCCTCGTGGAGGGTATCCCGATCCAAACTCACACCCTCATCCTGGATTTCCTCTTCACGTTCAGTTTGTCCGAAGATGGAGACAGTGACACCAGCGCTGATTGGTGCCGGGCATCTCAACAACACATCACAGCCCCGAGGGGTCATAACTGTTATGATCCTTAGTGGTTGAGGATCACAAATTACTCCAGCTAAGTAACATACATAGGACAAGCTCTAGGGAGGTGGCAAACTGGACTGACCGCAAATCTGAACCTATCCAAACACACTAGAAGTAGCCGGTGAACGTGCCTAAAAATCCTAGACGTCTCGAGCCAGCCTGAGGAACTAACTACCCCTAGAGAGAAAGAAAGACCTCTCTTGCCTCCAGAGAAATAATCCCCAAAGATATAGAAGACCCCAACATATAATAACGGTGAGGTAAGAGGAAGGCACATACACAGGGGTGAAAACAGATTTAGCAAATGAGGCCCACTAATACTAGATAGCAGAAAATAGTAAAGGGGTCTGTGCGGTCAGTAAAAAAACCCTTACAAAATATCCACACTGAGATTTCTAGAACCCCCGCACCAACTAACGGTGTGGGGGGAGAAACTCAGTCCCCTAGAGCAACCAGCAAGCGAGGAAATCACATTTTAGCGAGCTGGACTAAAAACATAATAAATGCTGATAATCAAAAAATGATCAAATAAAAACTTAGCTTGTCTTGGAGAGACTGGGAGCAAGGTAGTCACAAGGAATCTGAAGAGCACTGAATACATTGAGAGCAGGCAAGGAACTGAGTATCCAGGTGAGCTAAATAGAAAACCAACCAAGGATAACGAACCAGCTGATGCTGCCAACCTGCAGAAAGACAACACTACCCAGTACCGCTTGTGACCACTAGAGGGAGCCTAAAAACAGAGTTCACAACAGTACCCCCCCCCTTGAGGAGGGGTCACTGAACCCTCATCAAGACCCCCAGGGCAATCAGGACGAGCCGCGTGGAAGGCACGAACCAAATCGGCCGCATGAACATCAGAGGCGACAACCCAGGAATTATCCCCCTGACCATAGCCCTTCCACTTCACCAAATACTGAAGCCTCCGTCTAGAGATACGAGAATCCAAAATCTTCTCCACCACGTACTCCAATTCGCCCTCGACCAGCACCGGAGCAGGAGGCTCAACAGAAGGAACCACAGGTACCACATACCTCCGCAACAAAGACCTATGGAACACATTATGAATGGCAAACGATGCTGGGAGATCCAAACGAAAAGACACCGGGTTAAGGATCTCCAAGATCTTATAAGGACCGATGAAGCGAGGCTTGAATTTAGGAGAGGAGACCTTCATAGGAACATACCGAGAAGACAGCCACACCAAATCCCCAACACGAAGTCGGGGACCCACACCGCGGCGGCGGTTGGCAAAGCACTGAGCCTTCTCTTGTGACAACCTCAAATTGTCCACCACATCGTTCCAAATCTGCTGCAACCTATCCACCACAGAATCCACCCCAGGACAGTCAGAAGGCTCAACCTGACCCGAGGAAAAACGAGGATGTAAACCAGAATTGCAGAAAAAAGGCGAAACCAAAGTAGCAGAACTAGCCTGATTATTAAGGGCAAACTCGGCCAATGGCAAAAAAGTCACCCAATCATCCTGATCAGCAGAAACAAAACATCTCAAATAAGTTTCCAACGTCTGATTAGTTCGCTCGGTTTGGCCATTAGTCTGAGGATGGAAGGCCGACGAAAAAGACAAATCAATGCCCATCTTAGCACAAAAAGTCAGCCAAAACCTGGACACAAACTGGGATCCTCTATCAGACACAATATTCTCAGGAATGCCGTGCAAGCGAACCACATTCTGAAAAAATAGAGGAACCAAATCGGAGGAAGAAGGCAACTTAGGCAAGGGCACCAAATGGACCATCTTGGAAAAACGATCACACACACCACCCAGATGACAGACATTTTCTGAGATACCGGAAGATCCGAAATAAAATCCATGGAAATGTGCGTCCAAGGCCTTTTCGGAATAGGCAAAGGCAAAAGCAAACCGCTGGCACGAGAACAGCAAGGCTTAGCCCGAGCACAAATCCCACAAGACTGCACAAAGGAACGCACATCCCACGACAAGGAAGGCCACCAGAAGGACCTAGCCACCAAATCTCTGGTACCGAAAATCCCAGGATGACCCGCCAACACCGAAGAATGAACCTCGGAAATAACTCTGCTGGTCCATCTAGCCGGGACAAACAGTCTCTCTGGTGGACAACGGTCAGGTCTATCCGCCTGAAATTTCTGCAGCACTCATCGCAAATCTGGGGAAATGGCAGACAAAATCACTCCCTCTCTGAGAATACCAGCTGGCTCAGAAACTCCCGGAGAGTCAGGCACAAAACTCCTAGAAAGTGCATCAGCTTTCACGTTCTTCGAACCAGGCAGATATGAGACCACGAAGTTGAAACGGGAGAAAAACAACGACCAACGAGCCTGTCTAGGATTCAGGCGCTTGGCAGATTCAAGGTAAATCAGATTTTTGTGATCAGTCAAGACCACCACACGATGTTTAGCTCCTTCGAGCCAATGTCACCACTCCTCAAATGCCCACTTCATAGCCAACAACTCCCGATTACCAACATCATAATTTCGCTCGGCAGGCGAAAACTTTCTTGAAAAGAAAGCACATGGTTTCATCACAGAGCCATCAGAGCTTCTCTGCGACAAAACAGCCCCTGCTCCAATCTCAGAAGCATCAACCTCGACCTGGAAGGGGAGAGAGACATCTGGCTGACATAAGACTGGAGCTGAAGAAAACCGGTGCTTCAGCTCCCGAAAGGCCTCCACGGCCGCAGGAGACCAATTAGTCACATCAGAACCCTTCTTGGTCAAATCCGTCAAAGGTTTAACCACGCTAGAAAAATTAGTGATGAAACGACGGTAAAAATTAGCAATACCCAAGAACTTCTGAAGACTCTTAACAGACGTGGGCTGAGTCCAGTCATGAATAGCCTGGACCTTGACTGGGTCCATCTCCACAGTAGAAGGAGAAAAAAATAAAACCCAAGAAGGAGACCTTCTGTACTCCGAAGAGGTATTTTGAGCCCTTCACAAATAAAGCATTAGCACGCAGGACCTGAAACACCATCCTGACCTGCTTCACATGGGACTCCCAATCATCAGAAAAGACCAAAATGTCATCCAGGTAAACAATCATAAATTTATCCAGATATTCTCGGAAGATGTCATGCATGAAAGACTGAAACACAGAAGGAGCATTAGAGAGTCCAAAAGGCATCACCAAGTACTCAAAATGGCCTTCAGGCGTATTAAATGCTGTTTTCCATTCATCTCCCTGCTTAATGCGCACAAGGTTATACGCACCACGGAGATCTATCTTGGTGAACCAACTGGCACCCTTAATCCGAGCAAACAAATCAGACAATAGTGGTAAAGGATACTGAAATTTGACTGTGATCTTATTCAGAAGACGATAATCTATACAAGGTCTCAAAGAACCGTCCTTCTTGGCCACAAAAAAAAATCCTGCACCAAGAGGGGAAGAGGATCGGCGAATATGTCCCTTCTCCAAAGACTCCTTTATATAACTCCGCATCGCGGCATGCTCTGGTATAGACAGACTAAAAAGTCGTCCCTTAGGGAATTTACTACCAGGAATTAAATTTATAGCACAGTCACAATCCCTATGAGGGGGCAGGGCACTGGACCTGGGTTCATCAAATACATCCTGGTAGTCAGACAAAAACTCAGGGACCTCAGAAGGAGTGGAAGAAGCAATAGACACCAACGGAGCATCGCCATGAATTCCCTGACAACCCCAACTTGACACAGACATAGCTTTCCAATCTAAAACTGGATTATGAGCCTGCAGCCATGGCAGACCCAAAACGACAACATCATGCAAATTATGCAGAACAAGAAAGCGAATCACCTCCTGATGTTCAGGAGTCATGCACATGGTCATTTGCATCCAATACTGAGGCTTATTCTCAGCCAATGGCGTAGCATCAATTCCCCTCAGAGGAATTGGAAATTCCAAAGGCTCCAGGACAAAACCACAGCGCCTGGCAAACGACAAATCCATCAGATTCAGGGCAGCACCCGAATCCACAAAAGCCATAACCGGGTAGGATGACAAAGAACAAATCAAAGTAACAGACAAAATAAATTTAGGCTGCATAGTACCAATGGTGACAGGTTTAGCGATTTTTTTTAAGCGTTTAGAGCATGCTGAGATAACATGAGTAGAATCACCACAGTAAAAGCACAACCCATTTTGACGTCTATGACTTTGTCGCTCAATTCTGGTCAGAGTTCGGTCACATTGCATAGACTCAGGTCTCTGTTCAGAAAATACCGCCAAAGGATGAGCAGATTTGCGCTCCCGCAAACGCCGATCAACCTGAATGGCTAAAGCCATAGAATCACTCAGACTTGTAGGGGTGGGAAACCCCACCATAACATTCTTAACAGCCTCAGAAAGACCTTCTCTGAAATTTGCAGCCAGGGCACACTCATTCCATTGAGTAAGCACCGACCATTTCCGAAATTTTTGACAATACACCTCTGCTTCATCCTGACCTTGAGAGATAGCCAGCAACGCTTTTTCTGCCTGATTCTCAAGATTAGGCTCCTCATAAAGCAGTCCAAGAGCCAGAAAAAATGCATCTATATTAAGCAATGCAGGATCTCCTGGCGCCAGAGAGAAAGCCCAATCTTGAGGGTCGCCACGCCACAAGGAGATAACAATTTTAACTTGCTGAGCGGAATCACCAGAGGAACGAGGTCTCAGAGATAGAAATAACTTACAATTATTCTTAAAGTTTAGAAACCTAGATCTATCACCAGAAAACAACTCAGGAATGGGTATCTTTGGTTCTGACATAGGGCTATGAATAACAAAATCCTGAATACTTTGCACCCGTGCAGTCAGATGATCCACAATAGAAGTCAGAGTCTGAACATTCATGTCTGCAGCTGAGCTCAAAACCACCCAGAGTTCAAGGGGATGAAAGAAGCTAAACAGACTGCAGCAAAGGAAAAGCGGGAGGAGAAAAAAAAATGTACTCAGGTCTTCTTTTTATCCCACTTCTGCGATACAATAAACACTTTTTGGCCTGCTCTACTGTTATGATCCTTAGTGGTTGATGATCACAAATTACTCCAGCTAAGTAACATACATAGGACAAGCTCTAGGGAGGTGGCGAACTGGACTGACCGCAAATCTGAACCTATCCAAACACACTAGAAGTAGCCGGTGAACGTGCCTAAAAATCCTAGACGTCTCGAGCCAGCCTGAGGAACTAACTACCCCTAGAGAGAAAGAAAGATCTCTCTTGCCTCCAGAGAAATAATCCCCAAAGATATAGAAGACCCCAACATATAATAACGGTGAGGTAAGAGGAAGGCACATACACAGGGGTGAAAACAGATTTAGCAAATGAGGCCCACTAATACTAGATAGCAGAAAATAGTAAAGGGGTCTGTGCGGTCAGTAAAAAAACCCTTACAAAATATCCACACTGAGATTTCAAGAACCCCCGCACCAACTAACGGTGTGGGGGGAGAAACTCAGTCCCCTAGAGCAACCAGCAAGCGAGGAAATCACATTTTAGCGAGCTGGACTAAAAACATAATAAATGCTGATAATCAAAAAATGATCAAACAAAAACTTAGCTTGTCTTGGAGAGACTGGGAGCAAGGTAGTTACAAGGAATCTGAAGAGCACTGAATACATTGAGAGCAGGCAAGGAACTGAGTATCCAGGTGAGCTAAATAGGAAACCAACCAAGGATAACGAACCAGCTGATGCTGCCAACCTGCAGAAAGACAACACTACCCAGTACCGCTTGTGACCACTAGAGGGAGCCTAAAAACAGAGTTCACAACACATAACAGCCACTGTGGGAACGGCACAGGAGGTGAGTATAGGCTTTATTATTTTATTGGGGTGAACATTTAGTTTAACACGAGGTTGTCCTAGTGGGAGACAATCCCTTTAAACATCCAGGCAAAGAAAAAACAGAAGTGCACTCACCGGTCTCTTGTGCAAAAGTCCTTTATTTAGAACATATGTGGGCACACTTGGGGAGAACATGGACAAAAGACAAAGTCAGGTGAATATGACATCACCACAGGTCCTGAAACACACATAGATAGGCATGGTTATGCCCCTCACCCAGGGGTGAGGTATATGGGTAGCCAGACCCTCCCATCTCTCATAGCTACCCGTAACCCGGACCCAAATATACCAAACAATTCCTTATTGCTTTATGTGCATTACAGAAAACACTCCGGGTTACATCACAGCGACAAGCCTTCTCTGTGATACATACCTCCCGTCGACTATATAACCTTTAGCCACGCTACAATATATAACACGCACATGGCGGCTGGCCTATATGGGCTATACACAGCGGTCGCAGTATATTACACACAGTGGTATAACCTATATAACGTACATACCGCAGGTGCAGTTTCACCTATACAATGTATATAGACTGCTGCACATACATTATATAGGTGATACTGTGATTGCAGTGTATAGTCGCACTATATATACACAGCAGTATCACCTATATCATGTGTATACACATTAGTCACAGTGTCACCTATATAATGAATATAGACTTCTGTATATACATTATATAGGTGATACGGTGATTATATACAGCAGTGTCACCTATATATTGTACATATAGCAGTCTATACACAGTATACAGGTCAAACTGCAAATTCTGCGTATATGTAAAAAGATCTCATGCTGGTACTCACCTGAGATGGAGTAGGATGAGGAGGGTCCACTGTCCAGCCAGCGTCGGAGGCGCTGAGGACTTGGAGCGGATGCCGGCCGTGGTTTGGTGAGGAGAGCGCTGTTCAGAGTGAGGCTCAGGCGTCTGTGCGGCCTTTTCACACTTCTGCACAGGACCTGGGGTGCACATGCTCTCCTGTTTGCCCGCACTGACCAGGGCTGCAGACGCACACCCAAGCACGAACGAGGGCCGCGCTCACAAAGGGCACAGAAATCACAGAGGGCACAGAGATCATATTGGTGCATACAGCGGGGGGGCACAGATCATATTGGGGTACACAGCGTGGGGGCAGAGATCATATTGGTGCATACAGTGGGGGCACACAGATCATATTGGTGCATACAGCGGGGGGCACAGATCATATTGGTGCATACAGCGGGGCACACAGATCATATTGGTGCACACAGCGGGGGGCACAGATCATATTGGTGCATACAGTGGGGGGACACAGATCATATAGGGGCACACAGCGGGGGGCACAGATCATATTGGGGCAAACAGTGGGGGGTGGCACAGAGCTGAGGGGCACAGATCACCTGCAGAGAGGCACAGAGATGGCAGCACAGAGATCGCTCTGGAGTCTGGACTCTGTCGGGCAGCAGCTCCTATTTCCGGAGTCGGGACAGGACAGGAGAGCATTGGGCGGTAACTCCGCCCACCCGGTAACCCCGCCCACCCCGATGACATCATTCCTGTGCTGCTGTGCAGGAGAGGCAGCGTTCTGTAATGAACGCTGCTTACCCTGCACTCGGGGGTTAAAGGGTCGACAGCCAGCACGATACGGCAGGCTGCCCCCGGAGAATTGCGGACCTGCCGGCCGGCCGCATTTAAAGCAACCCACCGATTTAAAGGGCCGACGGACCTTAAAGGGCCGACGGACAATTTTGTAGCTCAGTGCTTAGGGGCCCGCCCAGTCTTTGCTGGACTAGGCGGGCCCTAAGCACTCCGGGCCCAGTTGCAGCTGCGACCCCTGCAACCGCGGTAGTTCCGCCCCTGCTCCTGATGTCCCTATACAGGCTCTTTCAAGCTGTCACCGAGCTGGATACCCTAGCCCTCGCTCTCCCTGCACCTATCCCTGGGTAGAGAATTGGCGAGTGAGAACACTGGTCCCACCGCTGCACTAATAAACACAAAGGGAAAGAAAGACAAACATGGTATCAACAAAAACACTTAGCTTTCATCTGCTGCAATGCACCGAACAGCAGAGTAAGGCACCTGGAATAAGAATTCAGCTGAAGAACCACCACACTCAGCAAACTCCTTCTCCAGCTAGGTTGATCACCAGAAGGACTTAACAATATTAAAACCAGGTGGAGGGAGGGAAGGTAGTAGCAACACAGAAAACACTGCTGAAAGATTAGCAGGAAGAGCGCATCCAGGACTACCAGTCCTCCAGGTTTAAGAATTGTGTATATATAGAAATAGAAAAAATGAGCAAAAAGTAGGAAAACATAATATATAATAAACTAAGTAAACATAACAAAAATAGATAGACCATGCAACGAGGGAAACCGAGCTACCAGCAACCGTTCACAAAATATACACAGGCAAACAGACAATAGCCGCTTTAATACTGCCACATATGAGTGCAATAGCCTACTAGACCAAAATAGTAAATGCTGCTGCAGCATGGTACACACCGCACAGAGGACTGGAGTACTGGAGACGCGCTTCCGCCCCAACGCGCGTTTCGGCGATCACACCTTCGTCAGGGGGCATAGAAAGTGTGTGCACATGGAGTTTAAAAGCACCCGAACCGGAAATGCCAGGGTGCAGCGACCAAGAATGCCCGTGTGGCTGCATAGAAACTAAAGACAGCGTCCGCATACACAGGAAGTAGAGGGGCGTGGCAACCGGAAGTAGTCGCGCGGCACCATGGAAACCACAGCGCCGGCCGCGTCCGAGGGAAGCCGAAGGCAGCCGAAGATCACTGGGGCCCCAAGTGATCCGAAGCGACCAACAGCCACCGCGGAAGTGCGCAGGCGCATAGGGATCACACGGTCAGCACAACCACAGCCGCACCAGGAATATACTAAATTATATCTACTGCTTCAGTAAGAAGCAGCCGTACTAGAGAATAATACTGTGGACATAAGTGTCACATAGGTAGATGGTATTTATAAGAACTGTTTAGTAGAAATTGCCATAATGGGATGTGCCCCTTACCAAGATGGCAGTTACAGCACCACTTAATAGCAGCGTACATAGTATGGCAAGAGGGAACTCCACCAAGTGCACTTATTCAGAGAGGGCACAGCTTGAACAAGTGGTAACCTAGTATCAATGAATGCATCTACAATTATACATATAATAGCCCCAGCTAGACCCACTAAAGCCCTGACTAAACAGGTGGTGCGGATTCATAATGCAGACAGTATCTCAAAACATCTGTAAGTAACCAACAATATAACATTTTTGCCGCAATCAAAAAATGAATAAATAGCATATATAACAGTATCTATGTGAACACAGTTAGTACAATTGGAAATACAAAACTTAATTCATTATAGCCACAGTCCATTTATTCTTTATTCCTTCTAAATCCCTCATTTCTCTCAGATTATCATCTTGTCCAAGGCATGAACAGACGATGTCCCCATCTTAACGCTGAAGAACAAAGATTCAAACGGGCCACAGAGCACTAAGAAGTCGACATATGCTGAAAATAAATAAAGTAAGTTAAAAACAAAAAGAAAAAGAAAAAAAATATAAAAACACAGCAGCATCCGAGTGTTAGGATCTGGACTCTGGGCACGATACAGCCGGCTGCTTTAAATGATAATATTAGTTATGCTCCCTTTCTCTAAGGCCATGTGCACACGTTCAGGATTTTTAGCGTTTTTTTCGCGTTTTTTCGCTATAAAAACGTGATAAAAACGCGAAAAAAACGCTAACATATGCCTCCTATTATTTACAAGGTATTCCGCATTTTTTGTGCAAATGTTGCGATTTTTTCCGCGAAAAAATCGCATAGCGGAAAAAAAAGCAACATGTTCATTAAAAATGCGGAACTGCAGGGATTCCGCACACCTAGGAGTCCATTGATCTGCTTACTTCCTGCACGGGGCTGTGCACACCATGCGGGAAGTAAGCAGACTATGTGCGGTTGGTACCCAGGGTGGAGGAGAGGAGACTCTCCTCCACGCACTGGGCACCATATAAGTGGTCAAAAAATAAGAAATAAAATAAAAAATAGCGATATACTCACCCTCGATGTCCCGCGCAGTGTTCCAGCCTCACCACTGCACGCTGCCGTTCGGTTCCTGTAGCTGATGTGCGGCGAAGGACCTTGCCGATGACGTCACTGTCCTGTGATTGGTCGTGAGCCGTCATGTGACCGCTCACGTGACCGTGACGTCACGGAAGGCCCTGTGCGCACAGACCAGCTATAGGAAGACGAACGGACGCCGCTGATGAGATGTCTGGGTGAGTATAAGCATTTTTTTATTTTTTTTTATTATTTTTAAACATTCTATCTTTTACTATAGATGCTGCATAAGCTGCATCTATAGTAAAAAGTTGGTCACACTTGTCAAACAGTATGTTTGACAAGTGTGACCAACTTGTCAGTCAGTTTTCCAAGCGATGCTACAGATCGCTTGGAAAACTTTAGCATTCTGCAAGCTAATTACGCTTGCAGAATGCTAAAAAAACGCAAAAAAAACGGAAAAAAAACGCAAAAAAAAAAATGCGGATTTCTTGCAGAAAATTTCCGGTTTTCTTCAGGAAATTTCTGCAAGAAATCCGCAACGTGTGCACATGGCCTAATACTAATTTCTTCATTTGAATGTTTATTCTTCAGGTCCATATCTGTGGTTGTTGGGCTTGTCTGTGTAGTGCCAACACTCGGATGCTGCTGTGTTTTTATTTTTTTTATTTTTATTTTTGTTTTTAACTTACTTTATTTATTTTCAGCACATGTCGACTTCGTAGTGCTCTGTGGCCCGTTTGAATCTTTGTTCTTCAGCGTTAAGATGGGGACATCATCTGTTCAAGCCTTGGACAAGATGATAATCTGAGAGAAATGAGGGATTTAGAAGGAATAAAGAATAAATGGACTGTGGCTATAATGAATTAAGTTTTGTATTTCCAATTGTACTAACTGTGTTCAAATAGATACTGTTATATATGCTTTTTATTCATTTTTTGATTGCGGCAAAAATGTTATATTGTTGGTTACTTACAGATGTTTTGAGATACTGTCTGCATTATGAATCCGCACCACTGTTTAGTCAGGGCTTTAGTGGGTCTAGCTGGGGCTATTATACAGGTCCTTTTCAAAAAATTAGCATATAGTGTTAAATTTCATTATTTACCATAATGTAATGATTACAATTAAACTTTCATATATTATAGATTCATTATCCACCAACTGAAATTTGTCAGGTCTTTTATTGTTTTAATACTGATGATTTTGGCATACAACTCCTGATAACCCAAAAAACCTGTCTCAATAAATTAGCATATCAAGAAAAGGTTCTCTAAACGACCTATTACCCTAATCTTCTGAATCAACTAATTAACTCTAAACACATGCAAAAGATACCTGAGGCTTTTAAAAACTCCCTGCCTGGTTCATTACTCAAAACCCCCATCATGGGTAAGACTAGCGACCTGACAGATGTCAAGAAGGCCATCATTGACACCCTCAAGCAAGAGGGTAAGACCCTGAAAGAAATTTCTCGACAAATAGGCTGTTCCCAGAGTGCTGTATCAAGGCACCTCAATGGTAAGTCTGTTGGAAGGAAACAATGTGGCAGAAAACGCTGTACAACGAGAAGAGGTGACCGGACCCTGAGGAAGATTGTGGAGAAGGACCGATTCCAGACCTTGGGGAACCTGAGGAAGCAGTGGACTGAGTCTGGTGTGGAAACATCCAGAGCCACCGTGCACAGGCGTGTGCAGGAAATGGGCTACAGGTGCCGCATTCCCCAGGTAAAGCCACTTTTGAACCATAAACAGCGGCAGAAGCGCCTGACCTGGGCTACAGAGAAGCAGCACTGGACTGTTGCTAAGTGGTCCCAAGTACTTTTTTCTGATGAAAGCAAATTTTGCATGTCATTCGGAAATCAAGGTGCCAGAGTCTGGAGGAAGACTGGGGAGAAGGAAATGCCAAAATGCCTGAAGTCCAGTGTCAAGTACCCACAGTCAGTGATGGTGTGGGGTGCCATGTCAGCTGCTGGTGTTGGTCCACTGTGTTTCATCAAGGGCAGGGTCAATGCAGCTAGCTATCAGGAGATTTTGGAGCACTTCATGCTTCCATCGGCTGAAATGCTTTATGGAGATGAAGATTTCATTTTTCAGCACGACCTGGCACCTGCTCGCAGTGCCAAAACCACTGGTAAATGGTTTACTGACCATGGTATTACTGTGCTCAATTGGCCTGCCAACTCTCCTGACCTGAACCCCATAGAGAATCTGTGGGATATTGTGAAGAGAAAGTTGAGAGACGCAAGACCCAACACTCTGGATGAGCTTAAGGCCGCTATTGAAGCATCCTGGGCCTCCATAACATCTCAGCAGTGTCACAGGCTGATTGCCTCCATGCCACGCCGCATTGAAGCAGTCATTTCTGCCAAAGGATTCCCGACCAAGTATTGAGTGCATAACTGAACATTATTATTTGATGGTTTTTTTGTTTGTTATTAAAAAACACTTTTATTTGATTGGACGGGTGAAATATGCTAATTTATTGAGACAGGTTTTTTGGGTTTTCAGGAGTTGTATGCCAAAATCATCAGTATTAAAACAATAAAAGACCTGACAAATTTCAGTTGGTGGATAATGAATCTATAATATATGAAAGTTTAATTGTAATCATTACATTATGGTAAATAATGAAATTTAACACTATATGCTAATTTTTTGAGAAGGACCTGTATGTATAATTGTAGATGCATTCATTGATACTAGGTTACCACTTGTTCAAGCTGTGCCCTCTCTGAATAAGTGCACTTGGTGGAGTTCCCTCTTGCCATACTATGTACGCTGCTATTAAGTGGTGCTGTAACTGCCATCTTGGTAAGGGGCAGATCCCATTATGGCAATTTCTACTAAACAGTTCTTATAAATACCATCTACCTATGTGACACTTATGTCCACAGTATTATTCTCTAGTACGGCTGCTTCTTACTGAAGCAGTAGATATAATTTAGTATATTCCTGGTGCGGCTGTGGTTGTGCTGACCGTGTGATCCCTATGCGCCTGCGCGCTTCCGCGGTGGCTGTTGGTCGCTTCGGATCACTTGGGGCCCCAGTGATCTTTGGCTGCCTTCGGCTTCCCTCGGACGCGGCCGGCGCTGTGGTTTCCATGGTGCCGCGCGACTACTTCCGGTTGCCATGCCCCTCTACTTCCTGTGTATGCGGATGCTGTCTTTAGTTTCTATGTAGCCACACGGGCATTCTTGGTCGCTGCACCCTGGCATTTCCGGTTCGGGTGCTTTTAAACTCCATGTGCACACACTTTCTATGCCCCCTGACGAAGGTGTGATCGCCGAAACGCGCGTTGGGGCGGAAGCGCGTCTCCAGTACTCCAGTCCTCTGTGCGGTGGGTACCTTGCTGCAGCAGCATTTACTATTTTGGTCTAATAGGCTATTGCACTCATATGTGGCAGTATTAAAGCGGCTATTGTCTGTTTGCCTGTGTATATTTTGTGAACGGTTGCTGGTAGCTCGGTTTCCCTCGTTGCATGGTCTATCTATTTTTGTTATGTTTACTTAGTTTATTATATATTATGTTTTCCTACTTTTTGCTCATTTTTTCTATCTCTATATATACACAATTCTTAAACCTGGAGGACTGGTAGTCCTGGATGCGATCTTCCTGCTAATCTTTCAGCAGTGTTTTCTGTGTTGCTACTACCTTCCCTCCCTCCACCTGGTTTTAATATTGTTAAATATTATCAATATAGTTTATAGTGTTTTTATCACATTTGGTCTGACCAGTTATCATCTTTCCTTGTCTGTTGTTTGTCTATCTTTGATGATAGGTCTTGTTGGTCCTTTTCACATATGGTACAGACTACTGCTACATTATGCGTTACCATGGTGATTAGTCATATAAGTTGGTATTCACCAGAAGGACTTGTAGAACCAACAGTCAGCTGATGCATCAGGTGACCTTATGAAGGATGGTGTGAGTGGTCACCACCAATATCAGCTGACCCAGCAGCAATGCAATGCAATGCAATAACACCAGCGGCCACTGGGGGGGAAAACTGCATTAACCCCCGATCGCCAGAAAGGAAAAAAGGTTTTAATCAGAGGGAAACCAGATCTGCCACAGATCCAAACATGGATCAAGACAGGCAGTTTTAGCCCTTTGATGATTATTTTGGTTTTTCAGCTGATTCATTCTAGCTTTGCAGACTCTGTAGTTAAGCTTTAGGTACCCTGATTTCTTGCAGACCAAACACTCATATGTATCCTTCAAATGACTTATTTTTGGGTAGATCTTGAGTTTTTAAAGCAGACTTTGCTTTGGATACCCCACTGCTGATTACACTTTCTGCCTTTCACTTATACTCTCTTAGGCTAAGTTCACATTAGGTGCTGCAGACTTCTTTCCTTAAGCTCCACTTACTTACGCATGCGTCCTGCGTACCTATCATTAACATTGGGTATGCAGGGACATGCATTGTATGCGGATGTGTCCACGTGCGTCGTTTTGATGTGCCCGCCAAACACAAGAAAATGCAACATGTTGCGTTCGGCGGGCACGTCAAAATGATGCACGTGGATGCATCCGCATACAACGCATGTCCCTGCATGCACAATGTTAAAGATAGGTATGCAGGACGCATGCCGAAGTAGGCGGAGCTAAGGAAAGAAGTCCCCAGCACCACGCTGCGGACTCAAACGCTAATGTGAACCCGGCCTTACAAGCTTTATCTGACATACTCCAATGTAAGCTCATAATCTGGGGGTGCATCTAGTGCAGTTACAAGTGTGTCATAGCTTTCTGGTACACCGCTTAGTAGTAGTGCAGCAACATGGAAATCCTCTAGATCTTCTGAAATGTTCTGCAGGTGCTCTACAATGTCTAGTTTTTTCTTATGTAATCCTGCATATCTTGGCCCTTATTTAGCTTAGACTGATGCTGCTTCCTCATTAAATAGAGATCATTGCTGAGATTTATACTTGCATCCCACATTTCTTTTGCAGTTTCACAATTACATACTGTACATGCACAATGTCATCATTACTGAGCAAGTCTGGTCTATACTCCTGTATGTATTTCCACATAACTTTTCTTATCAGCAGCATCTTTACCTTGAATTTCCAGGATTCTGCACTGTGAATGGCTGGACAGTGAAGAGATAAATCCTCTTTCAACACCTTTATGTTCTAATAGGTGCCACTATGTACCCCAGAAAAAGTGCTTTATACATGTTCCGCACTGCATATAAAATTGTGTGATTCGGTCTGACAGGTGAATGCAGATTGTGATCAGTGCCACCCAATCCCTTCAAACGTCATCTCTTCTATTTGGATGAAAGTGGATCACGTCTCCAAGTCATCCACAAATTTCTCAAGGTCTCACACCTGTGCAGTGGACCGAGAGACTGGGAGCATGAAGTCATGCAGAGTTCAGGTGTTGGCTTACTTGTACATCACCAGCTCCTTGGCTGCTCAATAGGACAGAAAGGCGCGTCTGCGCAGGTTTCTGATGCCACTGTGCGGGTACTGTGATGCCCCAGGGTCCTGGTTGTCACAGTGGCATTGCTTTCCTCATGGGGAGAGTGAAGTCACGCTTGGAAGCGATGGAAGATTCCTCTTAACAGGCAATTAGCACATACAACACCGTTCTGACTCCAGGTCAGAAGGGGGAGCTCTACACCCGACTTGATGGGAGCTGCTCTCTCTGGTCGGGAGGAGGAGTTAGTTGCTAGGCAGTTGCTAGGCAGTTGGGAAGACTTAATCAGTTGGTGCCAGACAGCAGACTGGAGCAGTCTGAGGCCGAAGGACGGGTGAGGGGCCGTACAGCCTGAGGTGCTGTAGCTCTTAGATATAGAGATACAGAAGGAAGAACAGCCCGTAGCTAACGTGCCAGAGAGCAAAGCACAGGAGTGTGACAAAAGGGGACAATAGCTGGGACTGGGCTACATCCCTGATTGAGCACAGACACTGGTAGCCGGAAGACCGAGGCTTTTGTGGGACTCTAAGACACATAGCAGAAACCGGCAGGACAGCTGGATTATACATCACCTGTTCGCCCTAACACCCAGGAGACACAGTGACTCATAGAGCCCGGGTCGTGATAGAGACCCTGTAAAACGGCTCGAGTCACCTGTCATACGGGTTTGTGTCCCACTTATATAAAGGACAGAGATAACTGAGACCTTGCTGCAAAGCCATAGGCAGTAAGGGACTATAACAACACAGCACTAGAAGGAAGGCTTTTAACTCCACCTGATACAGCTGGACTCTGAACTCGCTTCCAAGCCTGCCGGACCCTTCCTGTACCTGTGATCTGGTGCCCTGGACTGTGGCTGCCTGCTACATCAGTAAACCAGGTAACAAGACTGCACAACTGTGTCCTTCGTTCTTTACTGCACCACTCACCATCCTTCGTCTATTCACCGAGAGCCCTGGGAACCTACTTCACCTGTGGGAAGTTATACCATATGGCTGCCATAACATCACCCCAGAGGACCCCTTTAAGCAGCGCTGGTCATCCCTGACTGAATACCACAGATGGCGTCACGAACATTTATTATTTTACAAGTCCCTTTAAAGACTATCCCTTTAACATGGGCGACCAGGGCCTCGGACCGTGTCACCGCCGCTGTGACACGTCCTTTTCAGTAACATACCCAGTACCGAGTACCCCACAGCCCTGGCGGGCGACTCAGTACAAGACTTTGAGAACCATGCAGATGACAGATACATATCCATACCGATAGAAGAGGCGGCGTTTGAAGCTACTGGGGCGGAACGGATTGTAATCTGGATTCAACAATAAGACCGAACCATGCAATTTGCATACATCTTGGGACATGTATAAAGCACTTTTTCAGAGGTTTACATGGGCACTTATGAGGAGATAAAGGGGTTGAATGAATCACATTTACATGATTTTAAAGGTGATGAGCATGGTTTATAAGATATAAAACTAGTCACAGGTTCCCTTTTAACATTCTGATTTAGTGTTAAAATATAAACAGGAACAGGTGAAATTTATTAGGTTCTATATGCTCCTCGATATGTTGTGTATAACATTGGATGCAGTACAAAGAAAAGATAGATAAAAAAACGTAATTCTGCAGAATTCATTGATGTGACACTAATGCTACTGTAGATTAAGGTTTTCTAAAAAAAATACCACAAATCTTTTGAAAATTTTGATCAATGAAAGCAATGAGTGTATTTCATTGGGAAGATCGTTATGTAAACTGTGATTATTTCTCTATGAACAACAGATGCAGGCAGGAATGATACAGTACATACTTTACTCTCCATGCTTTAGGCTGGGAGCCAGATTGTTGTCATGAATACTTCATTTCAAATATTTTAAGTACTTTCTAATCAAAGATCATTAAACAAAGTCCCTTCAGGCTGTGGTGGGGGAATTTTATGAAGGTACTGAAATCTAGCCAGCATTATTTTACGACTTATGAATAATAGATAAGCAGATGCCTATATTCAGTTTATAGGATATTAAGAATCTGATGAGGAAATGAAATCCAAGAACGATTAAGGAAATACTGGTGTGGTTTTAACTCTAGGCTACCATTCTGACTTGCCGTATACACTCGTGCATAAGCCGAGTTTTTCAGCACATTTTTTTTGTGCTGAAAAAGCCCCCCTTGGCTTATATACGAGTCATTGTCCCAGAAAGACAGCGGGGAGGGGGAGCAGCGGGTCACAGAGGCAGGAGCCGGCTGTAACTGTGCTCGCTGCTAATGAGAAATGAATATTCACTTCGCTGGCAGTGAATATTCATTTCTCTAATAGCGTGCACAGTTACAGCCACAGTCTACATACCTTCCCTGCGCGCCCTCACGGCATCTCCTTCCGGTGCCAGACTTCCGGCCGAGCGGTCACGTGTCCTCTACTCATTAAGGTAATGAATATTCACCCCTCTCCACTCCCATAGGCGTGGACTGAATATTCACTACTTTAATGAGTGGGGACACATGATTACTCGGCCAGAAGAGCTGCTGATGCCGGAATGAGATGCAGCGAGAGCACGCAGGGAAGGTAAGTAGGATGTGTTTTTCTTATAGGATAGGGAATAAGGAGCCATGCATACAGGGATGGGAATAAAGAGCCATGCATAGAGGGACGGGTATAAGGAGCCATGCATACAAGGACATACATGCATACAAGGACGGGGAGCCATGTATAGAAGGACGGGGAGCCATGCGCACAAGGACCGGGAGCCATGCATACAAGGACGGGGATGGGGAGAAATGCATACCAGTATAGGGATGAGGGGACAATGCATACCCGGATTATACTTGAGTCAATAAGTTTTTCGAGGCAAAATTAGATGCCTCGGCTTATACTGGGGTCGACTTATACTCGAGTATATACGGTACTTTACCCTAATGCAGTCACTAGTGAAGCATTGTGGTCTAGTGCTTGCCTTGCCCTAATTCCTGATATTCCTGGTTATCCTTGTCAATAACTTTTGCTCAGTACATGTTTATTTGTACCCTAGGTTCACATGTCTTGGCTGTTGATTTCTTAATCCAACCTTCGACTACATACATATTGCTTAAACAAAAGAATACAACACTCTCTGTAAGCACTAAGATGTAAGCAATTATTGAATATGTAAAATTTAAACTGCATTACTGCTATATAGCTATTGGACCTGTTCTATGCTTGGGTGGCGAGCATTTTTATTTCCTACAATTCCAGCACCTTTTTTTCTTTAAGACAGTGTGAATTTGCATATACTTTATCTTCAATAAAATGGCACCAGAAATCGCAGTATGCACACGTGCTGACTCTAGTGCCATTTTATTGAAGTAATGTACTAGAATATCAACATAGCTGTGTGCATTCGCCGACCATCGCCAATATTCCTATGGCCAGCACATGTACTACAAAATGAAAAGGGAACCTGTTGCCAGAAATAACCTGCAGATATGAAGTTAATCTTCAGGTTACTAGTGTTATTATCCTGCCCAGAGCCTGCATGCAGCGGGAAAAAAAAAGAACTTTATTCTCCCTACCAGCATTCATGTTCAGTCACTGCTCTGAGTATACAGAGCAGCCGCTGTAACCGCGCCCTCGGCACTGACACCCAGCCTCAATATAGGACCTGGGGCGCAGTTACACTGGCCACTCTGTATATTCAGAGCAGTGACTGAACTTCAATAAAATAGCACCAGTCAGCGCGTGCGCATACAAAGATTTCTGGCACCATTTTATTTATATGTGAAATCGCACACCACACACACTACTTCCAGGTGCTTGAACTGTCCAGGTTTAACGGTGACTGGTGGTCAGGAGTTGCAGTATCCACAGTCCTCGGTATCTTACCATACCATTATCATCAGCGCCAGATAGGAGGTGCGGTATCCACATTGCTGTTGTCTTCCCGGCAGCACAACACACCCCAGAATCCTCATCACCGCCAGACAGGAGGTGCGTTATCCACAGTTTCAGTGTCTCCTCATCACCACTGGTGAAGCCACTGCCATTGAGCTGACATTGTGGAGATGGCTCTGACCATATAAGACAGCTTCGCTCCAATAAAATGGCACCCTTGTGCGACATGCGCTGCGTGGCGCCGGAGGCTTCGGACAGAAGGACACATCTCCAGTTATATTATAAATACTTATAAAATAAAGCTCCTTAACATATAAGTTGGCCAATTCATGAGAGCATCCAGCCACGACGAGACGTACCTTTCATTGATGGGATACTAATAGTGATGCGCGAGTGTGCTCGTTACTTGAGATTTCCGAGCATGCTCAGGTGTTCTCTGAGTATCTTAGGCGTGCTCGTAGATTATGTTTGAGTCACTGCAGGTGCATGATTTGTGGCTGCTAGACAACCTGAATACATGTGAGGAATGCCTGTTTGTTAGGGAATCCCCATGTGTATTCAGGCTGTCTAGCAGCTGCAAATCATGCAGCTGCATAACACGAAAAAAACACACGTCCATCAACTCCCAAATATAATTTTAAATAATCCATAATAAATTTATTAACAAGACAGGTAAAGATGACAATGAGGAAAGGGAAGGGGTACATCCACTAGCACATGTCTGAAACAGACGCCCATAGGAACATACAAAATCTCAGAAGGCCGGTTGGAAATAGATACATATATTGCACAGTTATTATCCGGCCAAAACTAAAAAGCACCCAGCACAGCATATATATACAAGGGAAAGCTAAAGTGTAGCTACATGTTTAGAAGGTATTACCCGTAATATCCAGGGGTATGTCCACGGGCGTCCTCCCCATGCCTGTTTGTTAGGGAATCCCCACATGTATTCAGGCTGTCTAGCAGCTGCAAATCATGCAGCTGCGGTGACACAAACATAATCTGCGAGCACGCCCAAGATACCTGGAGAACACCCGAGCATGCTCGGAAATCTGAAGTAAAGAGAACACTCACTCATCACTAGATACTAACATAATATTTATCAAACATGCCACTCCCACGCTAAAAGCCTACAAATTTAACCCCTTTCTGTCATTAGACGTACTATTCCGTCCATGTGGGGTGGGCCCTACTTCCCAAGGACGGAATAGTACGTCATACGCGATCGGCCGCGCTCACGGGGGGAGCGCGGCCGATCGCGGCCGGGTGTCAGCTGCATATCGCAGCTGACATCCGGCACTATGTGCCAGGAGCGGTCACGGACCGCCCCCGGCACATTAACCCCCGGCACACCGCGATCAAACATGATCGCGATGTGCCGGCGGTGCAGGGAAGCGTCGCGCAGGGAGGGGGCTCCCTGCGGGCTTCCCTGAGCCCCCCGCAGCAACGCGATGTGATCGCGTTGCTGCGAGGGTCTTACCTCCCTCCCTGCCTGCTCCAGACCCGGATCCAAGATGGCCGCGGATCCGGGTCCTGCAGGGAGGGAGGTGGCTTCACAGAAGCCTGCTCAGAGCAGGCACTGTGAAGCAGCCTGCACTTCTCGCAGATCGGTGATCTGTCAGAGTGCTATGCAAACTGACAGATCACCGATCTGTATTGTCCCCCCCTGGGGCAAAGTAAAAAAGTAAAAAAAAATTTTTCCAAATGTGTAAAAAAAAAAATAAAAAAAAAATATTCCAAAATAATGAAAAAAAAAATATATTATTCCCATAAATACATTTCTTTATCTAAATAAAATAAAAAAAACAATAAAAGTACACATATTTAGTATCGCCGCGTCCGTAACGACCCGACCTATAAAACTGGCCCACTAGTTAACCCCTTCAGTAAACGCCGTAAGAAAAAAAAAAAAAAAACGAGGCAAAAAACAACGCTTTATTATCATACCGCCGAACAAAAAGTGGAATAACAGGCGATCAAAAAGACTGATATAAATAACCATGGTACGGCTGAAAACGACATCTTGTCCCGCAAAAAACGAGCCGCCATACAGCATCATCAGCAAAAAAATAAAAAAGTTATAGTCCTGAGAATAAAGCGATACCAAAATAATTATTTTTTCTATAAAATAGTTTTTATCGCATAAAAGCGCCAAAACATAAAAAAATGATATAAATGAGATATCGCTGTAATCGTACTGACCCGACGAATAAAACTGCTTTATCAATTTTACCAAACGCGGAACGGTATAAACGCCTCCCCAAAAAGAAATTCATGAATAGCTGGTTTTTGATCACTCTGCCTCACAAAAATCGGAATAAAAAGCGATCAAAAAATGTCACGTGTCCGAAAATGTTACCAATAAAAACGTCAACGCATCCCGCAAAAAACAAGATCTCACATGACTCTGTGGACTCAAATATGGAAAAATTACAGCTCTCAAAATGTGGTAACGCAAAAAATATTTTTTGCAATGAAAAGCGTCTTTCAGTGTGTGACGGCTGCCAATCATAAAAATCCGCTAAAAAACCCGCTATAAAAGTAAATCAAACCCCCCTTCATCACCCCCTTAGTTAGGGAAAAATAAAAAAAATAAAAAATGTATTTATTTCCATTTTCCCATTAGGGTTAGGGTTAGGGCTAGAGTTAGGACTAGAGTTAGGGCTAGGGCTATTGCTAGGGTTAGGGCTAGCGTTGGGGCTACAGTTAGGGTTGGGTCTAAAGATAGGGTTAGGGTTTGGATTACATTTACGGTTGGGAATAGGGTTGGGTGTGTCTGGGTTAGAGGAGTGGTTAGGGTTACTGTTGGGATTAGGGTTAGGGATGTGTTTGGATTAGGGTTTCAGTTATAATTGGGGAGTTTCCACTGTTTAGGCACATCAGGGGCTTTCCAAACGGGATATGGCATCCGATCTGAATTCCAGCCAATTCTGCGTTGAAAAAGGAAAACAGTGCTCCTTCCCTTCCGAGCTCTCCCGTGTGCCCAAACAGGGGTTTACCCCAACATATGGGGTATCAGCGTACTCAGGACAAATTGGACATCATCTTTTGGGGTCCAATTTCTCCTGCTACCCTTGGGAAAATACAAAACTGGGGGCCAAAAAATAAGTTTTGTGGGAAAAAAAAGATTTTTTATTTTCACGGCTCTGCGTTGTAAACTGTAGTGAAACACTTGGGGGTTCAAAGTTTTCACAACACATCTAGATAAGTTCCTTGGGGGGTCTAATTTCCGATAAGGGGTCACTTGTGGGGGGTTTGTACTGTTTGCGTACATCAGGGGCTCTGCAAATGCAACGTGACGCCTGCAGACCAATCCATTTAAGTCTGCATTCCAAATGGCGCTCCTTCCCTTCCGAGCTCTGTCATGCGCCCAAACAGTGGTTCCCCCCCACATATGGGGTATCAGCATACTCAGGACAAATTAGACAACAACTTTTTGGGTCCAATTTATCCTGATACCCTTGTGAAAATACAAAACTGGGGGCTAAAAAAATCATTTTTGTGAAAAAAAAAATAATTTTTATTTTCACGGCTCTGCGTTATAAACTGTAGTGAAACACTTGGGGGTTCAAAGTTCTCACAACACATCTAGATCAGTTCCTTGGGGGGTCTAGTTTCCAATATGGGGTCACTTGTGGGGGGTTTGTACTGTTTGGGTACATCAGGGGCTCTGCAAATGCAACGTGACGCCTGCAGACCAATCCATTTAAGTCTGCATTCCAAATGGCGCTCCTTCCCTTCCGAGCTCTGTCATGCGCCCAAACAGTGGTTCCCCCCCACATATCGGGTATCAGCATACTCAGGACAAATTGGACAACAAATTTTGGGGTCCAATTTATCCTGTTACCCTTGTGAAAATACAAAACTGGGGGCTAAAAAATCATTTTTGTGAAAAAAAAAAAAGAATTTATTTTCACGGCTCTGCGTTATAAACTGTAGTGAAACACTTGGGGGTTCAAAGCTCTCAAAACACATCTAGATAAGTTCCTTAGGGGGTCTACTTTCCAAAATGGTGTCACTTGTGGGGGTTTTTAATGTTTAGGCACATCAGGGGCTCTGCAAACGCAACATGGCATCCCATCTTAATTCCAGTCAATTTTGCATTGAAAAGTAAAATAGCGCTCCTTCCCTTCCGAGCTCTGCTATGCGCCCAAACAGTGGTTTACCCCCACATATGGGGTATCGTCGTACTCAGGACAAATTGCACAACAACTTTTGTGCTCTAATTTCTTCTCTTATCCTTGGGGAAATAAAAAAATGGGGGCGAAAAGATCATTTTTGTGAAAAAAAATGATTTTTTATTTTTACGGCTCTGCATTATAAACTTCTGTGAAGCACTTGTTGGGTCAAAGTGCTCACCACACATCTAGATAAGTTCCTTAGGGGGTCTACTTTCCAAAATGGTGTCACTTGTGGGGGGTTTCAATGTTTAGGCGCATCAGGAGCTCTCCAAACGCAACATGACGTCCCATCTCAATTCCAGTCAATTTTGCATTGAAAAGTCAAATGGCGCTCGTTCCCTTCCGAGCTCTGCCCTGCGCCCAAACAATGGTTTACACCCACATATTGGGTATCAGCGTACTCAGGACAAATTGCACAACAATTTTTGGGGTCCAATTTCTTCTCTTACCCTTGGGAAAATAAAAAATTGGGGGCGAAAAGATCATTTTTGTGAAAAAATATGATTTTTTATTTTTACGGCTCTGCATTATAAACTTCTGTGAAGCACTTGTTGGGTCAAAGTGCTCACCACACATCTAGATAAGTTCCTTAGGGGGTCTACTTTCCAAAATGGTGTCACTTGTGGGGGGTTTCAATG
This sequence comes from Ranitomeya variabilis, assembly GCF_051348905.1. NCBI lineage: Eukaryota > Metazoa > Chordata > Amphibia > Anura > Dendrobatidae > Ranitomeya > Ranitomeya variabilis. The sequence goes on from NC_135236.1 coordinate 529,940,702, forward strand.
TTTAGGCACATCAGGGGCTCTCCAAATGCAACATGGCGTCCCATCTCAATTCCAGTCAATTTTGCATTGAAAAGTCAAATGGTGCTCCTTCCCTTCCGAGCTCTGCCCTGCGCCCAAACAATGGTTTACACCCACATATGGGGTATCAGCGTACTCAGGACAAATTGCACAACAATTTTTGTGGTCCAATTTCTTCTCTTACCCTTGGGAAAATAAAAAATTGGGGGCGAAAAGATCATTTTTGTGAAAAAATATGATTTTTTATTTTTACCGCTCTGCATTATAAACTTCTGTGAAGCACTTGTTGGGTCAAAGTGCTCACCACACATCTAGATAAGTTCCTTAGGGGGTCTACTTTCCAAAATGGTGTCACTTGTGGGGGGTTTCAATGTTTAGGCACATCAGGGGCTCTCCAAATGCAACATGGCGTCCCATCTCAATTCCAGTCAATTTTGCATTGAAAAGTAAAATGGCGCTCCTTTCCTTCCGAGCTCTGCCATGCGCCCAAACAGTGGATTACCCCCACATGTGGGGTATCAGCATACTCAGGACAAATTGTACAACAAATTTTGGGGTCTATTTTCTCCTGTTACCCTTGGTAAAATAAAACAAATTGGATCTGAAATAAATTTTGTGTGAAAAAAAGTTAAATGTTCATTTTTATTTAAACATTCCAAAAATTCCTGTGAAATACCTGAAGGGTTAATAAACTTCTTGAAAGTGGTTTTGAGTACCTTGAGGGGTGCAGTTTTTAGAATTGTGTCACACTTGGGTATTTTCTATCATATAGACCCCTCAAAATGACTTCAAATGAGATGTGGTCCCTAAAAAAAAATGGTGTTGTAAAAATGAGAAATTGCTGGTCAACTTTTAACCCTTATAACTCCGTCACAAAAAAAAATTTTGGTTCCAAAATTGTGCTGATGTAAAGTAGACATGTGGGAAATGTTACTTATTAAGTATTTTGCGTGACATATGTCTGTGATTTAAGGGCATAAAAATTAAAAGTTGGAAAATTGCGAAATTTTCAAAATTTTCGCCAAATATTCATTTTTTTCACAAATAAACGCAATTTATATCGAAGAAATTTTACCACTATCATGAAGTACAATATGTCGCGAGAAAACAGTGTCAGAATCGCCAAGATCCGTTGAAGCGTTCCAGAGTTATAACCTCATAAAGGGACAGTGGTCAGAATTGTAAAAATTGGCCCGGTCATTAACGTGCAAACCACCCTTGGGGGTGAAGGGGTTAAAGGACATGTAGCATCCAGTACAAATTAAATGCTTTCGGCCACGATCATATTTCCAGTATTTGGTCAGCATTTTTAAGTACGTATAAGGCAAAATCAGTAGTGGAACAATCAGACTTAAAGACGTGTATCAAAAATATTTTTTAAGCTAATCTGTGCTATATTATGATATACAACATCCATATACATTTTGTTTCTGTGTTTCTGCCTCTCATTCCTCCCGAATTTCACTTCCTCTTGTTTTAGGAAATCCACATGTACATTAACAGTAGTAGTGTAACGCCAATGCAGGCGCCATCTCCTTGTTCTGCCACAGCTTCCTGATCCTGTTCTCATACAGGTCATGCAGGTCTCACGATGGCACGCTTAAAGCGTGCGCCCTCCACACTTCTTAAAGGATTAGCACGCACTAAATCTACCCCCAGCCGATAGCTAGGAGGCATCTACTACTTAAGGCATCCTCCCCCATAGGGAGACGCCTGTACAACACCCTCTTTAGTGTTAGTTTGAGTTTGTCCCTGCTAGTTAGTGGTCAGGTCCCTGAACCTATTCTGTTAGAACCTAGCCATATTGCTGAACCCACCTAGTCTGAACCCAAATCATGTTCCTGTAATCCATGTTACCTGAACCTGAAGTCACTTTGGTAGTACCCAGGCCTGAAACCGCTCCGGCGGTACCTGAGCCTGAAACCGCTCAACCTGAGTACCTGAGCCTTGAACTGCTCTGACGGTACCTGAACTCACAGTGCTCTAGCGGAATCTGAACCAGTAACCAGTCCGTCTTGTCAAGTGTTCCAGGATCCGCGCTGCCTGAACGTGGATCAGTTTCCAAGCTGTTAAGTGTTCCAGGATCTGCACTGTGCGCATTGAAATGCAGTCCTGCCTTGGACTCTGAGTCAGTGTATGGGTTCTCGACCCTTGGGATCAGATGCCGCAATATCAGGGACTGCCCTGAGCCCAAGAAGACTTAGAAGCCTATTGTATGATGCCTTTCTCACTGAGTACCATATTACAAAACCTTTATATCTAGAATGTCTACAGTAAAGTCATTGCTAACAGTTCTCTCATCTAAAGAGATAATAAGTGGGGCTTCAAATGTGTGCAAATATTTGTAAGAGGCAGTGATCTTATAAAGCAGTGGATTGAAGATTTATGGCTATTTAATGTATTGCATTTGCAATGGTTTAAACATTGTTTATCTGGTTTGTATGCTGCAGTGGGTTAGCTGCAGACAGGATTAACTATTGGGGCCAGCTGAGGATGGGAGGAGTTACATGAGAAGATGGAGAGAAACCTGCAGAAAAAAGAGTATAGAATTATACTATGTTAGAGTTGGAAGGGACCTCCAGGGTCATCATGTCCAACCCTCGGCTCAATGCAAGATTTGCTAAACCATCTCAGACGGATGTCTGTCCAGGCTCTGTTTGAAGAATCCTGTTGAAGGAGAACTCAATATTTCTCATGGCAGCCTGTTCCACTCATTGATAACCCGCACTGTTAAAATGTTTTTTCTACTATGAAATATGAGTCTTCTCCATTTCAGTTTCATTTCATTGCTTCTGGTGTTTCCATGTGCAAATGAGAATGAGGATGATCCCTCTACATTGTGACAGCCCTTTAGATATTTGTAGACCGCTATTAAGTATCTTCTTAGCCTTTTGTGCAAGCTAAACATTCCCAGATCCTTTAACTGTTCCTTGTAGGACATACTGTACTTGGCAGTCCGCTCACCATTCAGGTAGCTCTTCTCTGAACAGTTTTTTTATGTCTTTTAAAATGTGGTGCCCAGAACTGGACACAGTATTCCAGATGAGGTCATACCAAGGAGAAGTAAAGGAGGATAATTACTTCACGTGATCTAGGCTATGCTTCTCTTAACGCATCCAAGAACTGTGCATGCCTTTTTTGCTGCTGCATCACACTGCTGACTCTTGTGCAGTCTGTGATCTATTAGTATACCCAAGTCTTGTTGCTTAGTTCTATTTCTCACATTCTGTTAATGTCAGTTTAATTTTTTTTTGTCTAGTTGTAGAATCTTGCATTTCTCCTTGTTAAATACCTAGGACTGGTTTTAGACCCTGGGCAAAAGTTTAAAGCGGGATCCCAAATGCAAAGATATTGCACAATCACATAGAAACATTTCTGTTGTATTTACAAGCGCAAATTTCAGGCCGCTAAACGACCGTGATCAACAATATTGAAGTCGTTCTACTCTTGTTTCCCGACCTCTTTAGTGTATGTGCACACATTCAGTAATTGGCAGATATTTGGACGCAGCACATGTCCACTGCCGGCTATTGAACGCAGGTGAATCCGCATGTGTTCATTGAACCGTGCAGATTCATTGCATTCAATACATTGTACGAGAGAAATTTATCTTACAGAGACAAATAAAGATTAGTTGACATGCTGCGCCACATGTCCATCTCCGCGAGTGAGCTGCGGGCGTCTGTGCGCACATAGTGGGCATGGGATTTCTTGAAATCCCATCCACTATGCTGTAACATTTGGACGCTGCACAAGTACGCAACGTCCAACCCCGCATTGTTTACTGACCATGTGCACCTACCCTTACTCTGGCTGAAGAAGAATGATTGGTACAGATAGTCCTTAATAGGGTTGAGTGACTTTCATTTTTTTAAGATCGAGTCGGGTTTTGTGAAACCCGACTTTGTCCAGAGTTGAGTCGAGTGCAGTCGGCCGATTATCGCTAAAAGTCGGGGATCGACCGAAACACGAAACCCAATGCAAGTCAATGGGGAAGCCAGGAAAACACCTACAGTGCCCATTTTAATGCCAAAAACATCCATTCTTGTTTCTGAAGCTTGTCAATCTTAATTAACTTTATAATAATAGTTGGGCATTGGAACTTGGGGGTCATTTGGCAAAAGTTGTGGGGGGTAGGGCTGGTTCAAGGTTTTAGTGGGCCCAGGAAACGTGGACTACGTCACGGCGGTGGAGCAGGGAGAGGTAAGTATTTCAACGTTGCAAGTGCTGTGATCCTGAGCAAGCAGGGGGGGCCCACTCGTTCGCATTGGCACTGGCACAGGGCCCCTCAAAGTACAGCGGTGTGTTTACACGGCGGGGGCGACTCCCAAAAGCAGCGACACTTTTGCGTACTCTGAGGGGCCCTGTGCCAGTGACGTCGCCAACGAGTATGCCCCCCCCCCCCACCTGATGAAGGAACCTGCACTTTCATCTGCACCTTCCTCTTCGTCCCTGTGTAAGGTGGTATAACATGCGGGAAGGGGAACCTTACTTTCAGCAGGGTCAGATTCTGGCTGTGTAGAGTGAAAGGGGAATGTAGTGGTCTAGGTCAATGTACCAGCAGACTCATCTAGCAGTGGCTGGGCAATGGGCAGGATGAGGAGGAAAGAGATAAAGGGCCAAAGAATAAAGTAGGCTAAATGCAGTTCAAAATTGGTAACAGGACTAAACAGGCGGCATTGCTTTGTTCAGTGGAGTAGTAAACCCAGGAGCAGCAGACACTGTTTTAAGGGCCCAACCACACTAGTAGGCCAAATGCAGTTTAATATCTGCTACTGTAGGCCAAAAGCCAGAAGGTTGAAGCTCAGCTTTATTCAGTTGAGGAAAAACACCAGGGAGGGGCATACACCGTTAGTAGGCCCTAACCACCAATTTTTTAAAAAACAGCACTTAATGAGAGCCAGAAGGTTGAAGCTCAGCTTTATTCAGTTGAGGAAAAACACCAGGGAGGGGCAGACACCGTTAGTAGGCCGTAACCAAAGTTGAAGGCCAAATGCAGTTTAATATCTGATACTATAGGCCGAAAGCCAGAAGGTTGAAGCTCAGCTTTATTCAGTTGAGGAAAAACACCAGGGAGGGGCAGACACCGTTAGTAGGCCGTAACCAAAGTTGAAGGCCAAATGCAGTTTAATATCTGATACTATAGGCCGAAAGCCAGAAGGTTGAAGCTCATCTTCATTCAGTTGAGGAAAAACACCAGGGAGGGGCAGACACCGTTAGTAGGCCCTAACCACCAATTTTTTAAAAAACAGCACTTAATGAGAGCCAGAAGGTTGAAGCTCAGCTTTATTCAGTTGAGGGAAAACACCAGGGAGGGGCAGACACCGTTAGTAGGCCCTAACCACCAATTTTTTTAAAAACAGCACTTAATGAGAGCCAGAAGGTTGAAGCTCAGCTTTATTCAGTTGAGGAAAAACACCAGGGAGGGGCAGACACCATTAGTAGGCCGTAACCAAAGTTGAAGGCCAAATGCAGTTTAATATCTGATACTATAGGCCGAAAGCCAGAAGGTTGAAGCTCAACTTTATTCAGTTAAGGAAAAACACCAGGGAGGGGCAGACACCGTTAGTAGGCCCTAACCACCAATTTTTTTAAAAACAGCACTTAATGAGAGCCAGAAGGTTGAAGCTTAGCTTTATTCAGTTGAGGAAAAACACCAGGGAGGGGCAGACACCGTTAGTAGGCCGTAACCAAAGTTGAAGGCCAAATGCAGTTTAATATCTGATACTATAGGCCGAAAGCCAGAAGGTTGAAGCTCAGCTTTATTCAGTTAAGGAAAAACACCAGGGAGGGGCAGACACCGTTAGTAGGCCCTAACCACCAATTTTTTAAAAAACAGCACTTAATGAGAGCCAGAAGGTTGAAGCTCAGCTTTATTCAGTTGAGGAAAAACACCAGGGAGGGGCAGACACCGTTGGTAGGCCGTAACCAAAGTTGAAGGCCAAATGCAGTTTAATATCTGATACTATAGGCTGAAAGCCAGAAGGTTGAAGCTCAGCTTTATTCAGTTGAGGAAAAACACCAGGGAGGGGCAGACACCGTTAGTAGGCCCTAACCACCAATTTTTTAAAAAACAGCACTTAATGAGAGCCAGAAGGTTGAAGCTCAGCTTTATTCAGTTGAGGAAAAAACACCAGGGAGGGGCAGACACCGTTAGTAGGCCGTAACCAAAGTTGAAGGCCAAATGCAGTTTAATATCTGATACTATAGGCCGAAAGCCAGAAGGTTGAAGCTCATCTTTATTCAGTTGAGGAAAAACACCAGGGAGGGGCAGACACCGTTAGTAGGCCCTAACCACCAATTTTTTAAAAAACAGCACTTAATGAGAGCCAGAAGGTTGAAGCTCAGCTTTATTCAGTTGAGGAAAAACACCAGGGAGGGGCAGACACTGTTAGTATGCCCTAACCACCAATTTTTTAAAAAACAGCACTTAATGAGAGCCAGAAGGTTGAAGCTCAGCTTTATTCAGTTAAGGAAAAACACCAGGGAGGGGCAGACACCGTTAGTAGGCCCTAACCACCAATTTTTTAAAAAACAGCACTTAATGAGAGCCAGAAGGTTGAAGCTCAGCTTTATTCAGTTGAGGAAAAACACCAGGGAGGGGCAGACACTGTTAGTATGCCCTAACCACCAATTTTTTAAAAAACAGCACTTAATGAGAGCCAGAAGGTTGAAGCTCAGCTTTATTCAGTTAAGGAAAAACACCAGGGAGGGGCAGACACCGTTAGTAGGCCGTAACCAAAGTTGAAGGCCAAATGCAGTTCAATATCTGATACTATAGGCCGAAAGCCAGAAGGTTGAAGCTCAGCTTTATTCAGTTGAGGAAAAACACCAGGGAGGGGCAGACACCGTTAGTAGGCCCTAACCACCAATTTTTTAAAAAACAGCACTTAATGAGAGCCAGAAGGTTGAAGCTCAGCTTTATTCAGTTAAGGAAAAACACCAGGGAGGGGCAGACACCGTTAGTAGGTTGTAACCAAAGTTGAAGGCCAAATGCAGTTCAATATCTGATACTATAGGCCGAAAGCCAGAAGGTTGAAGCTCAGCTTTATTCAGTTGAGGAAAAACACCAGGGAGGGGCAGACACCGTTAGTAGGCCCTAACCACCAATTTTTTAAAAAACAGCACTTAATGAGAGCCAGAAGGTTGAAGCTCAGCTTTATTCAGTTGAGGAAAAACACCAGGGAGGGGCAGACACCGTTAGTAGGCCGTAACCAAAGTTGAAGGCCAAATGCAGTTTAATATCTGATACTATAGGCCGAAAGCCAGAAGGTTGAAGCTCAGCTTTATTCAGTTGAGGAAAAACACCAGGGAGGGGCAGACACCGTTAGTAGGCCGTAACCAAAGTTGAAGGCCAAATGCAGTTTAATATCTGATACTATAGGCCGAAAGCCAGAAGGTTGAAGCTCAGCTTTATTCAGTTGAGGAAAAACAACAGGGAGGGGCAGACACCGTTAGTAGGCCCTAACCACCAATTTTTTTAAAAACAGCACTTAATGAGAGCCAGAAGGTTGAAGCTCAGCTTTATTCAGTTGAGGAAAAACACCAGGGAGGGGCAGACACCGTTAGTAGGCCGTAACCAAAGTTGAAGGCCAAATGCAGTTTAATATCTGATACTATAGGCCGAAAGCCAGAAGGTTGAAGCTCAGCTTTATTCAGTTAAGGAAAAACACCAGGGAGGGGCAGACACCGTTAGTAGGCCCTAACCACCAATTTTTTTAAAAACAGCACTTAATGAGAGCCAGAAGGTTGAAGCTCAGCTTTATTCAGTTGAGGAAAAACACCAGGGAGGGGCAGACACCGTTAGTAGGCCGTAACCAAAGTTGAAGGCCAAATGCAGTTTAATATCTGATACTCTAGGCCGAAAGCCAGAAGGTTGAAGCTCAGCTTTATTCAGTTAAGGAAAAACACCAGGGAGGGGCAGACACCGTTAATAGGCCCTAACCACAAATTTTTTAAAAAACAGCACTTAATGAGAGCCAGAAGGTTGAAGCTCAGCTTTATTCAGTTGAGGAAAAACACCAGGGAGGGGCAGACACCGTTAGTAGGCCGTAACCAAAGTTGAAGGCCAAATGCAGTTTAATATCTGATACTATAGGTCGAAAGCCAGAAGGTTGAAGCTCAGCTTTATTCAGTTGAGGAAAAACACCAGGGAGGGGCAGACACCGTTAGTAGGCCCTAACCACCAATTTTTTAAAAAACAGCACTTAATGAGAGCCAGAAGATTGAAGCTCAGCTTTATTCAGTTGAGGAAAAAACACCAGGGAGGGGCAGACACCGTTAGTAGGCCGTAACCAAAGTTGAAGGCCAAATGCAGTTTAATATCTGATACTATAGGCCGAAAGCCAGAAGGTTGAAGCTCATCTTTATTCAGTTGAGGAAAAACACCAGGGAGGGGCAGACACCGTTAGTAGGCCCTAACCACCAATTTTTTAAAAAACAGCACTTAATGAGAGCCAGAAGGTTGAAGCTCAGCTTTATTCAGTTGAGGAAAAACACCAGGGAGGGGCAGACACTGTTAGTATGCCCTAACCACCAATTTTTTAAAAAACAGCACTTAATGAGAGCCAGAAGGTTGAAGCTCAGCTTTATTCAGTTAAGGAAAAACACCAGGGAGGGGCAGACACCGTTAGTAGGCCCTAACCACCAATTTTTTAAAAAACAGCACTTAATGAGAGCCAGAAGGTTGAAGCTCAGCTTTATTCAGTTGAGGAAAAACACCAGGGAGGGGCAGACACTGTTAGTATGCCCTAACCACCAATTTTTTAAAAAACAGCACTTAATGAGAGCCAGAAGGTTGAAGCTCAGCTTTATTCAGTTAAGGAAAAACACCAGGGAGGGGCAGACACCGTTAGTAGGCCGTAACCAAAGTTGAAGGCCAAATGCAGTTCAATATCTGATACTATAGGCCGAAAGCCAGAAGGTTGAAGCTCAGCTTTATTCAGTTGAGGAAAAACACCAGGGAGGGGCAGACACCGTTAGTAGGCCCTAACCACCAATTTTTTAAAAAACAGCACTTAATGAGAGCCAGAAGGTTGAAGCTCAGCTTTATTCAGTTAAGGAAAAACACCAGGGAGGGGCAGACACCGTTAGTAGGTTGTAACCAAAGTTGAAGGCCAAATGCAGTTCAATATCTGATACTATAGGCCGAAAGCCAGAAGGTTGAAGCTCAGCTTTATTCAGTTGAGGAAAAACACCAGGGAGGGGCAGACACCGTTAGTAGGCCCTAACCACCAATTTTTTAAAAAACAGCACTTAATGAGAGCCAGAAGGTTGAAGCTCAGCTTTATTCAGTTGAGGAAAAACACCAGGGAGGGGCAGACACCGTTAGTAGGCCGTAACCAAAGTTGAAGGCCAAATGCAGTTTAATATCTGATACTATAGGCCGAAAGCCAGAAGGTTGAAGCTCAGCTTTATTCAGTTGAGGAAAAACACCAGGGAGGGGCAGACACCGTTAGTAGGCCGTAACCAAAGTTGAAGGCCAAATGCAGTTTAATATCTGATACTATAGGCCGAAAGCCAGAAGGTTGAAGCTCAGCTTTATTCAGTTGAGGAAAAACACCAGGGAGGGGCAGACACCGTTAGTAGGCCGTAACCAAAGTTGAAGGCCAAATGCAGTTTAATATCTGATACTATAGGCCGAAAGCCAGAAGGTTGAAGCTCATCTTTATTCAGTTGAGGAAAAACACCAGGGAGGGGCAGACACCGTTAGTAGGCCCTAACCACCAAATTTTTAAAAAACAGCACTTAATGAGAGCCAGAAGGTTGAAGCTCAGCTTTATTCAGTTGAGGGAAAACACCAGGGAGGGGCAGACACCGTTAGTAGGCCCTAACCACCAATTTTTTTAAAAACAGCACTTAATGAGAGCCAGAAGGTTGAAGCTCAGCTTTATTCAGTTGAGGAAAAACACCAGGGAGGGGCAGACACCGTTAGTAGGCCGTAACCAAAGTTGAAGGCCAAATGCAGTTTAATATCTGATACTATAGGCCGAAAGCCAGAAGGTTGAAGCTCAGCTTTATTCAGTTAAGGAAAAACACCAGGGAGGGGCAGACACCGTTAGTAGGCCCTAACCACCAATTTTTTTAAAAACAGCACTTAATGAGAGCCAGAAGGTTGAAGCTCAGCTTTATTCAGTTGAGGAAAAACACCAGGGAGGGGCAGACACCGTTAGTAGGCTGTAACCAAAGTTGAAGGCCAAATGCAGTTTAATATCTGATACTATAGGCCGAAAGCCAGAAGGTTGAAGCTCATCTTTATTCAGTTGAGGAAAAACACCAGGGAGGGGCAGACACCGTTAGTAGGCCCTAACCACCAATTTTTTAAAAAACAGCACTTAATGAGAGCCAGAAGGTTGAAGCTCAGCTTTATTCAGTTGAGGAAAAACACCAGGGAGGGGCAGACACCATTAGTAGGCCCTAACCACCAATTTTTTAAAAAACAGCACTTAATGAGAGCCAGAAGGTTGAAGCTCAACTTTATTCAGTTAAGGAAAAACACCAGGGAGGGGCAGACACCGTTAGTAGGCCGTAACCAAAGTTGAAGGCCAAATGCAGTTTAATATCTGATACTATAGGCCGAAAGCCAGAAGGTTGAAGCTCAGCTTTATTCAGTTAAGGAAAAACACCAGGGAGGGGCAGACACCGTTAGTAGGCCCTAACCACCAATTTTTTTAAAAACAGCACTTAATGAGAGCCAGAAGGTTGAAGCTCAGCTTTATTCAGTTGAGGAAAAACACCAGGGAGGGGCAGACACCGTTAGTAGGCCGTAACCAAAGTTGAAGGCCAAATGCAGTTTAATATCTGATACTATAGGCCGAAAGCCAGAAGGTTGAAGCTCAGCTTTATTCAGTTGAGGAAAAACACCAGGGAGGGGCAGACACCGTTAGTAGGCCCTAACCACCAATTTTTTAAAAAACAGCACTTAATGAGAGCCAGAAGGTTGAAGCTCAGCTTTATTCAGTAGAGGAAAAAACACCAGGGAGGGGCAGACACCGTTAGTAGGCCGTAACCAAAGTTGAAGGCCAAATGCAGTTTAATATCTGATACTATAGGCCGAAAGCCAGAAGGTTGAAGCTCATCTTTATTCAGTTGAGGAAAAACACCAGGGAGGGGCAGACACCGTTAGTAGGCCCTAACCACCAATTTTTTAAAAAACAGCACTTAATGAGAGCCAGAAGGTTGAAGCTCAGCTTTATTCAGTTGAGGAAAAACACCAGGGAGGGGCAGACACTGTTAGTATGCCCTAACCACCAATTTTTTAAAAAACAGCACTTAATGAGAGCCAGAAGGTTGAAGCTCAGCTTTATTCAGTTAAGGAAAAACACCAGGGAGGGGCAGACACCGTTAGTAGGCCCTAACCACCAATTTTTTAAAAAACAGCACTTAATGAGAGCCAGAAGGTTGAAGCTCAGCTTTATTCAGTTGAGGAAAAACACCAGGGAGGGGCAGACACTGTTAGTATGCCCTAACCACCAATTTTTTAAAAAACAGCACTTAATGAGAGCCAGAAGGTTGAAGCTCAGCTTTATTCAGTTGAGGAAAAACACCAGGGAGGGGCAGACACCGTTAGTAGGCCCTAACCACCAATTTTTTAAAAAACAGCACTTAATGAGAGCCAGAAGGTTGAAGCTCAGCTTTATTCAGTTAAGGAAAAACACCAGGGAGGGGCAGACACCGTTAGTAGGTTGTAACCAAAGTTGAAGGCCAAATGCAGTTCAATATCTGATACTATAGGCCGAAAGCCAGAAGGTTGAAGCTCAGCTTTATTCAGTTGAGGAAAAACACCAGGGAGGGGCAGACACCGTTAGTAGGCCCTAACCACCAATTTTTTAAAAAACAGCACTTAATGAGAGCCAGAAGGTTGAAGCTCAGCTTTATTCAGTTGAGGAAAAACACCAGGGAGGGGCAGACACCATTAGTAGGCCGTAACCAAAGTTGAAGGCCAAATGCAGTTTAATATCTGATACTATAGGCCGAAAGCCAGAAGGTTGAAGCTCAGCTTTATTCAGTTGAGGAAAAACAAGAGGGAGGGGCAGACACCGTTAGTAGGCCCTAACCACCAATTTTTTAAAAAACAGCACTTAATGAGAGCCAGAAGGTTGAAGCTCAGCTTTATTCAGTTGAGGAAAAACACCAGGGAGGGGCAGACACCGTTAGTAGGCCGTAACCAAAGTTGAAGGCCAAATGCAGTTTAATATCTGATACTATAGGCCGAAAGCCAGAAGGTTGAAGCTCAGCTTGATTCAGTTGAGGAAAAACACCAGGGAGGGGCAGACACCGTTAGTAGGCCCTAACCACCAATTTTTTAAAAAACAGCACTTAATGAGAGCCAGAAGGTTGAAGCTCAGCTTTATTCAGTTGAGGGAAAACACCAAGGAGGGGCAGACACTGTTAGTAGGCCCTAACCACCAATTTTTTAAAAAACAGCACTTAATGAGAGCCAGAAGGTTGAAGCTCAGCTTTATTCAGTTGAGGGAAAACACCAGGGAGGGGCAGACACCGTTAGTAGGCCCTAACCACCAATTTTTTAAAAAACAGCACTTAATGAGAGCCAGAAGGTTGAAGCTCAGCTTTATTCAGTTGAGGAAAAACACCAGGGAGGGGCAGACACCGTTAGTAGGCCGTAACCAAAGTTGAAGGCCAAATGCAGTTTAATATCTGATACTATAGGCCGAAAGCCAGAAGGTTGAAGCTCAGCTTTATTCAGTTGAGGAAAAACACCAGGGAGGGGCAGACACCGTTAGTAGGCCGTAACCAAAGTTGAAGGCAAAATGCAGTTTAATATGTGATACTATAGGCCAAAAGCCAGAAGGTTGAAGCTCAGCTTTATTCAGTTGAGGAAAAACACCAGGGAGGGGCAGACACCGTTAGTAGGCCCCAACCACCAATTTTTGGTTAAAAAAGCACTTAATGGGGCGCATGCGCGGACTCTAATGGAGCAGGAAGTGCTCGGCTGAGCTCCGCCACCTGAGGCCCGTTCATACCCCATAAAAGCTCCGGATTCGGGGAAATCTTTACACCGGTCAGTCTCCCCTTACCTCAGAGAGCTCCGAGGCTTGCGATGCCCGAGAAGGGAGGAGCGGGTCAGCCTGTAAGCCGCCCGATCTCTGAGCTCCTGGCGGGCAGCGGTGCTGGCAAAATGGCCGCCGGGTCTGTCTCCACTCCCTCCTCGGCCCCGCAGTTCAATGAGGGGGCTGAAGAAGAGGTCTTGAATAACGGAGGGGACGCTGTCATATCCACAGCGACGCTTACAAAAACCCTCCAGGAGACCTTCCGCACAGAACTTACTGCCGCCATGAATGCAGTTACCACCCAGCTGCAAGATATCACCCAGCGCACGATGTGCCTGGAAGAAAAAATGGAGGCCACAGCAGAGGCTCTCGGAGAAGACCAGGAAACTCTCAAGCTTCATGCAGATCGCATTATGGACCTGGAGTTAAGAAGTGAGGACCTGGAAAACAGGTCCAGGAGAGGTAATATTAGGGTTCGGGGCCTGCCAGAATCCTATGCAACATTAAAAGAGACAGTAGCTACACTATTTACCACGCTTCTACCAACTGCTGATCCATCCACGTTACATATAACAAGGATCCATAGGTCACTGGGTAAACCGCGCTCCTCAGGCTCCCCCAGAGACGTGGTCCTCAAAATGCAATACGAAGAGTCCAGGGACTTAATCCTCAATGCTGCGAGATCTCTGTCTTTACTTCCTGGCCTCCCAGACTCTGTGCGACTATTCTCGGACATAGCTCCAGCCACGTTGTTCCGCAGGAGAACCCTCAAGCCGGTCACTACAGCTCTACAGACGGCGCAAGTAAAATACCGTTAGGGCTTTCCATTCTCTTTATCCTTTACACATGAGAACGAGCTTCACATATGCCGTACTCTAGATGAAGGCAAAAAGGCGTTAGAGCAAGCTGGAATACCAATCCCTGATACCTTGCCTCCGCTTCCACAGCGAAGACCCAGACCGATTAAAGATTGGCAAACAGCCCCTACGACTAGAAGCCAAAGTTCACGTATCAATTGAAAAATTCCTAAACTTTTTATGGTAACCTCACCTGTTGTGATTGTTATTTAAATCAGCCGGCTGGCTACACTGAATTATTTTGAGCTGACTGTTCACTTTTATCAGACTGTTCTAAATTTCTCCGATTTCAAACCCATTTGAATAAGCCCGCATTTGATTATTTTCTTGTATTAAGATGCCCCCCTTCTGCCCCCCCTTCCTTCCCCCCCTCCTCCCCTTCTTATCAGACTGTTCTATATTTCTCCGATTTCAAACCCATTTGAATACACCCGCATTTGATTATTTTCTTGTATTAAGATGCCCCCCTCCCCCTCTCCTTTTTTTTTTTTTTTTCTCTCCTTTCTCCCCCCTTCCCCCTATCCCTGGCAGGGCTTCTAATTATAACGGGTAGGACCTCAGGTTCACCACATGTTGCCTTACCCCGGTGATTCTTGGATTATCTTTTAATATGGTAACCCGGACCACCATTTACTGTGGGTCTAGAACCCGCGCTCTTGTTCTCTCAATGTTCTATTTGTTTGTCTTCCCCTGTTTTGTTCCTTCCCCTTTGTTCTCCCACAGAGTAGCCCAATGCTATCTGCTTTTCAACCCGCAACAGGAGCATCCTGGAGGATCTGGTTGGGGGGGTGCACGAATCTTCAGGTCTGTAAGCAATAATTATATATTTAACAATGTGTAGGGTGATCTCTCACAATGTAATGGGCCTAAACTCACCTATCAAACGAAAGAAAGCATTCATAGACTATCATAAACACAAACCCGATATTTTGTGTCTGCAAGAAACCCATTTTTCTACCACATCTTACCCTAAATTTTTTGACACTGGTTATACCCGCCACTTTCTTGCCTCTTGGGACCGTAAAACAAGGGGTGTTGCTGTGCTCCTCAGAAATTCTTTCCCTTATAACGTTACTGAATCTTATTCAGATCCAGAGGGAAGGTTCATAATCTTGCAGGGAACCTGCAGAGGTAAAAGCCTCTGTATCGTAAACAGTTACCTCCCGGCCACCACCCAGCCCCGGGTTTTTAAAATAATTCTAACTATACTTTCTCAGATCTCTTACCACCATATGATTTGGTGTGGAGATTTTAACATGGTACTAGACCCGAGCCTGGATAGTAGCACAGCCCGGAGATCCGATATCTCCAAGACTGATAGGAAAAAAATCCTGCGCCTGATGAACGAGAATAGACTGGTGGATGTGTGGAGGGAGACCAACGGGCACACAAAGGGTTACACATTTTTCTCACCGGTACACAAATCGTACTCTCGCATCGACCTAGAGCTAACGACGGCAAACTTACTAGCTTCAGTACTATACTCGCGCCATTGTTATGATCCCAATGGCAGAGGATCTCTGATATTCCGGCAAGATAGCAAAAATATAAATACTGCTCTAGGGAGGTGGAAACTGGGCTAACCGCATACCTGATCCTGACACAAACAACTAAAAGTAGCCGGTGAACGTGCCTACGTTGGTTCTAGACGTCTCGAGCCAGCCGGAGATCTGACTACCCCTAGAGGGAAAAAATAAGACCTCGCTTGCCTCCAGAGAAATTGAACCCCAAAGATATAGAAAGCCCCCAACAAATAATAACGGTGAGGCAAGAGGAAAACACAAACGTAGAGATGAACTAGATTCAGCAAAGTGAGGCCCAATAGTCTAGATAGCAGAAAATAGATAGTGGACTATGCGGTTAGCAGAAAACCCTACAAAACATCCACGCTGAACATTAAAGAACCCCCACATCGACTGATGGTGTGGAGGGAGAATATCAGCCCCCTAGAGCTTCCAGTGAGTCAAAAATCAAATGTAAAGCAAGCTGGACAAAAACACTGAATAATGCAAACAATCCAAATTGTACAAAACAGACTTAGCTTTTCTTGCATGAGGCAGACTGAAAGGAATCCGGAGGAGACCAAATAGGTCTGGATACAACGATGCCAGGCAAGAGACTGAGTCCGGAGGAGACTCAAATAGGAAACCCCCGCTGCTTAACGACACAGCTGGAGCTCAGGCCTGCAACAAGACATACCTAACACAATACCGTTAGTGACCACCAGAGGGAGCCCAGAAACACAGTTCACAACAGTACCCCCCCCTTGAGGAGGGGTCATCGAACCCTCACCAAGACACCCAGGGCGATCAGGATGAGCAGCGTGAAAGGCATGAACCAAATCAGCCGCATGAACATCAGAGGCGACAACCCAGGAATTATCCTCCTGACCATAGCCTTTCCACTTAATTAAATACTGGAGTTTCCGTCTAGAGATACGAGAATCCAGAATCTTCTCCACCACGTACTCCAACTCGCCCTCAACCAAAACCGGGGCAGGAGGCTCAACAGCAGGAACCATAGGCACCACGTACCGCCGCAACAAGGACCTATGGAACACATTATGAATAGCAAAAGACGCTGGAAGGTCCAAGCGAAAAGACACCGGGTTAAGGATTTCCAAAATCTTATAAGGACCGATAAAGCGAGGCTTGAACTTAGGAGAGGAGACTTTCAAAGGAACATGCCGAGAAGACAACCAAACCAAATCCCCAACACGAAGTCGGGGACCCACACCGCGGCGGCGGTTGGCAAACCGCTGGGCCTTGTCTTGTGACAATTTCAAATTGTCCACCACATGGTTCCAAATCCGCTGCAACCTATCCACCACAGAATCAACCCCAGGACAGTCAGAAGGTTCAACCTGACCCGAGGAGAAACGAGGATGAAAACCAGAGTTGCAGAAAAAGGGTGAAACCAAGGTGGCAGAACTAGCCCGATTATTAAGGGCAAACTCGGCCAGTGGCAAAAGGGTAACCCAGTCGTCCTGATCAGCAGAAACAAAACATCTCAAATAAGTCTCTAACGTCTGATTAGTTCGCTCAGTCTGGCCATTAGTCTGAGGATGAAAAGCCGACGAAAAAGACAAATCAATACCCAACTTAGCACAAAAGGATCGCCAGAATCTGGACACAAACTGGGATCCTCTGTCAGATACAATATTCTCAGGGATGCCATGCAAACGAACCACATTCTGAAAGAACAAAGGAACCAAATCAGAGGAGGAAGGCAACTTAGGCAAGGGCACCAAATGGACCATTTTAGAAAATCGATCGCACACCACCCAGATGACAGACATCTTCCGAGACACCGGAAGATCCGAAATGAAATCCATGGAAATGTGCGTCCAAGGCCTCTTTGGGATAGGCAAGGGCAAAAGCAACCCGCTGGCACGAGAACAGCAAGGCTTAGCCCGAGCACAAATCCCACAGGACTGCACAAAAGAACGCACATCCCGCGACAAGGAAGGCCACCAAAAGGACCTGGCCACCAAATCTCTGGTACCGAAAATCCCAGGATGTCCCGCCAACACCGAAGAATGAACCTCAGAAATAACTCTGTTGGTCCATCCATCAGGGACAAACAATCTCTCTGGTGGACAACGATCAGGGCTATCAGCCTGAAATTTTTGCAGCCCTCGTCGCAAATCTGGGGAAATGGCAGACAAAATTACTCCCTCTCTGAGAATACCAGCCGGCTCAGAGACTCCCGGAGAATCAGGCACAAAACTCCTAGAAAGTGCATCAGCCTTCACGTTCTTCGAACCAGGCAGGTACGAGACCACAAAGTCAAAACAGAAGAAAAACAACGACCAACGGGCCTGTCTAGGATTCAGGCGCTTGGCAGACTCGAGGTAAATCAGATTTTTATGATCAGTCAAGACCACCACACGATGTCTAGCTCCCTCGAGCCAATGTCGCCACTCCTCAAATGCCCACTTCATGGCCAACAACTCCCGATTACCAACATCGTAGTTCCGCTCAGCAGGCGAAAATTTCCTTGAAAAGAAGGCGCATGGCTTCATCACGGAGCCGTCAGAACTTTTTTGCGACAAAACAGCCCCTGCACCAATTTCAGAAGCATCAACTTCAACCTGGAAGGGAAGAGAGACATCCGGCTGGCACAAGACTGGCGCTGAAGTAAACCGACGCTTCAGCTCCCGAAAGGCCTCCACGGCCGCAGGAGACCAATTCGCAATATCAGAACCCTTCTTGGTCATATGCGTCAAAGGTTTAACCACGCTGGAGAAATTAGCGATAAAACGACGGTAAAAATTAGCAAAGCCCAAGAACTTCTGCAGGCTCTTAACAGACGTGGGCTGAGTCCAGTCATGAATGGCACGGACCTTAACTGGGTCCATCTCCACAGTAGAAGGGGAAAAAATAAAACCCAAAAAAGAAACCTTCTGTACCCCAAAGATACATTTTGAGCCCTTCACAAATAGAGCATTCTCCCGCAAAACCTGAAATACCATCCTGACCTGGTTCACATGGGACTCCCAATCATCAGAAAAAAACAAAATATCATCCAGATAAATAATCATAAATTTATCCAGATATTTCCGGAAGATGTCATGCATGAAGGACTGAAACACAGAAGGAGCATTAGATAATCCGAAAGGCATCACCAGGTACTCAAAATGACCCTCAGGCGTATTAAATGCCGTTTTCCATTCATCTCCCTGCTTTATGCGCACAAGGTTATACGCACCACGAAGATCTATCTTGGTGAACCAACTGGATCCCTTAATCCGAGCAAACAAATCAGACAACAATGGCAAAGGATACTGAAATTTAACAGTGATCTTATTCAGAAGACGATAATCAATACAAGGTCTCAGAGACCCGTCTTTCTTGCCCACAAAAAAGAATCCTGCACCAAGAGGGGACGAGGATGGGCGAATATGTCCCTTCTCCAAAGACTCCTTTATATAACTCCGCATCGCGGCATGCTCTGGCACAGATAAATTAAAGAGTCGTCCCTTAGGAAACTTACTACCAGGAATCAAATCTATAGCACAATCACAGTCCCTATGAGGAGGAAGGGCACTGGACCTGGCCTCATTAAATACATCCTGAAAGTCTGACAAAAACTCAGGGATCTCAGAAGGAGTAGAAGAAGCAATAGACACCAATGGAGAATCGCCATGAATCCCCTGACACCCCCAACTAGACACAGTCATAGCTTTCCAATGTAAAACTGGATTATGGGCCTGTAACCATGGCAGACCCAAAACGACAACATCATGCATTTTATGCAGTACCAAAAAACGAATCACCTCCTGATGTACAGGAGTCATGCACATGGTCACCTGCGTCCAATACTGAGGTTTATTCTCTGCCAATGGCGTAGAATCAATTCCTCTAAGAGGAATAGGATTTTCCAAAGGCTCCAGGACAAAACCGCAGCGCTTGGCAAACGACAAATCCATCAGACTTAAAGCAGCACCAGAATCCACAAAAGCCATAACTGAGTAAGAAGATAATGAACAAATTAAAGTCACAGACAAAATAAACTTAGGCTGAAAAGTACCAATGGCGACAGGATTAACTTTTTTCTTTAAACGTTTAGAGCATGCTGAGATAACATGTGTTGAATCACCACAGTAGAAACACAACCCATTTTGACGTCTATGATTTTGTCGCTCGGCTCTGGTCAGAATTCTGTCACATTGCATAGAATCAGGTGACCGTTCAGACAGCACCGCCAAAGGATTATCAGATTTGCGCTCCCGCAAACGTCGATCAATTTGAATGGCTAGAGCCATTGAATCATTTAGACCTCTAGGGATAGGAAACCCCACCATCACATCTTTAATGGCTTCAGAAAGACCATTTCTGAAATTTGCGGCCAGTGCACACTCATTCCATTGAGTAAGCACGGACCATTTCCGAAATTTTTGGCAATATACCTCAGCTTCGTCCTGACCCTGAGAGATAACCAGCAACATTTTTTCAGCCTGATTTTCAAGATTAGGCTCCTCATAAAGCAAACCAAGTGCCAGAAAAAACGCATCAACATTCACCAATGCAGGATCTCCTGGCGCCAGAGAGAAGGCCCAATCCTGAGGGTCGCCGCGCAAGAAGGAAATAACAATCTTAACTTGCTGAGCGGAATCACCAGAGGAACGAGGTTTCAGAGACAGAAACAATTTACAATTATTCCTAAAATTCAGGAATTTAGATCTATCTCCAAAAAACGGCTCAGGAATAGGTATTTTTGGTTCAGACATAGGGCTATGGATAACAAAATCCTGAATGCTTTGCACCCTAGCAGCAAGCTGATCCACACTAGAAGTCAAAGTCTGGACATTCATATCTGCAGCAGAGTTTCAGCCACTCAGAGAAAAAGGGGATAGAAGAAGCTAGGCAAACTGCAGCAAAAAAAAAACAAAAAAAAAAAACCTCAGAACTTCTTTTTAATCCCGCTTCTGCGATGCATTAAACATTTTCTTTTGGCCTGGCATTCTGTTATGATCCCAATGGCAGAGGATCTCTGATATTCCGGCAAGATAGCAAAAGTATAAATACTGCTCTAGGGAGGTGGAAACTGGGCTAACCGCATACCTGATCCTGACACAAACAACTAAAAGTAGCCGGTGAACGTGCCTACGTTGGTTCTAGACGTCTCGAGCCAGCCGGAGAACTGACTACCCCTAGAGGGAAAAAATAAGACCTCGCTTGCCTCCAGAGAAATTGAACCCCAAAGATATAGAAAGCCCCCAACAAATAATAACGGTGAGGCAAGAGGAAAACACAAACGTAGAGATGAACTAGATTCAGCAAAGTGAGGCCCAATAGTCTAGATAGCAGAAAATAGATAGTGGACTATGCGGTTAGCAGAAAACCCTACAAAACATCCACGCTGAACATTCAAGAACCCCCACATCGACTGACGGTGTGGAGGGAGAATATCAGCCCCCTAGAGCTTCCAGTGAGTCAAAAATCAAATGTAAAGCAAGCTGGACAAAAACACTGAATAATGCAAACGATCCAAATTGTACAAAACAGACTTAGCTTTTCTTGCATGAGGCAGACTGAAAGGAATCCGGAGGAGACCAAATAGGTCTGGATACAACGATGCCAGGCAAGAGACTGAGTCCGGAGGAGACTCAAATAGGAAACACCCGCTGCTTAACGACACAGCTGGAGCTCAGGCCTGCAACAAGACATACCTAGCACAATACCGTTAGTGACCACCAGAGGGAGCCCAGAAACACAGTTCACAACAGCTATGTCCCATCGCCATGGTCAGACCATGACCTCGTACTATCTGTCTTCAAATTTGATATCACTACGTCTGGTCTTTTTAAATGGCGCCTGAACGAATCTTTGCTCACAGACCCCTCAATCTCATCCCAACTCAAGGAAGAATTGAAACTCTTCTTCCAAACTAATGTGATTAATGACTCTACCCCTGGAAATATCTGGATGGCCCATAAAAAGTATATCACTGGCTCTATAATCAAGATAGCTTCTACCCATAAAAAAAATAGATCTGCCCTCCAAAATAGACTGGAAACTAAGGGTACCTTCACACGAAGCGACGCTGCAGCGATAGCGACAACGATGCCGATCGCTGCAGCGTCGCTGTTTGATCGCTGGAGAGCTGTCACACAGACCGCTCTCCAGCGACCAACGATGCCGAGGTCCCCGGGTAAACAGGGTAAACATCGGGTTGCTAAGCGCAGGGCCGCGCTTAGTAACCCGATGTTTACCCTGGTTACCAGCGTAAAAGTAAAAAAAACAAACAGTACATGCTCACCTGCTCTTCCTCCAGCGTCTGCTTCCTGACACTGACTGAGCTCCGGCCCTAACAGCACAGCGGTGACGTCACCGCTGTGCTTTCACTTTCACTTTAGGGCCGGCGCTCAGTAAGTGTCAGGAAGCAGACGCTGGAGGACGAGCAGGTGAGCATGTACTGTTTGTTTTTTTTACTTTTACGCTGGTAACCAGGGTAAACATCGGGTTACTAAGCGCGGCCCTGCGCTTGGTAACCCGATGTTTACCCTGGTTACCAGTGTAAAACATCGCTGGTATCGTTGCTTTTGCTTTCAAACACAACGATACACAGCGATCGGACGACCAAATAAAGTTCTGGACTTTATTCAGCGACCAGCGACATCACAGCAGGATCCTGATCGCTGCTGCGTGTCAAACGAAACTATATCGCTAGCGAGGACGCTGCAACGTCACGGATCGCTAGCGATGTCGTTTCGTGTGAAGGTACCTTAAGTTATTTAAGCTAGAACAAGCCAATCAACTGTCTACATCCCGTTATTTAATAAAACAAATTTCAGACGTAAAAAAACAGCTAAATGCGACACTTACTGTTAAAACAGAAAAAGCCTTGGCCTGGACAAGGGCCTCCTTTTATAAGCAGGCTAATAAACCTTCCAGAATGTTAGCACGCCAACTCCGTGCGAGAGAATTCCTAAATACCATCCCCACCATTAAGGATAACACAGGACGTATTTCAGCTAACCCAGAGACCATTTATAGAGTCTTTCATGACTATTATCAGAATTTATATTCTTCTCCTCAAACCACCCCCATAAATCTATTAAACTCTTTTCTACAGGACATTTCCCTCCCTAAAATTGCGGAATCTGCAGCACAACAACTCCTGTCAGAAATTCTTCCTGAAGAAATAGATAAAATAATTAAAAAATTAAAAACTGGGAAAGCTCCCGGACCAGATGGCCTATCGGCCCTTTACTATAAAAAATTCGGACATCTCCTTGTCCCTCATATAAAAAACTTTTGCACTGCCCTTTTTTCGGGCTCCCAAATGCCCCCTGAGTTCTATATCGCCCATGTGACAGTCATCCCAAAACCAAAACGAGATCATCTATCAGTAAAAAATTACCGTCCCATTTCTTTATTAAACGTTGACTTGAAGATTTTTACGTCTCTCATTACCGATAGACTCAATAAATTACTCCCCTCGCTTATACATCGAGATCAAGTGGGCTTTATTCCGACGAGACAAGGACCTGATAACATACGTAGAAACCTCAACATTATCCACTCAGCAAACCAGTCACAGAAACCATTAATGGTACTAGCTTTAGATATTGAAAAAGCTTTTGATACAGTTCTCTGGCCATACCTCTTCTCTGTGCTTTCCAAATTTGGCTTCCCTCAACAGCTAATATCCTGCCTTCAATTAATATATGATAAACCTTCAGCATATCTCAAACTCCCGACAACTAAACCGTTACCCATAGACATACAACGAGGTACACGTCAGGGCTGTCCGTTGTCGCCGGCATTATTTGCTTTAGCCATGGAACCGCTAGCCACAGCCATAAGAGAAAATCCCAATATCCTGGGACCTGCTGATCTTGGCGATAAATATAAATTAAGTCTTTTTGCGGATGATCTTTTGCTCACGTTGGCTAACCCCTATTCTACTCTACCTAACCTGTTCTCTCTTCTTCGCACATTTGAAAAAATTTCGGGTCTTAAAATTAATGTGGATAAATCCGAGGCGCTATTCATTAATACTCCTAAGGCAGATCAGGATAATTTAGTTTCGCAGTTTGGTTTTACTAGGAAAGAGCATTATCTAAACTACCTGGGAATCAATCTCACGACCCATAAATCTTCCCTTTTCAAATGGAACTACTCCCCTTTAATTAAAAAATTCCAGACAGATATAGCAAAATGGACTTGTCTGAAGATCTCGTGGCTGGGTCGACTACATACTATAAAGATGGTTTCTCTACCGAGATTCCTATATCTATTTAGATCACTCCCTATTGCGGTCCCGTTAAAATATCTTCGAGATATCCAATCAACCATCTCCAAATACATATGGAACGGGAGGAGACCCCGTATTAAACAAAGCATAATGTTTCTGCATAGAAAGCTTGGAGGTTTATCACTACCCAATTTTCTGCTATATTTTAAATCTGCACAAATAGCCCAAATGGCTAAACTTACTTCCTGCAGTAATACTCCTAGATGGGTACAATTGGAGTCTTACTTCTTGCAACCATACTCTCTAGAGGGTCTTTTGTGGTCTACAGCAACACTCCCGCCGGGTATTCAGGTCACAGCTCCCTTCTCGGCCCTCTCTCTGATTATATGGCGAAAGGGATTTAAATATGGTCTTCAATCCAAGTCGTCCCCCCTAACATCCTTGTTTCATAACCCAATGTTTTTACCAGGATTAGAACCTGCATTATTCTCATGGTGGCTCCAGAGAGGGATCACCAAGTTAAAGCACCTCTGTACACCATTCAATTTATTGCTCACTAAACAGGAATTTGCACAACATCACGAACCACCGAGTAGAGAAGTTATGCGTATGAACCAGGTTTTCCACTTCGCCAGGCAGACTTTGTCATACGAGTCCCATTTCCGCCTCTCCAGTTTTGAGCAACGGTGCTCCGGAGACCCTATGGGAAACGGAGTGATCTCATTGATATACTCCATGATGAACGTCCCGCACACACCGGGGAAACTAAAATATATGCTCCAATGGGAGAGTGATTTGGGACTCGTTCTGCCTGTGGAGACTTGGCACAGATGTAGTGATGCTCTGTCTAGGGGTAGCCATCAGACATCTCTGACAGAGACGTCACTTAAAGTGCTACATAGAGCATACTACGTCCCAACAAAGCTACACTCCATATATTCGCATATTTCTGAAAAATGCTTTCGAGGCTGTAATGCACCAGGTGACATGCTCCACATTTGGTGGAAGTGTCCTGTAGTCGAGAATCTGTGGCAGGAGGTTAAATTAATTATCGACCAGCTTTTTGGTAAATCAACACCCATGGACCCGTCAGTATTTTTATTGGGCAAAAAACAGCATGGGTTCTCGAAGACTTTTCAGAGGTTGGTGAATACTCTTTGCATGGCAACTAAAATTCACATAGCTGCTAAATGGAGATCCCCGTCACTGTCCATTTCGATGGTCAGAGATAGAATGAACGAGATAATGCTCTGTGAACGAATCCAAGCAATTAGAAGTGACGATTGGAATGCTTTCTTTCAGATCTGGAGCCCATGGCTTGACCTTGACCTCGGCGCCCCTCTAGGCAGGGCTCTTATACTGTCTCCTTAAGTTTAGACCCACTCTAGACTTTGTGAAACTAACATAATTTGACTGAGGAGAGATAGCCCAGGACCTCCATATGTGGTCATATGTTTGATAAATGTTAGATTGACCTTGCTTTCTGTGTAAAAATAAACCTGGACGCAACTAGTTTTCGAATTTCAATCCCACTCAAATACCTGGTCTACCCCCATAATTTCTTTCTTTTTTTTTCCTGACTGTATTGGTGCTATTTCCCTTTTGTTACTACCCCTAGTCTGTCTTCGTCATGTCCTTTCTGTTGGTATCTGTGCCCAACCCTCCTCGAGGCTATTTGTTGCCATATATCCTTATTGTGATATTTTCTTTCAATCATTTACGTACTTCCTTGTATGGAGGGCTGACAATGTTTTAATGTTGTAATTTGTTATGAAAACTTTAAATAAAAATATTGAAACTAAAAAAGTACTTAATGAGAGCCTGAAGGTTGAAGCTCAGATTTTGACAGTGGAGGACAATTTGAATTAGGGACTGCAGACAGACTTAGTAGGCTGTCCCCTGTGGACCATGCATCCACCACATTAACCCATTGCGCCGTAATGGACACGTAACCTTCCGTGGCCATGCCTACAGGTCCATGCGTCTGTTGTCAGGTGCACCTTTGTACTCACAGATTGCCAGAGTGCATGGACAATGCGGTCTTTTACATGCTGGTGGAGGGTTGGGATGGCTTTTCTAGAAAAGAAGTGCCGACTGGGTAGCTCGTAGCATGGTACAGCGTAGTCCATCATGGCTTTATTAATATTAAATAAAATATATAAATAGGCTCTATGAACTTTTAAATAGGTTCCAGGGGTACACGGGCAGCATTGGTGTGGTCAGTGGAGGAGTATTGCAAGGAGTGACCGCAGACAGGCTAACGAAGGCCTAACATAACAAAAAATAGGCTCATGGCAGTTTTAAATTGGTAACATGGATACACAGGCAGCATTGTGGTCAGCGGAGGAGGATTGCAAGGAGTGACCGCAGACAGGCTAACAAAGGCCTAAAATAACAAAAAATAGGATCATGGCATTTTTAAATAGGTTACATGGATACACAGGCAGCATTGTGGTCAGTGGAGGAGTATTGCAAGGAGTGACCGCAGACAGGCTAACGAAGGCCTAAAATAACAAAAAATAGGATCATGGCATTTTTAAATAGGTTACATGGATACACAGGCAGCATTGTGGTCAGTGGAGGAGTATTGCAAGGAGGGACCGCAGACAGGCTAACGAAGGCCTAACATAACAAAAAATAGGCTCATGGCAGTTTTAAATCGGTAACACGGATGCACAGGCAGCATTGTGGTCAGCGGAGGAGGATTGCAAGGAGTGACCGCAGACAGGCTAACGAAGGCCTAAAATAACAAAAAATAGGATCATGGCATTTTTAAATAGGTTACATGGATACACAGGCAGCATTGTGGTCAGTGGAGGAGTATTGCAAGGAGTGACCGCAGACAGGCTAACGAAGGCCTAAAATAACAAAAAATAGGATCATGGCATTTTTAAATAGGTTACATGGATACACAGGCAGCATTGTGGTCAGCGGAGGAGGATTGCAAGGATTGACTGCAGACAGGCTTACGAAGGCCTAAAATAACAAAAAATAGGATCATGGCATTTTTAAATAGGTTACATGGATACACAGGCAGCATTGTGGTCAGTGGAGGAGTATTGCAAGGAGTGACCGCAGACAGGCTAACGAAGGCCTAAAATAACAAAAAATAGGATCATGGCAGTTTTAAATCGGTAACATGGATACACAGGCAGCATTGTGGTCAGCGGAGGAGGATTGCAAGGAGTGACCGCAGACAGGCTTACGAAGGCCTAAAATAACAAAAAATAGGATCATGGCATTTTTAAATAGGCTACATGGATACACAGGAAGCATTGTGGTCAGCGGAGGAGGATTGCAAGGAGGGACCGCAGACAGACTTACTAGGCCTAAAATAAAAAAGCAGGCTCTATGCAGTTTTAAATAGGTTACATGGGTACACAGGCAGCATTGGTGTGGTCAGCGGAGGAGGATTGCAAGGAGGGACCGCAGACAGGCTTACTAGGCCTAAAATAAAAAAGCAAGCTCTATGCAGTTTTAAATAGGTTACATGGGTACACAGGCAGCATTGGTGTGGTCAGCGGAGGACGATTGCAAGGAGGGACCGCAGACAGGCTTAGTAGGCCTAAAATAAATAAAAATAGGCTCAAGGCACTTAGAGTTATCTCGCTGGGGTACACAGGCAGCATTGGTGTGGTCAGCGGAGGACGATTGCAAGGAGTGTCTGACACAGTTAGTACTCACAAAAAATAAATAGATGTTAATGTCACGCAAAACAACAGCAACAAAAAAAAAGGTGGCATACTTAGGTACAGGGGTGGGCTCATCTGCTGAGTTTCTGACAAAGTAATTTGGCAGTAACTTAGTATTTACTGGTGTCAATATAGGACACTGACCCAGACTACTTTAACTAGCATCATAGATGTCAACAAATTGGTATTGTCAGTGCCAGGCATTGAATGATGTCAGCGCATAGACTAAACATTGGTGGAGCTGTGCGAGATAATTTTGCACGTGGTAGAGCACAGTTTGAGCTGGGGGGGTGGGGGAACTCTCTTGTGGCCGGCGGTACCGTCCCAGGGCCCCTCATGTTACAACGGTGTGTCTGACGTTGGGTGCGCACCACCACCGCCAGAGACACTACATTGTACTATGAGGGACCCAGTGGCAGTGCCGTCGACCAAAAGCGGGCACACCCACCTCTTCAGACAAACAGCACTGTAACGGGTGCTTGCGACAAGTGGCGAGACCACGGCCCCGTGGGGGGAGTTTTCCCATTGGGGGAGGTGTAAACATGTCGTATGCTGGACAAACAGCTGCTGCAAATTAAGAGATTGGAACACTCAGTAAGACCAGTCCACAAGCAAGACCTTTTTATAGGAAAGCTAGGTGTCAGCCGGGAAAGGTGGGGCAAAATAATTTGAAATCCAGGAGTGGTTCATTTTAATGAAGGTGAGATCATCCACATTTTGGGTAGCCAGACGCGTCCTTTTTTCGGTTAATATTGAACCAGCAGCACTGAATACTCTTTCTGATAGCACACTAGCTGCTGGGCAAGCAAGCTCCTGCAATGCATATTCTGCCAATTCAGGCCAGGTGTCTAATTTGGATGCCCAGTAATCAAATGGGAATGACGCTTGAGGGAGAACATCGATAAGGGATGAAAAATAGTTAGTAACCATACTGGACAAATGTTGTCTCCTGTCACTTTGAATAGATGCTGCAGTACCTGTCCTGTCTGCGGTCATTGCGAAATCACTCCACAACCTGGTCAGAAAACCCCTCTGTCCAACGCCACTTCTGATCTGTGCACCTCTAACACCTCTGCCCTGTAGCCCCCTGCAGCTCGTGTGAGAACCATCACCGGCGCTGTGTGCTGGGAATGCCTGAATCAAACGGTCTACAAGAGTTGCTTGTTTGGTTGCTAATATTTGTTCGAGGTTCTCATGTGGCATAATATTTTGCAATTTGCCTTTATAGCGAGGGTCAAGGATGCAGGCCAACCAGTAATCGTCATCGGTCATCATTTTAATAATGCGTGGGTCCCTTTTGAGGATACGTAAGGCATAATCCGCCATGTGGGCCAAAGTTCCAGTTGTCAAATCTGCGGTTGTGCTGGTTTGAGGGGCAGTTACAGGCAAATCTACGTCACTTGTCTCCCTTAAAAAAACAGAACCCGGCCTTGCAATGCCACTAATTTCTGTTGGCCCAGGAGAAGCTTCCTCATTAAAAAAGTACTCATCCCCATCATCCTCCTCGTCCTCCTCATCCTCTTCGCCCGCTACCGCGTCCTCTACACGGCCCTGACCAGACAATGGCTGACTGTCATCAAGGCTTTCCTCTTCCTCGGCTGCAGACGCCTGCTCCTTTATGTGCGTCAAACTTTTGCATCAGCAGACGCATTAGGGGTATGCTCATGCTTATTATGGCGTTGTCTGCACTCACCAGCCGTGTGCATTCCTCAAAACACTGAAGGACTTGACACAGGTCTTGTAGCTTCGACCACTGCACACCTGACAACTCCATGTCTGCCATCCAACTGCCTGCCTGTGTATCCTCCCACAAATACATAACAGTACGCCTCTGTTCGCACACTCTCTGAAGCATGTGCAGTGTGGAGTTCCACCTTGTTGCAACGTCGATGATTAGGCGATGCTGAGGAAGGTTCAAAGAACGCTGATAGTTCTGCATACGGCTGGAGTGTACGGGCGAACGGCGGATATGCGAGCAAAGTCTGCGCACTTTGAGGAGCAGGTCGGGTAACCCCGGATAACTTTTCAGGAAGCACTGCACCACCAGGTTTAAGGTGTGAGCCAGGCAAGGAATGTGTTTCAGTTGGGAAAGGGCTATGGCAGCCATGAAATTCCTTCCGTTATCACTCACTACCTTGCCTGCCTCAAGATGTACAGTGCCCAGCCATGACTGAGTTTCTTGGTGCAAGAACTCGGACAGAACTTCCGCGGTGTGTCTGTTGTCGCCCAAACACTTCATTGCCAATACAGCCTGCTGACGCTTGCCACTAGCTGTCCCATAATGGCACACCTGGTGTGCAACAGTGGCAGCTGCGGATGGAGTGGATGTGCGACTGCGGTCTGTGGACGAGCTCTCGCTTCTGCAGGAGGAGGAGGAAGAGCAGGAGGGGGGGCGAACGCCTACAACCAACTCTTTCCTTGACCATGGGCTAGGCAGAACTGTCCCAATATTGCTGTCCCCTGTGGACCCTGCATCCACCACATTCACCCAGTGTGCCGTGATGGACACGTAACGTCCCTGGCCATGCCTACTGGTCCATGCATCTGTTGTCAGGTGCACCTTTGCAGTCACAGACTGCCTGAGTGCATGGACGATGCGGTCTTTAACATGCTGTTGGAGGGCTGGGATGGCTTTTCTAGAAAAGAAGTGCCGACTGGGTAGCTCGTAGCGTGGTACAGCGTAGTCCATCAGCGCTTTGAAAGCTTCGCTTTCAACTAACCGGTAGGGCATCATCTCTAATGAGATTAGTCTAGCAATGTGGGCATTCAAACCCTGTGTACGCGGATGCGCGGATGAGTACTTCCTTTTCCTAACAAGAGTCTCATGTAGGGTGAGCTGGACTGGAGAGCTGGAGATCGTGGAACTAGTGGTGGTGCCGGTGGACATGGGTGAGTGACAGAGGGTTGGAGATGTTATTCTTGCCGGTGCCCTACATGCAGTGTTTCCTACTGCAAACCTGGTGATTCCCTGACTGCTTTGGCCTGGCGACGAAAGTTGCACACATACTGCAGGTGGTGCGGGAAATGGTGGGTTTACAGTGAGGGAAGGGATGTAGCATTGCTGACTAGCTTCATTGGCCGAGGGTGCTGCAACCTTTAGGGATGTTTGGTAGTTAGTCCAGGCTTGCAAATGCATGGTGGATAAATGTCTATGCATGCAACTTGTATTTAGACTTTTAAGATTCTGACCTCTGCTTAAGGTAGTTGAACATTTTTGACAGATGACTTTGCGCTGATCATTTGGATGTTGTTTAAAAAAATGCCAGACTGCACTCTTTCTACTATCGGATACCTTTTCAGGCATTGCAGACTGAGCTTCTTTAACTGGATGGCCACGCTGTCCTCCAACAGGTTTTGGTTTTGCCACGCGTTTTTGGCCAGATACGGGCCCGGTAGATGGAACCTGTTGTGATGTTGATGCCTGCTGCGGCTCCTCCTCCTCTGCTTCAGAACTACTGCCGCCTGCACCCTGTTCCCCCAATGGCTGCCAATCGGGGTCAACAACTGGGTCATCTATGACCTCCTCTTCTATGTCGTGTGCAACTTCGTCTGTGTCACCATGTAAGCCGGTGGTATAACGTTCGTGACGGGGCACCATAGTCTCCGCTGGGTATGATTCTGCCTCAGTACACTGCGAGGGCAATGTTCTGGTCTGAGTCAAAGGAACAGCATAGTAATCTGGCTGTGGCTGTGCATCTGTGCACTCCATGTCCGATTCAACTTCTAATGGGCATGGCCTGTTAACTGTTTCACTGTCTAACCCCGGAACGGTATGTGTAAAGAGCTCCATGGAGCAACCTGTTGTGTCGACTGACGCATCCTTCACTGTTGTTCTGGGTGAAGGACACAAAGAAGCGACTTGTTCCTGACCGTGAGCATCCACTGACGATGCACTGCTCTGACATTTGGCACTTTCCGAGGAGGAGGCGAAAGAGCTAGAGGCAGAGTCAGCAATGAAAGCCAAGACTTGTTCCTCCTGCTCCGGCTTCAAAAGTGGTTTTCCTACTCCCAGAAAAGAGAGCGTTCGAGGCCTTGTGTAGCCAGACGACGAACCTGGCTCAACAACTCGAGACTTAGGTGCTGTACTGCTTTTACCACGACCACCTGATGCTCCACCACCACTACCATCATTACCAGCTGACAATGACCGCCCACGGCCACGACATCTTCCACTAGACTTCCTCATTGTTTGCAAAACGTAACCAAAGTAACGGTATTTGTTACTGTAAAACAACTTATAAGGTGAACTCAAACTTCTGTAGGATTTATATATACCTTTATAGGTGCCTGACACTGAAAGGAAAATCAGGCCCAATGTTACACACTAGGTTTTCTGTACCCCAATAATTTGAGACAGATGGCACACACAGGACCGGCACTCAAGCAGAAATGCCAATCTTTATCTTCCACTATTAATTTTTTTTTTTTACAGGGAGAATTTACCCAAAATAAAAAATGGCCCAATATTACACACTGGTTTTCGGTGGCACACAATGAGAGACAGATGCCACACACAGCAATGGCACAGAGGCAGACTTGCCAATATTTATCTCCCACTAATTATTTTTTTTTGAAAAGGGAGAATTTACCCCCCCCCAAAAAAATGGCCAAGTATTACACAGTAGTTTTCGGTGGCACACAATGAGAGACAGATGCCACACACAGCAATGGCACAGAGGCAGACTTGCCAATATTTATCTCCCACTAATTATTTTTTTTTGAAAAGGGAGAATTTACCCAAAAAAAAAAAAATTGGCCAAGTATTACACAGTGGTTTTTGGTGGCACACAATGAGAGACAGATGCCACACACAGCAATGGCACAGAGGCAGACTTGCCAATATTTATCTCCCACTAATTATTTTTTTTTTTTAAAGGGAGAATTTACCCCCCAAAAAAAAAAATGGGCAAGTATTACACAGTGGTTTTCGGTGGCACACAATGAGAGACAGATGCCACATACAGCAATGGCACAGAGGCAGACTTGCCAATATTTATCTCCCACTAATTATTTTTTTTGGAAAAGGGAGAATTTACCCCCCCAAAAAAAAATTGGCCAAGTATTACACAGTGGTTTTCGGTGGCACACAATGAGAGACAGATGCCACACACAGCAATGGCACAGAGGCAGACTTGCTAATATTTATCTCCCACTAATTATTTTTTTTTGAAAAGGGAGAATTTGTAAAAAAAAAAAAAAAAAAAAGGGCCAAGTATTACACAGTGGTTTTTGGTGGCACACAATGAGAGACAGATGCCACACACAGCAATGGCACAGAGGCAGACTTGCCAATATTTATCTCCCACTAATTATTTTTTTTTGAAAAGGGAGAATTTACCCCCCCAAAAAAATTGGCCAAGTATTACACAGTGGTTTTCGGTGGCACACAATGAGAGACAGATGCCACACACAGCAATGGCACAGAGGCAGACTTGCCAATATTTATCTCCCACTGATTATTTTTTTTGGAAAAGGGAGAATTTACCCCCCCCAAAAAATGGCCAAGTATTACACAGTGGTTTTCAGTGGCACACAATGAGAGACAGATGCCACACACAGCAATGGCACAGAGGCAGACTTGCCAATATTTATCTCCCACTAATTATTTTTTTTTGAAAAGGGAGAATTTGTAAAAAAAAAAAAAAAATGGCCAAGTATTACACAGTGGTTTTCGGTGGCACACAATGAGAGACAGATGCCACACACAGCAATGGCACATAGGCAGACTTGCCAATATTTATCTCCCACTAATTATTTTTTTTGGAAAAGGGAGAATTTGTAAAAAAAAAAAAAAAAAAAAAAATGGGCAAGTATTACACAGTGGTTTTCGGTGGCACACAATGAGAGACAGATGCCACACACAGCAATGGCACAGAGGCAGACTTGCCAATATTTATCTCCCTGCAGTAATGTCAGAAAAGTATGGCAGGCAGCTATAAAAAGGACTGCTGCACACAAAAGTGTGGACAAACACACAAGATAGCTGTGCAGAAAGGAAAAACAGGATTTGTGCTTTGAAAAAAGCAGTTGGTTTGCACAGCGGCGTACACACAAAGCAACGCAGCTATCAGGGAGCCTTCTAGGGCAGCCCAATGAGCTACAGCGCTGAGGAAAAAAATGTAGCTTCCACTGTCCCTGCAAACAAAAGGTGGTGTTGTACAGTGGAAATCGCTACAGCACAAGCGGTTTGTGGCTTTATGTACCCTGCCTATCACTATCCCTGCTTCTGAAGAAGCGGCAGCAACCTCTCCCTACGCTCAGATCAGCAGCAGTAAGATGGCGGTCGGCGGGAACGCCCCTTTATAGCCCCTGTGACGCGGCAGAAAGCAAGCCAATCACTGCAATGCCCTTCTCTAAGATGGTGGGGACTGAGATCTATGTCATCACGCTGCCCACACTCTGCGTCCACCTTCATTGGCTGAGAAATGGCACTTTTAGCGTCATTGAAACGCGACTTTGGCGCGAAAGTCGCGTACCGCATGGCAGACCCCACACAGGGATCGGCTCGGTTACATGAGACGCCGACTTTGCCAAAAGTCGGCGACTTATGAAAATGAACGATCCGTTTCGCTCAACCCTAGTCCTTAATACAGTATAATGCAAGTCCCATATAGTACATATATCAAAATGAACTCCCCATGGTCCTTGGTAGAGTATACTGTAGCCCCTCAGAGTATACTGCAGCCCCCCTCAGAGTACACTGCAGCCCCCTTCATAGAGTATACTGCAACCCCCTCATAGAGTATAATGCAGCCCCCTCATAGAGTATAATGCAGCCCCTTCAAAGTATAATGCAGCCCCTCAGAGCATAATGCAGCTCAACACAAACAGTATAATGCAGCCCCCTCAGAGTATAATGCAGCCCCACACACACAGTATAATGCAGGCCCCACCCCCACAAACACACAGTATAGTGCCTCCCCTTCACACACACTGTAATGCAGCCCTCCACACACACACAGTATAATGCAACCCCCTCAGAGTATAATGCAGCCCCATGCACACACAGTATAATGCAGGCCCCACCCCCACACAGTATAAATCAGCCCCCCTCCCAAACACACACACAGTATAGTGCAGCCCCCACCCACACACAGTACAATGCAGCCCCCTTCATACACAGTATAATGCAGCCCATCAGAGTATAAAGCAGCCCCCTAGTGTATAATGCAGCCCTACACACAGTATAATGCAGCCCCCCCACAAACACACACACAGTATAGTGCAGCCCCCGACACACAATATAATGCAGCCCCCCCACACATATTATAGTGCAGTCCACCCCACACAGTATAATGCAGCTCCATAAGAGTATAATGCAGAGCCCTGACCTAAACCCAATTGAGCATCTCTGGAGAGACCTGAAAATGGCTGTCAGTTCACCATCCAACCTGACGGAACTGGAGAGGATCTGCAAGGAAGAATGGCAGAGGATCCCCAAATCCAGGTGTGAAAAAACTTGTTGCATCATTTCCAAGAAGACTCATGGCTGTACTAGCTCAAAAGGGTGCTTCTACTCAATACTGAGCAAAGGGTCTGAATACTTCTGACCATGCGATATTTCAGTTTTTCTTTTTTAATAAATTTTCAAAAATTACTACATTTCTGTTTTTTTTCAGTCAAGATGGGGTGCAGAGTGTACATTAATGAGAAAAAAAAAGAATTTTTTTTTAATTTACCAAATGGCTGCAATGAAATAAAAAAGTGAAACATTTAAAGGGGTCTGAATACTTTCCGTACCCACTGTACTTATTTCCCCCACTGTAGTCCGAGATAAGCTAACTTGTTTGGAAAACATTTGCCAATCTCAAATTTGGCACAAGCGTAGCACATTTGAATTCGTGCTTGGTTTCACGAGCATCTTTACTCAAAGTAGGTAACATTTGGTAAATCATCACGTTTCCACTAATGATTTTGTTATTATTTTGGCTAGGGTAGTGGTGCGGTCTGATGAGTGAAGGTGTGGGGGGAGTGTTTGATGAGGGGAGGGAGTGTGGAGAGGTTAGAGGAGCATCACTTTCTTTTTTTTCTCTTAACTTTGCATGTTTTGATTCTGGAAGCCAATCAGGTCACAGACACCATCCACAACGTCATGACACAAGGACTTCTGTGATTGGCTGCTGAAGTGACATGTCCCTGGCCATATAAAAATTGGATATCTTGTTTTTCTGGCGCCATTTTCTCAGTGTCAAAGTGCACAGAGGTCACGCTTGTGCTAATGCTACTGAAAGTGAACTTGTCAATTAACTAGAGAGCATCCTGTCCTGTGTGAAATTGATCTTCCAGCAACGAAAAGTAGCAAAAAACTGTGTGACAGTCTCTGGAGGCCCCATTTGCTACTTCAAATCGTTTGTGATCAAACTGTTTTAGTGACAAATCAGACAGCCAGATTTCCACTTAAAAATCATTAGACCTTATGTTGGTGTGCAGGGAGGAGACCCAATTAGCTACTCCAAATTGTTTGCGATAAAACTGTTTCAGTGAGAAATCAGAGGGACAGAATTCCCCTTAAAAATCATTATGTATAGCAGTGTTGTTCAGACACACTAAGAAAATAGTGATTGTTCATTTAGTGACCAGTGACTGACAGCTGTGGGCCTAAGGTTGTGAAACAGTGCGTTACAAGAGGGGAACAATACTTACTGCATGCGTTGGAAAAAGCGAGGTCGTGGTGGTAGGAGGAATAGGCTTGGTGTTCGAAGTGTACGTGGGTTAGGTGTTAATGTTAATGAAAGCTCAACTGAACAAACACTGCCTAATCCTATCCAAAGACCACTGAGAACATTTGTTATTGATTGGGCTGCTCGACTCCCTTTTTTTGGCAGCAACACAGTGGTATGCATTGTAGATGAGGCTCAGAAAGAGCATGTGCTCCAGTGGATGGCAAGCGCTGAATTAAGTGGCCTCTCACTCCACCTTAACATTCCACAGTACAATCCTCAAAGGTGGAACCCTAAAAACCCTGGTTACACCCTGGGTCAAAACTTTCCAAATGCCCAACTGACTGTAGGGAACCACTGATGGGCTATTCTGCAGAGCTGTTCGCATATTTTATTCCATGGGCATCCGAGGTCTGCTCTGAAGGATCACAGAATCCACAGGCGGAAAGCATCTGCACCAATGCCAAAAAATTTTTTATGTAGGATCCCTGGCTGGACAAAGTAGGGTCAGAGCAGAATCCAGACCCTTGTCACCACACGTTAACCACCAAGGGTGGAGGAGATCCAGATGAGACTCAGATAACAGAGGCACACGCAGACTCTACTGTTGTTTCAGGTCGTGGAGATGGAGAGTGACTTTCAGGTTGAGGAGTGTGAGAACAGAGAAGATGACGATAGTTGTAGATCCCACTTGGTGTGAACCAAGAGGTATTCAGCTGAGCAGCTCAGCAGAGGAGGTGAAGGAAAAGGAAGACAAGGAGGTTACATTGCGGCTTCCCACACAGACAAGAAGTGCTTCAATGACGAAAAGCACTGCATCCTCAGCCCCAACTCTGGCTGAGGCCAACGCAGGTCACGAGTGTGCAGTTTGCAGGGGCAGCAAGGGTTGCCTAGCCTGTGCCTTTTTTCAGACCACAAAGGATGACCCAACACACGTTATCTGTCAAATTTGCAAAAAAACTCAATAAAGGCAAAAATTGCAACTACATGCATGAACCTACATGCACATGCGCAATCAACACGCCTTAGTGTGGGAATCTTGTTGTGCTAAAATGGGGAGTAGCGGGCCTCGCCAACCAACAACTGTCCCATCAACTCCATCTGCTGCTTACTCCTCATCTATCACCATGCCAAGTCTTCTCACACAGGTTTCTGGCCTCAGAAGCTCCACTTGGGTACCCCTTATGGTTGGGGTGAGTGAGAGCCCATCAGCTGTTATGGAAGTGGACATGACTGCTGCTTTTGTGTCATCTAGCACAACACACCTTTCTCAATCCACCATAACATCTCTACCTGCACCTCACTCACAGTCCAGCAGTTTGTCCTGTTCTCTGTACTCCACCCTCTCTCAGCACAGCAGCCAGCCCTCAGTTGTGGTCAAGTAAAACAATGTTTCCTCC
Source organism: Ranitomeya variabilis (assembly GCF_051348905.1). Classification (NCBI taxonomy): domain Eukaryota; kingdom Metazoa; phylum Chordata; class Amphibia; order Anura; family Dendrobatidae; genus Ranitomeya; species Ranitomeya variabilis. The sequence continues at coordinate 529,978,044 of NC_135236.1, forward strand.
AACACATGTCAAAACTAGGAGCTTAACTCTCATGGCTGTGGGGGCAGGCAGTCACGGGGTGGCTCCACAAGTCTTTGAATTCCCAAGGCTTTCAGGACAAACCTCTGTATTTAAAATGTCCTCCATTGCTCTCTAGGGCCTCCAGCTGTGCCCTCAACCTCTCCCTTAATCTGACACAATTCCAACAGTGCAGATAGAATCCCCCCCACATCCGTACTGCCAGCCATGGCTCACCGCAATCAGGCAGTGTTCAAATTAATATGCCTTGGAGATCGCAGTCACACAGCTCAAGAATTGTGGACAGCTATCCAGGCAGAGTTAGAGCAGTGGCTGTGTCCACTGAACCTGGAGCCAGGGAAGGCCATGTGCCATAAGTGTGCAAACCTGGTGGTGGCCCTACTCCAGGGCATCTTCACATACGTGCCATGCATGGCTCAAATTGTCAACCTGGTGGTACAGCATTTTCTCTACCACTATCCAGACCTGGATGCTCTGCTGCAAAAAGTACGGTCGTTGTGTGCTCACTTGCGGTGATCGCACCCTGCAGGTCATCTAATTGCATCGCTACAGAGGGCTTTTGGCCTACCGGTTAACCATTTGATTTTAAATGTTCCATCATGGTTGAATTCCACTCTGCATATGTTGCAGCGACTGTGGCAACAGTGATGAGCCCTGGTGCAATATGTCGTTTTGCATAGCCTGGGCGAACATAGTATGGACGTGGTGCAAATCACGCTTGGGGAGTGGGCACAAATTATGGACCTTTGCACTCTTTTGCATAGTTTAAAAATGGCTGTTAAGATGGTTAGCACTAACGGTGAAGTCATCAGCATCACTATTCCGGTCATCTACATGCTGGAGCACACTTTGAATAGTCTGCTTGAGGAGGTGGTAGACCCAGAGGAAGAGTTTAGAGCAGAGGAGGATCCAGAATAGATAACTATTTCAAATTTCCGTACTGTCGTTGCACAGGCGAGTGCCATGAGAGGGTGAATTACAGCGATTGAGGTTCAAAGTATCAGTCAAACTGTTAGTGAAGATGAAGGAGCCGAGGAACAAATCGTGTAGGATGAGGTGATCGATGCACAACAGTCAGAAGATGAAGAGGATAATAATCCACTCTCTGTTATATCTGGTTGGTGGGAGGGGATGTAGAAAACAGCCTTGAGTGCTACCCCCCACCAACACAGCAAGGACTTGTATCTCATGGAAGCGTGTGACAAATTAGTGCCTTCGTGCTGTACTATCTTCAACATAATGCCCTTATTCTTAGGGCACAAAAGTACATTTATCCAGATGCTTCCCCCACTGTAAAGTGATGGGCGCATGCTGGAGTATTGAAACACGCTTGTAGACAATCTTAAAGGGTCGTGTTCCCCAAGACAGTAGTGAGTCACACAGTGTGCATCCCAGTTCTAGATGTCCAACCATGGGAACATCAAGGCGTCATCGCAAAAACATCATCATAACCAATTTCTGTGAGTCGTTTAATGCATTTTTAGACCAGTTTGTACGCCAGCAGAACAGGGTGCAAGTCTGACACGTTGTGAACGACTGGAGAGGATGGTGCAGGAGTATTTGGAGCTCAATATCAATTCTATCCGGGGGGTTGGGCACTTTTGCATTTTGGTCTTAAAAAATGGAAGATTGGCCTGCGCTCGCCTTGGAGGTTTTTTCATGTCATGGAGCCAGCATTCTCTCAGAACGTGTCTTTAGCGCTGCTAGTGGTGTCCTGACAGATAAGTGCATCCAGCTATCCCCTCAAAGTGTAGACCACCTATCTTTCATCAAAATTAACAAGTCATGGATCTCCATAGACTTTTAGATCATGTGTCATTGGTTGTTAGCGTCGTTTTTAGTGTCATGCATTGATCTTGCGTTATTGCAGTCTGTGCCATCTCTGTGGTGTCTTCTGTGCCTCCTGTTGCTATTGCTGCTGATGTTACAAACAATGTTTTGAAATGTGAAGACTTCCTAGTTGGGTCTCCATCTGGTAGGATGCCTGTGTATGTAGGGCTCCCAGACAAGCAGGCCTGTACTTACTTTCCTTACATTTTTCTACCAATATTACTGTATGATACTGATGGTTTTGCCGTCTGAGTGTGGCTGGAATAAAAAAACAAAAAATTGGAGGTGTTGCTTGAGGTATCAAGTCTCCCAGCTAAGGCGGCTTACAACTCTCCCTTAACCAAAAGGTACTCATTGAAACTTTAATTCCAAGCTGTAAATACTGGACCAGACCCTGATACCTTATGCATGTCTAATAGCTGACTGTTGCTGTGCCATTTGCAAATTTCTACTTTTGCTCAGTTTGTGCCACTCTTCTTGGTGTCTGCCTCTAATTTTAGCAGTTTGAGAAGCTTTTTGTCATCTCATAAGGTGTTGTGAATACATTTGATTTGGCCTCCGGTTGAAACTAATGGGGTTCAGGTACATTCGTCAAATAGTCTAAACTAGGGTTGAGCGACTTTTCATTTTTTGAGATCGAGTCGGGTTTCACGAAACCCGACTTTCTCAAAAGTCGGGTCGAGTGAAATCGGCCGATCTTATTGAAAAGTCGGGGTCGGGGATCGGCCAAAACACGAAACCCAATGCAATTCAATGGGGAAGCATACTTTTTAAATATTTGCTTCAGCGCGATAATGTTGAAAAGCCGGTAATTCAATTGCCGGCTTTTCATTTCTCCTGCCTAAACCCGACATGATATGAGACATGGTTTACATACAGTAAACCATGTCATATCCCCCTTTTTTTTGCATATTCCGCACTACTAATTTTAGTAGTGTGTATGTGCAAAATTTCGGCTCTGTAGCTATTAAATTTAAGGGTTAAATCGCGGAAAAAATTGGCGTGGGCTCCCGCGCAATTTTCTCCGCCAGAGTGGTAAAGCCAGTGACTGAGGGCAGATATTAATAGCCTAGAGAGGGTCCATGGTTATTGGCCCCCCTGGCTACAAACATCTGCCCCCAGCCACCCCAGAAAAGGCACATCTGGAAGATGCGCCAATTCTGGCACTTGGCCACTCTCTTCCCACTCCCGTGTAGCGGTGGGATATGGGGTAATGAAGGGTTAATGCCACCTTGCTATTGTAAGGTGACATTAAGCCAGATTAATAATGGAGAGGCGTCAATTCTGACACCTATCCATTATTAATCCAATTGTATGAAAGGGTTAAAAAACACACACACACATGATTAAAAAGTATTTTAATGAAATAAACACACAGGTTGTTTTAATATTTTATTGCTCTCTCAATCCACCTGAAGACCCTCACTTGGAAAAATAATAAACCAACAATATACATACCCTCTGATGAACTGTCACGTCCCACGAGGTAAATCCATCTGAAGGGGTTAAAATAATTTACAGGCAGGAGCTCTGCTATAATGCAGCTGTGCTCGTGCCTGTAAACCCCGGGGAATGAAGGAAATGTAGGTCAATGACCTATAGTTACCTTCAGTCGTGGTGATGCGCCCCCTGGTGATTGTCCTCATATGACCTGGAGCGTGGGAAAAAGTTCCCAGGCTGCTGTTCATGAGGACATCCAGCAGGGAGCGTATCACCGCGACTGAAGGTAACTATAGGTCATTGACCTACATTTCCTTCATTCGTGGTGATGAGCCCCCTGCTGGATGGTCTTCAGGTGGATTGAGAGAGCAATAAAATATTAAAACAACCTGTGTGTTTATTTCATTAAAATTCTTTTTAATCATGTGTGTGTGTTTTTTTAACCCTTTCATACAATTGGATTAATAATGGATAGGTGTCATAATTGACGCCTCTCCATTATTAATCTGGCTTAATGTCACATTACAATAGCAAGGTGGCATTAACCCTTCATTACCCCATATCCCACCGCTACACGGGAGTGGGAAGAGAGTGGCCAAGTGCCAGAATAGGTGCATCTTCCAGATGTGCCTTTTCTGGGGTGGCTGGGGGCAGATGTTTTTAGCCACGGGGGGGGGCAATAACCATGGACCCTCTCCTCGCTATTAATATCTGCCCTCAGTCACTGGCTTTACCACTCTGGCGGAGAAAATTGTGCGGGAGCCCACGCCAATTTTTTCCGCGATTTAACCCTTAAACTTAATAGCTACAGCGCTGAAATTTTGCACATACACACTACTAACATTAGTAGTGTGGAATATGCAAAAAAAAGGGGGATATGACATGGTTTACTGTATGTAAACCATGTCTCATATCATGTCGGGTTTAGGCAGGAGAAATGAAAAGCCGGCAATTGAATTACCGGCTTTTCAACATTATCGCGCTGAAGTAAATATAAATATATATATATATATATATATATATATATATATATATATGTGTCTCTCTATGACATATATATATATATATATATATATATATATATATATATATATAAAACGAAACCCGACTTTGGATTACAGATCGTGTACCGCCGACCCGATCCCAGAGTGGGATCGGGTCGGTTTCACGAAACCCGACTTTGCTAAAAGTCGGCGACTTTTGAAAAGTGCCGATTTGTTTCGCTCAACCCTAGTCTAAACGTTTGGCAAATATAACCAAACCGAACCCTGAAAGGTTCGCTCATCTCTAGTAATAGTGAAAAACCTAGCAGCTTGTGCCACAAAACAAACTGTGGACCAACTGCTGTGTTTGAATAACCCCTTAGCAATTCTTTCAGAATCAAATTACCCTGCACAAGACTAACTACAGTACATTACTACATGATCGCCTGTAGGTATTTTTAATGGATCTCTGGTAATTTATAAAACATGACATCATTTACAGAATTCATCCTTCATTGGGCAGTTAATTATTGTGTACTTGGAACTTACTCTCATTTTTCTCACCTCTGCTGAAGCCTGGTAAAATGCCAAGTGTTGTTGAGAGTTAAAGTTTCTCCATTCCAGTGACAGGAAACTGATCGTGTTTGTTACAAGAATCAATTTGAAGCAAATTAATGAACAGAGAAAAGCCACATTTCACAGCTATGAATCTGAACTTTCTGGCACCGAGCTATTAATCACCGTACAGTACAATTACATCATGGCATTAGCTGCTATCTGAGAAAAACAGATGCAAATGAAAGAGGCGATATGTGTAATATTTTGATGCTAAAGCATTTTTTCAGGTACCATGAACTATGAAAATAACACTCCATTTCATATTATCTTTCTGTAACCGCTGTGGTAATGATACATAAAGTGCTGCTGTAAAAAGATGGACATACTGCCCATGTTCCCCACTATAAGATGCATGTATTGTCACTGTGTTTCAATATTTAATGTTAATGGACACATTAAATTAGTTAATTTTGCCTGCTTTGATGAATTTCTAACTACAGAACACCGTAAAAACATGAATCACTCAATGAGTCCATGGAAAAAAGCAGCAGCAAGGCATAGAATTTGTAAGGCAATAATCCCTGACTAGATGCCTGTCATACGTTATTCATACTGCAACAACTCACCATAGATAAATTGCTGATAAGAGCGGTATTATTGTAGAATATAGAATGGATTTGAACCGGCCCTGAAAAGATTTTTTCTTG